>NC_134708.1:30168700-30468700 GCF_043290135.1 Rhipicephalus microplus | reverse complement strand
GTGAAAACACTTTTACAGCGTTCACTATATGCTTGCAAACCCTCGAGGGCTACGGCAAGGTATGTCATTCATTCAATATTGGCCAAGGAAACAATAATTCGCATAATAAATTTTGAAAAATAAGCATAGACAATTCATGCCAGGACAGAATAAAATGAGGGACACAGCTTACTTGTCTGCGATAGTATAGTTGTTTTACAGCGCTGTAATAAGGTGCGAAAAAATTCCCGCATCGGAACTACGAACGATGTACAAAAACGCTTACCGTTTTCGAGCTACACATCTCACCGCCCATTGTCGTTGCGATGGTAGAGCTTTTACGCTGCATTACCACATACAAATAGACAAGCCGCGTTCGGATATGCTGACCTGCTGCGCAAGTGCTTTATGGTACAATTCTAGTGAAAAAAAAGTCATGGCATATCCACGAAGTGCACGATGATGAGTGGGGCAAAGCATCCGTCAGTCCATTTGCACTGCCATCCGTCCGTTCGTTCTTGCTCCCTTCCGTCCGTGCAACCATCCATCCGTCCATGCGTCCGTCCGTCCGTCCGTTCATGCGTTCGTCCTTCCGTCCATCTAATAAAGACTCCAAGAACTGCCATCTCACATTTTTTCATCATATAGTCATCATATGGAAGTACCGCCATCCAGCAGACATTCCAAGGACTAAACTAGAGGTGACACAGCTAGACTAGAGGAGTGGTACACGCTCACTTTTTTTACGGCCTGAGTTTCGGGTCCAGCTCTTACCTTTCACCACTTCTTCTATGTGCAACTGCGGCCCAACACTCGCTAAACCTTGCTAAAACCAAGGAGATTACGCCCAGCGAGTTCAACGTGGCAACCAGATAGTGCTCAAAGTGCGTCCTTCTGATACTAGTTTATTTTTAGGCATCAAATTCAAGGCAAATTTTATCGCAGAATAAGTCACTGATACTCGTATCTGTAGGATATTTATACAGAAACAACTATCTATTTCTTTATGAATAACGTGCGTGGGTTTCCTCCTTAATTCAAAGGAGGGCGCGCGACTACTACTACTACTACTACTACTACTACTACTACTACTACTACTACTACTACTACTACTACTACTACTACTACTACTACATACATCGCGGACGCACGACCCACGGCTTAAGGAGCTTCACCACTAAAGAAGTGTAAGTAGAAAGAAAGCAAATGTTGGTATTTAGTGAAGTGAAGAGAGCGTATAAATATGAGATACTCGAGTTTGCTCGATGATAAATAAATTTTCATGACTGCTCGGCGTGCAGCGAATTTATGTAAAGAGTGTTTACTGGTAATGTAATAAGAGCTCAAATAAACACGCAAGTTTCGAACAAATTCCACTCCTAACTTTCTTGATATATAATCAGTAGCCGTTCTGTGTGATCTGGATTAGCACTTGGCTGTTCATGGTTAGCCAAGTATTGTAAAGAGTATGTCGCACAACAAAGAGCTCGTACCATACACCTAGCTTCGTCCTCCAACCACGTTCAACCACAAGCGTCCCTCCCAACAGTTATCCCTCCACGAATTCACGCAGTGATCGGCGACCCGCTAAGCACTTAAATGCGCGTGCTTACTTCAAGCAGTCTAAGTAGACGGCGAATTCCGAGCAATCAGATCAACAGGCGCAAAGATTCGCGAACCGGACTCTCAAGGAAGGAATACTCTGCTTATGAAATGCGAGCTCACCTTCGTAAATGCTCGTGCGCGGTCTAGGAAAGGCTTGGTGTTAATAGTTCATCAAAGGCGAAGTTGCAGTGTAGTTGAAATAGCGAAGAAAATACGCGAAGGCTACATGCGTGCGTTGGAATGCGCAGCGTTCTCCATGTAGGGCAGGAGAGGGCGAGCAAAGTGGTTAATTTTTCAAGTCCCTCCCCTCTTTCCAACTTCCTCCCACTTAAGCACTTACGATCAGTACGCTGGGAAATGAAGAGGTATTAGGGGAGGTGGCCGCACTACCTGCTCCCTCCCCCCCCCCCCCTTTTTCTCCCCACGGTATGCGAATGACTATGTACACAAGCACAGAATTCTTGTAGCCGTGGAAGTGTAGAAGTGAGAAAACGCTACCTGCAAAGAGGCACTTCGATAGCACCCTGCAGCTTTTCTCCCAAACCTAATACGACGCGAATGGAAAAACTGAAAGAGCAAAGGGAACGATAAATAGAGCACCCACGACAAAATTACGTCTACATGTAAAAGTGCGCTAGGCATGCCTTGCCCCAAAGTTTGTCCCGTACCATTGCCCTCCGCAGAGCAGTGGCGTTGTGCGTAGAAGCCAAGTCTGGAGTTGACCAAGTGCACACGCGCCCGAGATATAGTAATGTCGAGCTGTGGTGGAGCAAAACAACTCCGAGAATGGTTCGAGAGAAAGTATGGCGGTAGTGGAGGAATGCGAAAAGAGTGTCAGGAGCTTGGAAGGCTAAAGCTACTGTCGCAATTCTCGCACATACCCTTTTCATGAATGCATTGACCACCATAGCCGCCTTGATTACTACGTTGCTTCAATACCCATGGTGCTACACAGGGCACCAAATAGACTTTTTTGGACCCCTCCCTCACCCTCGAACGGTAGGTGCCACGCAAACAATTTGCAACATTCGCCGTCCAAACCACGTGGTATTACCTGGAAGCCAAAGGTGCAGGAATGTAACAGTAATGGCAAGCAATAGGGAATAAAATAAACAAAGAGCAAGCAAAGATTAATTGGTCTCAACGAACTACTTGCGTCGTTTTCTCCGCGTATAAATGTGAAGGGAAAAGCAGCAAAGTTTAAGCTGTACGACGTTCCTGTATGCGAAGCCGACATTGGAGCCGCTCTGTTGTAGCACTCAGGAACGAGGGAAAGTACAAAAGCGTATTCCGTGGGCTGCGTGCGTTTGTACTTTGCGGCATACTGCCACGGTGCCTATAAGCTGTATCCCTGTGTCTGACCATACTCTCGCTTTGTACTGGCTTCATTGTGCGTGTCAGATGACTGTGTGTGTGTGTGGGGGGGGGGGGGTGTCAAGGTGTGTGAAAAATGAGAAGTTCCTTTCCATTGCGTGTTCTCTTTTCTAATTGAGAAGGGAAGAAATTTAGGACCTTTTTTTTGCGGGAGGAGCACCTCTTCGGTACAAACACAAGCGACACCTCCTCCCGAGCTCACGCGTAGAAGAACTGGAAATGTCCTTTCTCTGGCACATTGGTGTCCGCCTCGGTGGATCAGATGATACGTTGTTTAGCCGCTGAATTGATGTTCACAGGTTCGATCCCAGCCACGGCGGTCACATTTCGGTGGAGGCGAATCGGTAGAGCTCCGTGTACTGAGCGGTGTACTTGCACGTTTACACAAGATGGTCCGAATTTCCGGAGCCCTCCACTACGGCGGCTTCCCATAATAGTGTCATGGTTTACGCATTTAATGCCCCAGATATCATTACTGGAACCCTATTGACTTTCTCGTAGAAATATATAAAAAAAGGTACAGCCAGTTGCACGCCTTGAAAAGAGCGAAGCTGTAGGCGACAGAGTGTTTGGGTTTGGGCTAGCGATCTCGCACGTCATCATAGTCGCAATCTTTTCGAGCATCATCGTCACTAGCATCCCACTGATTATCGTTTTGAGGGTATTTACAATCATTTAGCATAATCATCATCATCATCGCCATCATCAACATCATCATCCTTATTCAACCTTCCCTCACTTTGGCCACGTGAAGCCTGTGTGACTACTACTACTACTACTACTACTACTACTACTACTACTACTACTACTACTACTACTACTACTACTACTACTACTACTACTATTACTACTACTACTACTACTACTACTACTACTACTACTACTACTACTGCTACTACTACTACTAGGACGACGACGACAACGACGACAACGACGAGAGCACAGAAAAAAAAGGATTGATTTGAATGTCATCCACGGTACGTCGCTGTCCAGAAAAAGAATGCCTCCGTTCAACAGTGACAAAACGGACACAACCACAGATGCGTTCCTCGTTTATGCACCCCTCCCTCTTTCTCCCTCAACTACAGGTACGCTTTCTTCATGGCAACTTTATGGAGTTTTTTTCGCACGGTTTTATTGCTAACGCTGGAGGTAGTGCCCAAGATGTGCAACGTTTGGCTACAAAAAAGAAAAAAGAAAAATAAAACACATGACATAGTCGAATGGCCACAGGCTTTCGCCAAACATGCTTTGTAATTTTCAAAGTGCGCTCAAATTACATCGCACTTTTATTTATATATTAGAATACGAATGACAGAATAACATATAGCCCAGATGATATTGTCGCACCTAAATGTAAGCCACCATGTTATTACGAGAGACAGCCGTAGTGGAGGTCTCCTGAAATTTCTGTCACCCGCGGTTCTTCAGCGTAGACCTAAATCCAAGCACACGGGCTTTACTCATTTTCGCCTACGTCGAAAATCCGGCCTCCGCGGCTGGGATTCGAACCCGCGACCTAGGGGTAAGCCGCAGAGTGCCTTAGCCACTAGACCGCTGTAGCGGGTTTTATTGCGATTTCCACGACCACACCGTGTGTGCGCTCTCAGTCACCGGCAGCTTCGAAGGGTTGATTGATTTGTGGGGTTTAACGTCCCAAAGCTTCGAAAGGTGCACCATTGCACGAAACTCGCGTTCACACGACTATTTCTATTCTTGCTCCCTAGTTTTCTTTCTGTCCTGGTTATTTGCTTGTCGCCACACTGGCGAGACAATAGAACATCTACTCTGTTCATGTGAACGTTTTGCGAGCGAACGCAACTTGCTACGCGAAACGTTAGAGACACTAGACAGTAGACCTTTTTCCGAAGAGAAGATACTTGGCTCATGGCTCTACGTGTCGCTGGCCAGCAAAGCGACGCGGGCATTTTCTAAGTTTTCTAAAGACGACCGGACTACGCGACCGCTTATAAGCGTGCAATGGAGGTCACATCTACACACACGTTGCCCTTCACTTCTCTGTCTCTCTTCTCCTTTAATCCCCTCACCCCTTCCCCCAGTGCAGGGTAGCAAACCGGACGTGCGTCTGGTTGACCTCCCTGCATTTCATTTCTTCCCTTCCTCCTCCTCCTCCTTCTTTCATCAATGACGGGTGGGCGTCGCAGCTCCCCCTTTGTTCGCTCCCGACGTCGCACAACAGTCGCTCCTTTGGCAGGATAAGAGAACGTGCTGTCCCTGCACGAAGCAGGAGGCGGTGCACTCCACTCTGTGTGTATGTACAGAGAAGACGCGAAGAATTAATTCATAGCAGTGGGAGAAAGGGCAAAGGAAAATATCGTGTCTTTTTCGCTGCACTTTGCGTCCTCACTGTCCAGACAGAAGTTATTTGTTGTCCCATCCTGCTTGTTCTTTATCTTATTTTATTTTTACTCTGGGTGCGTTTAAAGCAGCTGTCCGAAAAAGGCATCGTACCACAAATGTCTTTTCTCTCT
Source organism: Rhipicephalus microplus (assembly GCF_043290135.1). Lineage (NCBI taxonomy): Eukaryota > Metazoa > Arthropoda > Arachnida > Ixodida > Ixodidae > Rhipicephalus > Rhipicephalus microplus. The sequence continues at coordinate 30,463,250 of NC_134708.1, read as the reverse complement.
CTATTCGTTCTCCCCTGATAGTTACAGGCTCGTGTCATGTCTCGTATACACTTGAAGCTTTGGGAGGGAAAGAACCATATTCGGCGTTCAAGACGTTGCGGTTGTTCATGCAAGAAACACGCATCGGAAAACTCTCCGATTTCGCTTGTTTCATTATTTTTCATGCTTCGTGCCTCAAAAGAAAGCCACCTTGACTATAAACACCACTTGTTAGACAATCTGCAAGCGAATAAACTGATATGTTAATATTATAAGACAATGCCGCGTTTGAAGGCCACCGCCATTCTTCGAAGGAGCGCGAGTCGATAACCTTCCATAAAACACATGTACTTCTTCACGTTTCGACAGGGTAACACGAGTTGAGCTGTACGTCCCCTCAAGGATCCGAACTTGTGTTCATATCACTGTAACATCGCATAACGTGACGTCACATGATGATGACGTCATCGTTCAGTCAAGGGGGAAACGATCACGGAAGGAGTAGCTTGAAAGCAGGTGAATTGGAAAAAAACTTGTTTACAAAAAATTATTCCATCGTGGTATGGAACAAAGTACTTGTTTAGAAGAAAGTTCTTAACGATTTAAGTGATTGGTACTCTACCATGGGAGAGCATAAAACCGTCCCATGTGTTCGAGAACGAAGTGAAGTCAGTGAGTGAGAACAACTTACTTTTATCCTCAATACCTTAGTCAGTAGCGCAGTTCGTAACAGACATTCATCTCTGTAGCACGGCCCAACTATAGTGGACCTTCTCACGATCATGAAAAAGTGTTTTAGGAATTTGATTTCCTTAAAGTTTTTGAATGTTTTCCCCAAGTATTCGATCCCTAATGTTGATCATAATCATTATGCAGCATGTTGCTTTTAGTTCGCCGACAGAATACATTTCGATGACGCACCCATAGTGAGTATACTTTAACACATTTTTTTATAGAGACTTAGATGCCTCTTTTAACGTGAAAGTTGACCGACAGTAAGTATGTGCAATGGACAAGGTCACATCTACACACACGTTTCCCTTCACTTCTCTCTTTCTTCTCCTTTAATCCCCTCAGCCCTTTCCCCCGTGCAGGGTAGCAAACCGGACGTGCGTCTGGTTGACCTCCCTGCCTTTCATTTCCTCTCTTCCTCCTCCTCCTCCTGACCGATAGTATCCTGTGGCGTCGGCGTCAACTATAGTCATGCAAAACTTCATCACAACGTTAACGCGGGGTCACCATTCCCCCACATTAGAGCCTATATAATGGCACCGCTCTTTGTCCCCTAGTGCGACGTTACACAATGACGTCATCACATGAAGCTGTTGACTACTCGAAACTGGACCGATCACGGAGGCTATGCTAAATCAGGGGAAGTGCAGAAAACTAGCATTACTGCTGATTCTCGAGGCAGGGCAAAATACCTCTAGGTGCCGGAAACTTTCGGAGGGGAACGTGAGGGGGGAAAGATTAATACTTCGATTAAAAAAAAAAGAACTTGAACGCTTTCGCCTTCGTGTCATCTTACGAATAAACGACTCTGTGAGTTTTATTACAACGCTCGACCTTTCTATAGTTACGTTACTCCCTTGAAATATTCATTTATGGAGCCATCCCACGCATGGTTCACAAATGAAACCAGTCGGGCTCATTGATTTCAAACAAGCTCCAATGACCACCATTGTTTACAGAAACACGACAAAAGGATCGGCTGCTACTTTCTTATTACACAATTATATTGAACAACAAAAGTATCATTTTTTTTTAATCTTGAAAACGGGGGTGTAACAGTGTTCTATAGCAAAGTGCGCGCAGAAATAAATGCCGAAGGTTGACGCTTCAGTTTAAAAAAAAAAACTCCTGAGGCGACGTCTCCTGGAGATAAAGTGTAGACAGCCAACCGAAAAGTGCTTGTATTTTTCCTTGAGCCACGAGGATCCACATATATGTATCCCCATTGAAAGGGAAGAAAAAAAAAAACGTCACAAAATGAAGCATCACATAAGAAGATGAAGCCTTTGCCCAACCACTCCGCCTGTAGAAAACACAATAAAAATGAAGGCTTTTGAGTCGCCTGGTAAACGTGACTTCCAGGGCTTCACTTTAGGGAAACGTTCTTTGTCAGAAGTGCACATGGGCAAAAAAAAAGCAAGCAAAAGGAGTAGCGACGACAATCACAAGAGAGGGAAGTTGTATGCAAACACGAGAAAAGGCGACAATAAAAAATTGTCAAGTGTTTGCGAAAAAAACATAAGCATGCGAGCTTCAAAAATACATCGCTCGCGCTTTTGTGCACAACATATTGAAATAAAAAAGTATCTGGGCTCAAAAAAAAAAAAAAAAAAAAAGGCGTCGCGAAAGAAGAACCAAGCCGAACGTTTTCATCGGTCGGGCATTCGGAATAAATAAATACATACATATATAAATAATCAAGGATATATAAAAGCCTGCATTATAAAATAATAAACAAGCAAATGCATGTCGCTATGCATGCACTTTCCTTATTGTTATTCTCAACTGTCTCTTTTATGTCTCGTCCCGTTTCCTTCGTTCAAGCGTTGTTTTTCATTAATATTTTCTTTTTGAACCGTGCGCAGCGTATGTGTCAAGTAACCTTGCATATTTTGAAGCTCTTTCACAACATTCAGCGTATCTAGGTGTGATATCGCGATATGATTTCTCTGTTTGCTTGTTTGAGGGAAGACTTGGGAACAAGGGTACGAGAAAAAAAAATGAAGTGATGCTTTCGTCATACGCTGCAACTATCGAGCAAAAACGGGTTATGCAGTAAAAAGGAGCATAGTTGCCCAAAAAGAACGGCAGAATTTTGAAGCGAACTTGAAACTTTCTTGAAGAATCTATGCGCGTTGCTAGAAATCATCATAAAGCGATGACACCGACACCATATACAAGAAGGAAAGAAACAATGACGACAACACGAAAGCAGTTCAGAAACTTCTGGGGCATTAGAAAAATTGAAAGCTGTGAACTGGTTGTCTTCTTATATTCTTGAATTGGTATTGTAAAGAAACGAGTTCATATTTTGTTCCGTAAAAAAACAGCATAGATGCAAAACACGGTGGGTATACAGTGATAGAAGAGTGGGCAGGCAACAATGTGCAGAGTACAAAAAGAGGCGAGACGATTTAAAATACTGGCGCTGACAGAAAGATAGCATGACAAGACAAAGTAAGAAAGAAGTAAATAAACAAAGAAAGAAAGAAAAGAAAAAGGAAAGAAAGACGCAAAGCAAGAAAAAAAACAGAAAGAAAGGAACAAAGAAAGAAAGAAATAAAGAAGAAAAAAAGGAAGAATGAAATAAAGAAAGCAAGAAAGAAATAAAGAAAGTAAGAAAGCTCCTTGAGCCTGGAGCAAATTGCATTCAAACATCGACAAAGCGGAACGCGGTGCACTGGCCTTCTCTTTGAGATAGCGATCACAGGTAAAGAGACGAACGCTTTCAACGCCGTCTTGGTACACAAAAAGGCGTGCATTCTTCGCGACATTGAATTTTTATTGGGAAGATAAGCAACAGAGAAAAGCAAGTGACACTCCATTTACATTTAGCCAAAGAACACACATACACACACACACAAAATGTAGATACATGTGTACATATAAATACACGTGGGCACTCACACTTAAGTGACGGAAATGCACTTTGTGAAATTCAAAAAGCCAGAACGCATTTCGTTTTGTCGGTGGGCTGAACAATGGATGAGCTAAAACTAAAAAAAGGCGCACAAATCCAAAAGAGAAAATCCAATTTCTCCGAAAGTTTCGCGCATTTTGCTTTTCAAGTGGAAAAAAAAAAAAAGGAGCGTCCCTGTGCTTTTTGTGCAACGGACTTAACCCACTTACAGAGGGGCTAAATTTCGCCATAGATTCGTAGTGACGTGCGAGTTTCCGTAGAAACGACGCAGGTGCACCTGCCCCCTTTTTCTTCCCCATCCTGCACGCTCATTGTAGGAGTGTGCGATGCGACTCAGAGGATACCACGTCCAATATTATTGAAGGCGTCTTCTGCGTCACCCCGAAGCACCTACATGTGTCATAGGCGCTATATCGAGTAAACATTAGGATCTATACATGGTCCCACTGATGCGTTTCTAGTGTGTTGTTTGATATTTCGAAGCCTCTTTTTAAATTGGCAAAGTGTCAACCGAAACGGGCCAATTTCGGTCTTCGCCACCGAATAGATTTTTGTTGCTGTACGCAAACTACGAAATTGCTTTACGCAATGGGTGCCGCAGGAATATAATATTAATTATTTTTGCTATTCAACATCCCAAAACCACGACATGATTGTCAGAGATGCAGTGGAGGATTGCGGAAACGTTCACCACTTGGTTAACGGGCACACCCCGCCGCGGTGGTCTAGTGGCTAAGGTACTGGGCTGCTGACCCGCAGGTCGCGGGTTCAAATCCCGGCTGCGGTGACTGCATTTCCGATGGAGGCGGAAATGTTCTAGACCCGTGTGCTCAGATTTGGGCGCACGTTAAAGAACCCCAGGTGGTCGAAATTTCCGGAGCCCTCCACTACGGCGTCTCTCATAATCATATGGTGGTTTTCGGACGTTAAACGTCACGTATCAATCAATGAATGGTTAACGGGCACCTAAATCTAGGCACACGGGCCTCAAGCATTTCAGCCTTCATCGAAACTGCACCCGCCTCGTTCGGGATGTGATCCCGCAACTTCCGGTTCAGCAGTCGAGCCCCATATTAACTGGATCACTGTGTTAGGGTGACGAGGAAAGTATGTGCACATTTTGAAATAAACTTGTCTTCGGCTTTTTAATGGTTAAGGTGATGGTGGTGCTCGTGAATTTCTTTGTGGCGACCTTTTGTCGGCCCCAGCAGTATGCTACCCAATTGTGCAATAGTGCCAACAGCACTTCTGTTATTATAAATAAATAAATTTATTTTTATTTATTTACTTATTTATTTATACTGTCAACCCTCGCTTGAGGGTCGTAACATGGAGGGAGTACAGTAGTAAGTATAAACAGAAAACTAAAACAACTGGCACTCAAATCGCACTGCACACAAGAAACCAAAATTGGCAGTATAGTTCAATTCAACCCTGACCAAAATAGGCATCAATTTCTCTGTCAAAAGATTGCACATCGGTACTATTAGCAACATGGTGGGGTAAATACTTCTATTGTTTTACAGCATCCAGAAAAAATGAACACTGAAAGATGTCAGTGCGAGTGTTGAAAGGCCTAAATTATTATTTAAATATATAAATAAATAAATAGTAACTCATGCACAGTACTCTTGATCATTCTTTATTCTTTCATTCGTTCGTTTCTTTCTAATTTTATGTTTCACTTTCGATATTAATACCATGACCATAAGATATCCCGCTCTAACGCAGCCTGTGACCCCTGTGAACAAATTGATTATTGTCTATACCTTTTGTGTTCTCTCACTCATCTACAGCGGTGGTAAAGCAGTGGTTATGATGCTCGGCTCCTGACCGAAGGTTGCAGGTTTGATCCTATTTGCTGCGGTCGCATGTCGATGGAAGCGAAATGCTGAAAGCTCGTGTATGCTGCGTGATCATATCGGTGCCGCCTAAAGGACACAAAATAACCCAATGTTTCTTGAGCCCTGCACTAGGAACGGTCTCTCATAATCATCGTGGTTTCGGGACGTGAAACCCCAGATATTTTATTGAGATTTTCTCACTGTCTTCAAGTGCGCACATTGATATGTGCTTTTAATTGCGAAGGTCCTTAAGCCGGCCATGAATCTGTACATGCGCATGTCTCTCTTGGTACGTGACCGCTTATTTCTATGACTCACTCAGCCGGTGCAGTCGGATGAACAGACAGCTTCGCCCCGCTCATCCTTTTTCACTCCGTGGATATGCTGGATTTTTTTTTTTATGTCCTTCACAATTACGTTTTGTAGCATGACCATGTTGCTGCACACAGTAGGGGTGCTTTCCCTTATCAAAGTGCTGTTGCTGCGGCTACCTTTCCAGCATTACCACATATATAACTTACAGAAATAAAAGCTTGGGTAATTATTTAAATAATTATTTATAATATTCAAAGAGTGATGAGTAAGTGAGTGAGCGAGTGAGTGAGTGAGTGAGAGAGAGCCCTCCTCTAAACTTCAGAACGAATGAGATGCTTGTAAGGTTCAAGGCAGTGAGAGGCAGATAGCTAGAAATTTTATATATGCTTTAGGCTACTGAAAAAAAGAAAGATTAAAGTATTTTTTTTACTAGGACACGGAAACAACTTGCAGTAGATTCGATTGAAAGCGTTAAATGGAATATCGCTACAAAACTGGGGAGGGATGTTTACTTTTCCGCCACTTTCGAACGTTTTTTAGGGATTCGCTCGCCAGGGAAGACCCGCAATCGATAATTCACTCGGGATTCAGTAAACGCCGACGAAATTGGAAATGCATTTCAACAGATCGGAAAGGAACGGAAAGCGAGAAAAACAAACAAACAAACAAGATATGTCACCGCTTTCACTCCTTTGACTCTTTGAAGACGGGAAGGGTCGGTTCCTCGAATTGTAAGCACGCTATTGTTTACTCACAAAGGACGTTGTCGCAATGCGTCAACAATAGGTGTCACATTTGAAAGAAGTCACGTGGATGCAGACAACAAAACAACGCTGCCTTGTATATAGACGCACAGTATATATTAAAAAACGTAGCATCAGAAGCATGCTAATCAGGGTGCACTGTGGGGATGTCGATGGTCGTGTGGTCTATATCCCTACACGTAACACTTGTGCTTGCAAGCCAACAACTTTTTTTCTCGATGATTAGTTTTTAAAAAATCGCCACCCAAGCACTCCGTGGTTCAACTTAACGTTGTTCAACCCGCCGCTGCACTTAAACCTTTCACAATTATTGGTTATTTGTTACATGTCCGTGCTTCTTAAAATAAGGTTAGACACACGTTTGCCCCGAGTTTACCACAGTGTTTATTTCACATGCCGCACATTGTGCCTAGCATGATCACGGTCATTAAAGAGTGTAATGAGCGGTAACATGCACTTCGCAGTGCGTAAATCACAGTGGCTGTTCTCGAACCACAGGCTGTCACAAAGGTCGCTCCAGAAGCCAAAGTGTCTCTGGAAAAACTCCAACCGAAAGTGGGCGTTCACTCCAGTGAACGCACTCCCGCAATCATCACATTAGGTAGTTTTTGAATAGCGCGCCGTGAGCCCTTGCGGTATGGTTTTTGCCACTGCGCATGCGTCGTCACGCGAGCCGCCGTTCGCGTTCGCGACCCTCGCAGAAAATCCGAAATAGCGTGCGGCGATCGCGGCACGCGAGGCTCGCGAAGTGCTGTTTGTAGCTTCCGTGCATTTGAGCTTGCGGTAGGAGCGAAATTCCCTAGACTTTTCCCTAGGGGGAGCTAACGCTATTTTAAAACTCATATGGCATCCGCTATGCCCGCAGCGCCTCCAAACGTTATTTTAAAGCTCCCTATTGACGCCGTAACGTTACGTTGTTGCAAGCGTTTCACATCGCGTGTTTATTCACAACGCAGCCAAGGGCGCGCGTGCTTGGGCACGACACCGCAAATGACGTAACTGATAACACAGCCAATGGAGACCGCTTATGACATCGCTATCGAATGGTTCTTCAGTTATGCTAGCCATATACAGCTTTCACTGTTAAACAAGTTAGAAGGTTAATTAGTATAATACACAATATTCCGCACAGGTGGAGCCACTTTACATACTCACGGACGCGACATTCGCGTAGGAACAGATTTATGAAATGCGCTCTCTTATGATTGGCTGAGCGCGCCTGTACCTTCCAAATCGCTGCGAAAAGCTCCTTATACGAAGTATAGCATGACGTACTCTACTACTGGAGAGCATGCTTTAAAAAATCCGCATGCCCATGGAGTGAATGATGATGAGTGAACGAAGCTCCAGAGGTTCATCGGTAACACCGTGAGTCATGCCCAGTGCATCATCAAAGTCAGCCGGCCGTTCATTCGTCCGTCTATATGTATGTCCGTCCGTCTGCTTTCAGACGCAAGCACGCGTCTCGCACGCATCGGAGTTGAGCGAGTGCCGCAACGCTATCTAGTGAGCACTCCATGTACTAGGGGTGCCTACGACAGACAACTACGACGGCAGACAAGCCTACGCCGTAAGAAGTTCACCCTCTTAAGTTTGTGCGTCGATTTTGTGTTTAGAGAAATTTATTCTCACGGACAGTGGACATCAAGTACAATCGAACAGAACATCGCGATGGAACACAACATCTGCAGACACATAAACAATTGTGACAAAAAAGGTATGTTTACACATGTAAGCGGAACACAACATACACAGACACACCAAAAGTTGTTACAAAAAGATCTGTATACATATGTACATTACACGGTAAATGAAAACCACACAAATGAAACGTAAACATCTATTTGTTAAGTATTTACATAGTATTCACAAGGTATTTCTGCGAGTACTAAACAAAAAATGGCCTACCGTACCAGGCAGGCCTGAACACAAGCTTTACACGTCTCTCGCATACGAACACAAAAGGGCAGGACCTGTGTAGAAGGAATTCCTCCTCATCGAGAAAGAAGAGTTCCTTCCACAAAAAAGAGAGTAGTTATTTGTACAGTCACTCCAAAATCTGGAAGAGAGCGTGATGGCAACGACCTGCTGCAACCGCCTCACAGCGCTTGCGCCAAAGACAATAGGCACCTGCAACAATTAGAAGGCAGGCGAAGTGGCCTCGAGGACAACACCCAGAAGAAACAATGCGATTTAGTCCGAGGCCGCGAAATCCAGCATGCACGGCCCTCCAGAAAACACGAGCAACGACGCATTGTGTCAAAACATGCATATTTGTTTCCCGTAGGGAGCAGTTCGGGCATGTTGTTGACTGGACCGTTCTCCACCTTTCGATGTGGTCAAGGGTGGGAAGAACACCCCATCCCAGCCGCCACATGCAGTCCCGAATATGGACAGGCAGAAATGATGCCATCAGCGTGCTCCCAGACACACGACTAGAGCGGTTGCGGCGTGCCTGAAGAACTAACAGGAGCAACAAAGCGGCTGTTGTGTCAACGATAGGATTGCCCAACACATCGAACCCAGGGCAGGTCGACCGAATATGACGAAAAAAAAAACACGACAGCTGTTGCATAAAACGAAGAAAGTGTTCCTGATTATGGGCCCCGATCAAGGTGCACATTAGGCATTAAGTACCAAAGGAGAGTGCCTAGAAAATAAATAAATTGGCCCCCTATCTGCATGTTAATCTGCAAATGTCGTCGCAAGACGATATTCTTGCGTGTGGAGAAACTGAACAAAACATTTATTTGATGTTCTGCGCAAGAAAATTGGTGAATGTTATTCTGGAGGCGCTGCGATAGAGTACCTCGAGCCTGCAGCGGAGGCGAACGAGCGCATCAAGTCACGTCACACGTGAGACATGAGCGCAATCTGGCAGTTTTCTTGAAAAACAATTGATTGATTGATTTGTGGGGTTTAACGTCCCAAAACCACCCATGATTATGATAGACGCCGTAGTCGAGGGCTCCTGGAGTTCTTTACCTGGTGTTCTTTAACGTGCACCACCTGGTGTTCTTTAACGTGCACCAATATCTCACTACACGGGCCTACAACATTTCTGCCTCCATCGGAAATGCAGCCGCTACAGCCGGGATTTGATCCCGCAACCTGCGGGCCAGCAGCCGACTACCTTAGCCACTAGACCACCGTGGTGGGGGGCTTGAAAAACGAAGCACGTAGCTTTGAGAAGGGTGCGCACCCGTCTCAGAGATGATAAGGTGTAGAACGCAAGACGACGGGTAGGTGCCAGCACCGTCTCCTCTTAGCAAAGCGTTGAAAACACTCGCATTTTCGTGCAGTCGCTGCATGGTCAGCGCAGCATGATAAGCGCTATACGGTCCTTAAAATTTCTTATGCATGCTTGTTCTAGTAAAAGATGCATATGCAGAATATATGCGTGCTGTTAATGTGCCCTAGACATGTGAAATAGTTGCTTTTTAATTAACAATTGCACGAGTATGAACGCTAAAGCTTGAGCAACATTGGCGGGTGCTGCGGATGGGGTCGGCCATTTCAAGTACCCGATGCCGTTAAGAGTGGACAAACAGACAAATGTACCGACAGATAGACCAAAATTTTTGCGTCGAAGGTTCCCACGAAAGACTGTCGTCTTTAAAATATGCACGCGAACTCGAATAGCTAACAACAACTACGTAGGTTGTTTTAAGCACCAAACGACGTCTTGGCTATGGGCCACGCCGTGGTGAAGGGCTCTGGAAATTTCATCCATCTGGTGCTCTTCAACTTGCACTGACATCGCAAAGTACAAAGAGCTTTAGCGTTTCAAGTCTATCTATATGCGACCGCCATCGTCGGAGACGAACCATCGAACTTAGAGCCACTAGCTGACAAGTCGAATCATCATATGCAACGTCGTTCCTTAAAGTATATTGATGTCTCTTATGCGCAGAATAAATTAGTGATTTAGCATGCGTGAGTATGGTTATTCCGTATAAACACTAACGCGGGCGAGTTCAAGGACTTTTAGAAATGTCAACGATACTTCAATACATGCGCCAGTGCATTGAATTTGAACCAGAGTTTGCGAAAACAAGAAAACGCATTTGTAGTGATGCCTCCGGAAAACAATGCAAAAAATCGAGTCTCTTCGATAAAAGCTATGTCAGCTAAAAGAAAGAAACAATGAATATTGTAAACAACAATTGAACCAATAATATTGTTTTGCGGAGAGTAGTATTTTCGAGCATCAGACGTCCTTTCTTAAATCACATGACACCTGAATTGTCGTTTTTTTCTTTGTGTGGGCAGCATTTACAGTTGGCCCATGAGCGAATAACCTCATGCTGACTCTCTCTTGGGTCAGCAACAAAACGAGACGTGCGTGCTGTATGGTCAAGCGGAAGTCCATTAGGCCTAACTCTCCCAGTGGCATAAAAAAGAAGCATACGAGTTTTCTTTTGTCTCAACTGTGGCACTTCGGACAAACGACGAAGTTGTTGCTCCACATCTCCACTGCAACATGCAAATAGCCTTCAATGAAGATCAGTGTCCAAACGCGAACGCTGACAAAATGTACTCCCCGCAAAATATACGGCCGAGAGCCTCCAACCAGAGTTCGTTTACGCTTGGCTTCCGCGTTAGGCCTGAAGTGGCACATATATACGACTTTCTCCCGCGGGTGCGTTGACTCCCAACACTGCGAAGAGCAGAGACGTGTTATCACGCAGCACGTTCCGGTATAAACAACTTTATTCTAAACATGCAGTATCTTCCAAAGACCACGTGCCCCCTGTCTCTTACCCCTCTCCCTCTTCCCCACCCCCATGCCGCGCTCCTTAGGTTTAGCACAGCGAAGTTTATTGCTTCAAATTGTGCCCAGCAATATACTGCATTGCATCGATGCAGAAAGTAGAGCTGTGCTCTTGACGGCGCTGTTAACTTTGTACAGTTCGTGTATCTTAGCGACGAACTTCGAACTGCGGGCCGAGCGTCTTGAAGAACCGTCTGCTTTGCGTTATCGTGTGCAGACGACAGCAGTGCCGCGCATGCGCCTTGCTACGCTCCACAAAGGGACACACTACGGTGCCCCCAGGCTCTCACCTCGAACACTAGGCTCTCTCTAGGAGTGCCTGAACAGAGCACGTATTGCATTACACTTCACACGTACACTGCCCTTCGTTTGCTGAAAACATCCGACACGTTTAAGGAATGGACGCAAGAGTCAAACGCAGGCCTCTCACGTTTCCGGAAACGCATCCAAGGAAGAGAACAAAACATCGCAACGCAGAAAAAGCAAAAGTTGGATGCGAAACTGGGAGGATGCGCGAAGGCTTCACCGTGGGCCCATTCTAGAGTCGGGGCTCCTTCGGGGCCCATGAAAAACAAGTTTTGCGAGGCGACCAGGCCTAGCGTGTGCATGTACATGATACGAAGTAGAAGAAAAGAAAAAAAAAGACCTGCAGTGGTGCGCACTCAGTGCTGCAACGTAAACAAACTGATGCTCCAGAGAAGACATCGAAAATCTGGGCGCAAGAGCCACTTCCATTCCAAACGCTAAACCCACTACGCTACCCGACTTCTTTTACAACTTTTCAATTTTTATTTCTCACGAGCACACTCTCTATTCGTATCACAAGTGCGAAGAGAGGTTCCTAGGGTCATTAGAGTTTGGAGGTCGCAAAAGCCGCGTCGTCTTGGCTACAGTATATAGCTGACGGAATAATAAAAATAAAAAAAAAGAACCGTACTCTCTTTTCCATAGATCAAGTTTCCTCTGGCCCACAGATATGGAGAATGGAGTCAGCGTGCTAGCGGACAATTTCTCAAGCAGTCATCAAAACGTACGAGCATGGCTGTGGACACTAAAGACGAAAACGACCTCAGTGTTTTTGTTTCCTTATTGTTAGGCTTAAGCAGGAAAACCGACACTTTGGGAGCACAAGGCACTTCGGAGACGACGTGTAAGGGGGTGAATGGTTTGCTGTGGGCGACCGTTACACCTTCATCCGATTACAATGCGCCTCTCTTTAGCAGCAAGTTTCCACGATCCTTCCTTTAACAGTGCAGTTTGGAAACGTAGAGTGGGCGTCTGCTTTGGTTTATTTCTGAACGTCTGCTCGCATCGCTCAGAAATCGCCGTCCGCGTTGCTTTCAAAGGGACTATAAGGATAAACCACAACGCGCATGCTTCGGGCCTTTGAGGGCGTCAAAATTCTAGGTCACTCGCTTCAATAGCCCCGTTTCAAAATGAAGTGGGCCGTATTTCTCGCTATGTTACAATACGATTCTTTCTCAACCGCTTCGAAACTGTCGCCTGAGTTTGCAGCGGAGCAGAACCGAGAAAGGAATCAGACGACAACCATCGGCATTAATACGCGAGGTCTTACGTTCCAAAATGACGATACGATTATGAGAAATGCGGTACTGGAATACTCCGAAACTATTGATCTTCTGTTGTTTCTTACCGTGCACTGAAATCGAACAGTGCAAGGGGCTTCTATTCGATTTAGCGTTCATCGAGATGCACCTCCACGGCCGGGATCAAACGTGTAAATTCAAGGTCAGCAGCCGAGTGTTGTAACAGCTGCATGCCCGAAGCAAACAATATCTGTGAGTGGCAATCAGACAACTTATATTTCGCACGTGCCTTTTTCCATTGTATAATGTGGCTTTGCTAATGATACTCCGCTTTATGATTGGCTGAGATAGTCTTTTCTCAAAAACCGTTACGAAAATGTTTTCATTTTAAGAAGATGTGCCAATATCATGATAGTTATAGAAGATATAACGGACCTAGAACGGCGTCGACGTCAAAACAGGGTCTTTTTTTTCTTTTTCAAGCCTGGAAAGGAACTCTTGACGTACTGTGGCGCTCGCGAGCATTTTGTTCGGTTAAGAGCAGAACAATCTTACCCGATCCATAGCTTGACTTATGGGGTAATATACTAGCGTAGCTGGGGGGGAACAGAGTTAAAAATTTTTGTATTTTGCATGTGTGTACATACACTCACAAACACACTCACGAAAACTCATAAGGGCTGGGTTTTAATACTAATCCCAACCCGAAAACGATTTCCTGCTGTGCCCACTACGTTATGTAATTTGCAGTTAAAAGAGCAACAACTATCTTAGTATACAACATAAATATAGGGGGTTCCTCACTGACAGCCGCCTTATGTATGAATTTGTCTGCATCTTCGTAAATGGCCAGTGCGTTGAGCTCCAACCCATAAGATTGACGCGCATTGTACTTCTACTGATAGGGGATTTCTTATATCTGATTTTTTTTGAAAGCTTATGAGCGGCAGTGCTTTCTTTGCTTATCTGTTCATTCACTTCGTAGACAGTGATATTTAACGACAAGTACTTTGCACTATATAGTAAATTAACATAAAAAAGAGTAAAGACAGAAGTAAAGCTGTGTCAGTAAACTGCGAGACATCGAAATAAAATCATGCTTGCATTGGCGAAATATGGTTGACTCATTCTTGAGTCAGGTAGCACACAAACGCTGGTAGCGCACAGAAGAAACAGAAGAGCCATGTGAGAGCTTTGTCCTGTCTCTTCGGTTTCTGCCCTGTCGTTTTCGCGCTTTGTTTTTAAAGACGATACTGTTTCTTGGGGTACATGCACGCGAAAATTTCGGTCTGCCTGTCTTTCTGTCTGTACATTTGTCTGTTTGCCGGCTGTAACGATACCCCAAAAGGCACCAAGTGATACCCCAAACGGCCAACCACATCTGCAGCGCCCACCGATATTGCTCAAGTTTCAGCGTTCACACTTGTGTGATTGTCAACTAAAAAGCAATTATTGCGCATGTCTGAGGCACCATAACAACATATCAATATTTTTTTTTTTTTTTTATTGGCGCTAGTATGCCCTACGGCATCAGTTAAATAAAAAGGAAAAGTTTTGTTTCCTGTATGAAGGCCAGGAGTTGTCGATGCAGTGGACCGTGCGTCCAGCGCGTCAAGTCAGGTGGTCGGCCGGGGTGGTGGTGAAGGCCGCGTAGGTGGCGAGTGCGAGCCTGGTGAAGGCCCGGGCAGGTTCCCAATAGGTGATCAAGCGTTGCCTCTGTGGCTGGGGCAACGCAGAATGGGCACGTCGTTGGGGGAGGCTGTGCACCAGATGTCCATGTAGCCCGGATTGCAGGAGTCAAGGCGGCGCCCACACGAATCCTCCTGAGCGCAACCTCCTCTCGGCGAGTTAAGCCGCCGGGAAGGTCAGATCCACGCGGAGGAATGAGAGCACGCGTGGAGCGCCGGAGGGTTTCTTTGTGCACAAGCAAGCTGTCCTTCGGGGACAAACGAAGTAGAGGCAGCGGGTGTTGAACAGTCGCTGGATGGCAAGCGGCATCTGCTTCCACTTGAGCCGGTGCAGACCGGCGGGTCCACAGAACGCGGACAGGACAGGCACATGAGTGGATCAGTCGGTGTATATCGGAGGCTATATCGATGGAGCTGGTCACTTTTCGCAGCTCTCGAACTGCCTGCGTGGAGTCCGTATATACAAGCAATTTATCGTGTGACAAAGAATCCATTTTGGATATCATAACTGTTAACCCGTCCCGTATAGCAGTGAGCTCCGCTAATACGGATGGGAACGGTGCCTCTGTTACGTAAGAGCAGATATGTTGGATTTCAGGTTGCGCGGGGCATACGAGACTGGTGTGCAGAACGCAATTATCGGTAGCTGCGTCTACGTATACCGCTAGTGAGTTCTCGGTGGTAGTGACGATGCCCTCCTGCGCCGCTTGTCGGGTGGATTGTCGCAGGCGGGTCAGTGGTCGGTTGTCACTGGCCTGTGCCTTGAGCCATGGTGGAACTTCTGCCACGGGTGCGTCAGGCTGTGGCAGCGTTGAACCATAGTAGTGAGCTAGAGCTGCCGCCGCAGGAACAGCTTGACTCTTTAGGTAGCGAGCGACTCGACGCTGGTGTACAATTTCGTCGATGGTGTTGAGCTGCGCTTCCGCCTGGAGGGTCGTGATAGGTGTCATACGGGGAAGGCATGTAATCGCCCTCATGGAATCTCGGTTGGCGGTTTCGAGCAAGTCCCAGTCTCTCAAAGTCAGTCGTTGAAACTGAGCTTGATAAACGAGCCGAGGTTGTAGGATTGATCGCACCAAGATACGGGCCATTCGAGAACAGGCACCCCCCGTCTTTTGAGAGATGCGACGAATGAGATGGAGGGTATTAGCACTCTTCCGGCGAGCAGAGCGAACCCACGCATTCGCAGAGCCAGATGCGTCCAATTCGACCCCGAGCACACGTATAGTGGATACAGGGGTGAGGGTATGGCCATTTAGGCTCAAACATATCGGCGTCTGCAGGAGGCGACGGCGACCTCGTCTGTTGGTGATAGACATGAATGCAGTCTTCGTGGCAGATAGTGTCAGTCCTATGCGCGCACACCAGTCCGACGCCTTGTCGAGAGCACTCTGGAGTGCCTCCTGCTGGTGTTGAAGGTCTGGATGTAGTGTCCACACAGTCAAATCATCGGCATACAGGAGGAAGAAGGCATCTGGAATGCGTGCTAGTTGCCACGCGAGGGGCAACAGGGCAATATTGAAGAGTATCGGGGCTAGAACCGAGCCCTGCGGTACACCCCGCTTCATTACAAAGTGTCCGGTTCGTTCCTTGCCTACTCTGATGCAGAAGGTACGGTGTGCCAGAAAAGACTCCACAAAGTTGCAGACGCGAGGCGGAAGTTGAAGCCATTGCATTATGTGATTGATCGCAGAGTGGCTGACGTTGTCGTAGGCCTTATGAACGTCCATGGCGAGAAGGGTTCGAATGCTGCTTGATCTTCTTCCCACAAGCACCATGGACGTCAAATGATCTAGGCCATCTTCCGTGCCCAGGTGCGGTCGAAAGCCAATCTGGGCCGGATGGTACCAGGCGTGCTTTTCCAGCCACCAGGAGATGCGCGACGCCAACATGCGTTCAAGAAGCTTGCACAACGTACACGTTAGAGCAATCGGCCGAAGATTAGAGAGGCTGTTCGGGTGCTTTCCCGGCTTAGGTATCGGCACAACTTCGGCATGCTTCCACGATTCAGGCAGCCCTCCGGTCGTCCAGACTGCGTTAAGCGTGTCCAGCAGCCACTGCAGTGCAGGGCCATCCATGTTCTTGAACACTTCATAGGAGATCCCATCTGGTCCTGGTGCCTTGCGTACTTTTGCCTGGTCAATTGCTGCCTGGAGCTCCGCCATCGTGTATGGCGCTTGCATGCCTTCGATGTCCGACGGACTGGGAGTCACGCCAACCTCCGGAGGCAGGTTACACGGACAGTCGAATTGTGGTGGGGCCAGGTTGTAGGCCGGGAAGAAAGCCTTAACTATTTCTGGAGCGAACTGGCTTGGCGTGCATCCAGAAGACAGACACGCACTGGCCGCTGGGTCCGGCGTACGGGTGCCTAGTTCCATACTCCGGAACGTTCGCCATATTGAGGCGGTTGAAGACGATGGACCGAGTGACGCACACCAGTCCATCCACCGTTCGCGGGCGAGACGCTTCTCGCAGCGACGCGCCGCAGCGGTGAGTCTGTTGAGGTTATCACGAAGCTCAGCGGCTGCCGGATCTCGGTTTAAGGCCAGCTCTGCACGACGGCGTGCTGCCCACAGACGCAGAAGATGTAAATATCAATATTTTGTACGTGTGTCTTTGTACCAGAGAAGGAACACAGAAATAATTCTAAGGACCGTATGTAGCGTTTATCACGCAGCGCTGACAATGCAACACGATGCTCAAAAAGGCAAGTGTTTTCGACACTTTGCTAAGACGACACGGTGATGGCACTTGCCCGTCGCTTTGCGTTCTATACCTTATCGCCTCCGAGACAGGCGTGCATCTTTCTTCGTAGGTGCGCACGCCTTTCTTCGTTTTCGAAGATAACTGCCAGATAGCGCTCGTGTCTAACGTGCCTCTATGTGCTAGTTCACCTTTGCTGCATGGATTGGGACTATCTAACGCAGCACTTCCAGAATACAATTCACCAATTTTCTCGCGCAGAATATCAAATCAACGTTTTGTTCACTCTCTCCACACATAAGACTATCGTTTTTCGATGACATTTGCAGTGAAACATACACTGTATACCAGGCCAATTTTTTTTTACTATAAATGTGAACAAACTCCCCAAAACAGCAAGATCAATCTTATGGTTCATAAACGAGACATACAGGCCCATTTATTTTTGACGGTCTCAGTTCAAGAACAGTAACAGAGAAAAGTAGTTGCTGTGAAATCTATGCGCCTACCATAATTCAGTATCGAAGCTATAAAGGAATTCAGACAGGCATGCGTCTTCCCTATTCGAAAAATAAAAAGTAAAGGTATATAAATAGATGAGAGAGAGCAGTTTGGGGGTGAATATACATATCAGCAGTGCGTGAGGCCATCTTAGCCTGTATTCGTACGCAGCAGTAGGCTTAGTATATGCAGGTGCACGATACCTGTGGGTGACGTGTGCGGCACAGACGGCGCACTTCAAAGGAGAGCTTCACATAGTGGTCAAAGTGATCGGTATAGAGCCGCTGCAGATAACCGTCAGCTTGCCTTTCGTGGTGCACTGTTCTTAACTCCGGCTACTTCGCTGCGGGGCAGTAGTAAACAACGACGTCAAAACGGACAGTAATGTTTGCCAAACTTCTTTCGGCTTTCCCCGCCGCCGAACAATTTATGAAATATTTTGCGGTGACGTCTGGACGGCTCGGCATGGCCGAAGCTTCAGAAATTGAGATGTCTGGTCGGTCGTCGTTTCTAAATAACAATAAAAGGCAAAGCTCTGCTCTACGGTGAAATGCTCGTATAATGCAATGTTACCAAAATGCGGGTGAATCATCGTCAATTAGTGTTTTGTTTTCGACTGCAACGTGCGCTTCAATATTGTTAGGGGGCAAGGTACCAGCGAATCGATGTCTACAAGACAAATCAGATGGCAGCGAAAGAAAGGGTGCCGATACTCTGTGGTAGGCCATAGGGCGTATACAAATTTGATCAAACTGAGCACTTTTTTTTGTTCGGGGGTGCGGATGATATTCTACTTCGTAATGTGTTCACCTCTCGTTTTTTTATTACTGTACTTCCTTAGAACGATTGCTGACTCACATGGTCCTAGAATGTGTAGAAAGTGAAAGCCATCATCACTTTTGGATGGGACGATGTATCAGTCCTCCTATACCACCCCTTTCACTTTCTGCCATCTTCGTTTTTTTTTTGGGGGGGGGGGGGTGGGACGATGAATTAATCCTCCTATACCACCCCTTTCACTTTCTGCACTGAAGCCAAATGTATGTGGGCACTATTCTTTCAAGTGCACGAGAGAAGACGTTGCAACAGAAGGCGACGAAGCTCTGTTGAAATTTCTATGTGACACGGACTTGAGCAAGCGGCTGTAACAGCAATGTCACACACCACGAAAGACAAGACTGGACTATGACTGAGTGTGCGCGCCTGTGCTGCCGAATGTGCTGTGTTTATCTCCCTTCCCTCTCTGCTCTCTATCTTTCATCTCCCCATCTCCCTCTCTTGCGCAGGGTAGCAAATCGGCTGCCTATAGTCTGGTTAACCTCCCTGCCGTTCTTTTCCTCCCATTTTCCTTCCTTCCTTCTGCACCAAACATGATTTTGCACTGCTTTCGTGGTCAGCTTGCCTTTGATCGAATAAAGATATCTTGTCATTAAGTCGTCACGTGTCGTCAAACTTTTATGACATGGCACTACAAGGGCATTACACATTTGGTAGATATGTGACCTCATACGTTGAGGGGATCCTGTGATAATTTTTCGCATCTCTCGTGCTGGCGCAGCCAGCGGTCAGAATTTGCTTTTGATGGGACCTCTATGGCTTCAAAAGTGATACGCTTTTCAGTAATTCAGACTCTTGCCTCTGGGTGGCGCACCAACCGAGCTGTACGCGCTCTCCATCACTCTCCCGTGGCTTCGTGTGCCGAGTGATTGTGCCCTGATGGATGGTGACGCTCCTACAGCCATAGCATGAGGATGTATAGCACTAGGCTGACCAGCTATTCATACGTACACAAACAAAAGTAAGTTGAAAACGGGGAACGTCTCTATCGGAGACGCGTAGCGCAAGATCGCAGAGTGGCCGTATAGCGATCACTATTCGCCTCCATCTATCCGTAGGGGACAGTTGTTCCATCGACGTCACAGAATTGGTTGCGTTGAAGTGGTTTTTTTTTTGCGTTTTGCTGCTCAACCCAGCGGGCCCGCGCATGAACGACGTCGATTGGACTGCCATTCTTATTTGAAGCCATTTGAAGAGGGAACTGGCGGTTCAAAGCGCGACAGTGTAATGCGCGTATAAATCTTTCTCTATCCTACATAAGATAGATAGATAGATAGATAGATAGATAGATAGATAGATAGATAGATAGATAGATAGATAGATAGATAGATAGATAGATGTTTGCATCTGAAACAAAACAGAATTACATCTGACTCGTATTAATTTTATCTCCCTTGTTTGATAGAGACGATATTATTATTCATAGCGTTAAATGTGACTGAAGCTTATTTATTCATTTGTGTACTCGTTGAAATGTTTTTCTTGTTTTTCCGTTTGTTATTACAGTGCCTGCTTACTGGTTTTATTATTTTCAAATTTCAAATTTTCGTAATTGTTCGTTACAAAACTTCTCGTCATCATGCACAAGAGTGGCCCTTACCGATCGTGACTGTAAGACTTCATTCGTCATATGCATACCACGTAATTATGGGCGTTTATTAGCACGAATAAAAAAGCACGAATAATCTGATCCAGATTTTTAAACGTTCTCATGCGGATGGGATGGAATTTATGTTCCACTATGAATATTTTTACTTATTACTTTCTTTACACGCGCAGTGTTTTTGGCACCTTGGAAGTAATTGTGTGGGAACCGTTCACTCATCAGATCACGACATAATTTCTGAGCGGGAGCGAGTGACTGGGCACGCCGCTACATTTCGCCGCCGAGTTCTGGGGCAGCGGGCGCGATCAAAGAACTAGAGCACCTTTTCGCGACGCAGAGATTCTAACACGCAGATCTTCGCGTGCCAGCTATTTCACAGACCGTTTGTCGAGGCATGCCAAGTGAGGCATGCCAAGTCACGTTGAAACGTCGCTTGTGGACGCGTTACCGCAGCCGCGACTGGGAAACAAATGGTATTTCACGTCACTTCCGTTTTAGGGGAGAATGTGAGTATCTACTAGTGGCAAAGAGCTCTCGTTCTCTCTAGGTCTGGCTTTCTCCGGGCTCAGAAGTGTGTTCACTTTTTTACTAATCAAAGTTTGCTCTTCCTTGGAGCCTACAAGCAAATGAATGTTGCAAAGGTCACTTATGCATTTGCCTCAGGCAGGGGTGTAGCCATGGGGTTGCACAGCGAGCCCATGCCCCCCCCCCCCCCCTCCCTCAATTTTTTTTGCCATGGCATAAACGATAAAAAATTACCATTAAGGGGATGCCCCCCTGAAATCAAGGAGGTGCCCCACCCCTCCCCAGGAACAAATTTCTAGCTACGTTCGCCCTTGGCCCCAGACGACGTGAAGTTGAAAGCCATCTCCTTGTTATTCTCATTCATTTGTATTGGTGCTGGCAGCCCCGAAAGAATACTTTGCGCAACCAGCATGGCTTTGCACTGTCTGCACCTACGGGGTTGGCCAAGTTTCACCTCCTGTCATTTTGACTCCTCAGAGGCGCTATACATAGTTCACGCGAAAAACTCATTCGGTGCGCTAGGCTTCACCGCCTGACACCCACCGGTCCGTAGACATGAAGGGGGTAGGGAGTTGTACATAGTGTGTGAAAGGCCGATGGAGGCGGTCATTTTTCTAATCAGGCTGAATAGTGAGAGAAACTACGTCCACTTCTACCGACAGTGGCAGAAGCCTTGAAAGCCGCGGACATATACAGTGCACGGATTCTGATATCGGCGGCTTAAAAGAGCAGTGTGGGTGGTATTAAACTGTAGGTCGTGCTCGGAGGCGGTCCACCTCGAGTGTACGTTCAACCCTGAGTGAGTGAGATGGGTGATTGAGCGAGCCACTGAGTCATCATGAGAGAATGAGTGATGAGTGAAAGAGTGAGTGAGTGGGTGAGTGAGTAATATCAATTTCAATATAACATCGGGGGATGCGGCAGTACCAACAAAGAAAAAGACTTGCGGACTCGTGAGAGCTCCAAAACAATCTCGCGTCCATCTTTACATAGGCTCAGTACTGTTTAGCATTGAGTTCGTTGTTGGTGAACTGTAGGGAACTGTGGCACGATTGTATCTGGGAGCAGCAACGCGTGGCGCTTCAGCCAGAATGGGAATGACAATGACGGGAAGTACGCGGAGCTTGTCTAAACTTTGTTCTTTCGACTCCGTTTGGCTCCGTCTGGCAGCTTTGTCACGAGACAAACTTGAGCAAATGTTCAGCAGTTTCACTTTCTTACCTGAGCGTTTTAGGAACACCTATTATAATGGGCGCACGAGGTTCCCAGTGGTCAACTCTTTTATTTCAAACAAAACCAAAACACAACAGTAAACAAAGCCACACGTGAGTTCCATGCCTGCAAGCCCGAAGTTAGGCAAATCCTTGTACTACCCATCATTCCCATGGTGGCTGAGTGATCACAGCGCCAGAGTTCTCTCTAGTGAATATTGTGGGAAATTTTATGCTGTCATCCTGTTCTGTGTTTTGCTTTTTTTTTCCCTTCAAAGACTGACTGTGAGGAGCAGCCGGCTTCAATGTGAAAACACTCAAACGTCCACGTCGTATAATGATAGCTCCCACAAGCCTTCCATGAAAATCTCCTCCCCGCAGTGTGAAAAAGAGGGCTCTCTAAAAAGCAACGAAAGCATGTTGCATTACTTTTCCTGCATACACAAACGCCAGGATGGTAAGGAAATGTTAATGACGCACAAAGTAACCATAACTGAGGATGCTTAGGGGAACATGACCGACGTATACAATGCGTTCACCGCAAGGGGTCGCTTACAAGATAGGAAAAGTGAGAGAATAAAAAAAAACAGCATGAAAGAATTCAACCATCATTGGCGGTGTTTTTAAGCACACAAACATAGACACAAACACACAAAAACGCACAGAATGAGAATGCAGGGAAGAAAAATAAACGAGGTGTAGTGTCCTGCGGCTCTCACAGTTGCTGAGCACGTTGCCTGAGCCAGCGTATCGTTTCGTGTTCTTTTTTGCTCAATATTATTCTACTTAGTTGTGGCCAAGAATGAAAGAGGTTCGCAGATGCGAGCGTTATATTTCCGGCACCCAGTGCACACAGTGCCGACTGCGAGATTGACGCGTTCTATTAACTTTCGGGCAGGGAGGACCAACCGATTGACTGAGAAGGATAAACAAAATGAGGAATCTTTAAGCTTCGCCTTTAGGAGTTGAACAAGTTGGCGATATTGTGTTCATAGAGCGTTCTTCAAACAGTCAGGGGATATTTTTTTTATTGTACGACGTTACTCAAGCAGTTTAAACTGCGGATTACAACCTCGTAATCGGCAAAGTTGAAAGTGGCTTGCATGAGTGAAGCTTTCACGTATGGCTGCATTTTGTGTCGTGTGTGTCATGCTTTGAGCCACGAGCAAATACGCGCTTGAAATGTTTTCGAGCTTGCCATGCACCCACTACCTGATGTTCAAAGGGGCCATTCCTAGGCTCGAACACTAGCCTTTAACTATATTCAAGACAGAGAATGATAAGATATTAGAAGCACATTCACAGGTAAAAAGAAAATACCTGAACATTCGCGCAGTATTAGTCAGGAAGGTTTTCATTCTTGGTTCCCCTCGCCCTGGTTTAGTTTTCGTCTTTTTTTTCGTCAAACATCAATTTAGAATTTGAAAGTACTCCAACCTTCAACTCATGTAAAGCTACATGCGGAATCAACTGTAGCTTCAAGAGCACACAAACCTACAAGAACAAGATAGCCACTAAAGGCATGACTCCGCAAGTACTTGTCACATTTGTTGCGCTGCGTCGCACCTCGAGTCGTACCACTGCTCGAGTATATTCTGGGAAAGAATTCCTTGTTGTCAGTTCCGTTCTTGCTTTCCCGCAAACGTTAACAAGCTCGAGACGTGTAAGATTCGCTTGCCCAAACAGAAGAAAAAACAAAAACAAACTTAAGCAGGCATGTTCTGTTCATTTTCAGAAGATTCAGTTCCTTCTCACCCTTGTCGGTACCAGGAGTCTCTTATTTATATCCATTACATGAGACTCATTCTCCTGAGTTTCCCCAGTCAATTACTACTCTCCTTTTTTTCTCCTCAGTTTTTTTTAATATTGAAGCGTACGCTCCTAGTGATCTTCCCCTGCGTGGGACCGAAAATTGAGAAGCCCCGCAGCAGCCCACCTCTGCCTATCTTCTCCAACACATCCTTCCTAAAAGCGATGGCTAGCAAAGGCACTGCCGTATAAGAGAAAGCTCAGGGACATTAGCGAAGAAAGAAAAAAGAAGGTCCATTTGTTACGAAACAGGGCTGACAGAGGGCGCTATACGCACGGTGTTCACAGGCCCCTCGTTAAGAAACCTTGCCACTAAGACCGTATAGCGCAAATAAGGAAAGGAGCATATAGGATGTTCCCCCCCACACACACACAAAAAAAACGTAGCAAAAGGTGAACCCCATCAAGGTTCGCAAAAAAAGCGAAACAATTTTCCAGGGAAGCGGCGAGCGGGAGAACGCAATCATACACTGTAATGCCCTCTACTTCCCCACCCTTCCCTAAAGAAAAGCGCTGTGCGCGGGCTCCCCCTAAAGGGGTGGGGAGGACTGAAAAAGGGAAGTAAGGTGGAATGCGCAGACTCGTCTGCCTACACCGAGATGATATAGGGACAAAGCCGGGAGTATGGGAGCTCTGCGAATATCTCCGTGGCATTGAAGCAGGGGGATTACGAGGCGCCCGGAATAGGGAAGCAATGGCACGTACAGTCCCCCGTCGCCTCCCAGTATGGGCATGCTCGTGGACGCCCAAGAGGGATATAGGTAGGCGAAAGGTGCCACGTTCCTTTAGGCTTGTCTAATGTGAGGGGATAAAAGAAAATTCGAGAAAGGGAAATATGTGTCGCAGGTATAAAAAGTAGAAGAGTGGTTCGGAGACACGCGGGCACGAGTGCCTCATTTCTTTTCTTTACCACACAAACGTTCACAGACGGATGAGCCAAAAAAAATGGGTTAAGGTATTGATGTTTTTTTTTATAAATACACATGCTGTAAGGGAAAAGGGAGTGCGGTTGCTCCTGTGTGAGTGTGCAGCGGCCAGCGTTAAAGTACTGGTGTTTTAAATGCGACGCCTCTTTCTTTGCGTATCATCCATCTATCCATCCATTCATTCATCCGTCCTTCATCCATCCGACCGACCGACCGACCGACCGACTGACCGACCGACCGACCGACCGACCAACCGACCGACCGACCGACCGACCGACCGACCGACCGACCGACCGACCGACCGACCAACCATGTACTCCCATGATACAGCCGTCATGTCGGGTTGACGTGACTCTTGGTTAATCGCGATTCGCTAAAGTTGATTTATGCTGCAGTGTTGAGGGTTACCGTCCTCGCGCTCACAGCGCAAACGCCAGCGCTTCATATCAATTACCGCTTCTGGCGTTGCTGATATCTATGTTGTTGTTGGCATTCTTACTTTACTGTAAACAGCTGCTAACATAACACATACATCGGCTTTTCAACGTACGTATGTATGTGTGCGCGTGGATCTGTACATACATTTAGCGTCACTTCATAGCGTCTCGCTCAATAAAAAAATGATAAGACACATTCACTTTCCATCCGCATGCTCCGCTAAACATCGATTCCCAAGGTACGTGAGATCTGCTGAAATTTCCATATACATATGGAAATACAGAGAAAAGAGGAGTGCGGTTCATTCATCTGTGGAAACACCTAGTTGCCGGTGTATCAACTGCTCTTACGAGAATTTCGCATGACAGAATGAATTGTTCAGACACACGAGCCTTAAGGCTATATGGTAATATTGCTTTACAGGCTATAATAAAGAATCCCTTGACCGGGAAGAAATTTTTAAGTAGAAGCTTTCTTTTTTAAGAAATCGATATGTATTTTTTGTGGTTTCGTGCTTTGTACAGGTTGTTGTAAACTATCCCTTTTCTAACTGTTCCGTCACCTTGGAGCAGTCCACAGAACTCATTTTCAATTCCTCTTTAAATGTTTGTATTGTGCGCACTTGCTTACTACACGAGTATTTGCTCATGTCCAATACACAAGCAGGCGAAAATTCATTTTTTTCATGAATGATAATGCGAAAGGAACATTCGTCAACATGAATGCTCGACGAGAAGCATTACCTAACGTCGTAAAGAAAGCGTTCTTCGGAAACATCACGACAAACATCACCCACCGTTGCAAAGCCTAACAACGTCCATTTCCCGTCGCCGTTTCGCCCAGCTAACAGAATCTCTCCAAAGGGCGTATAGTCGATGAAATGCTTGAAGCAAAGTCCAGATCACCGGGCCTTCCTTAAAAAAAAAAAGAAATGCTGGCTCCGAGAAATTCCTTTCGAGAACTCGGCACGCGGTGTGAGTCGCTGGCGGGAAAAAGAGTGATGACTCTCCTAAATCGTAACATGCTCCGTAAATTTATGTTCTGATTCTTGAACAGCGAGTACCCGTAGAAAAATCTCGTGTGCAGACGTCGTGTTTGGACTATTTCTCCTCTCTCGCCTGCATTCATGCTCGCGTGCAAGAAACATGATAGTTCTTTCTTTCTTTTTTTTTCTATCCTTCTTTATTCATTATTTATTTATTCCTTTCTTACTCTCTCTCTTTCTTTCTTTCTTTCTCTCTTTCTTCTTTTCTCTCTTTTTTTTCTTTCTTTCTTTTTCATCGATTTTCATCTCCTTCTTTTTCTTTTTGAGATTTGTTCTCTTGGTTCTTTATTTTTATCCATCTTTCTCACTTTTTTTGCTTTTTTTTGCCAAATTCCTTAAGGTTTGTGCCTACCGTCACTGCTTTTTCTTCTGTCTTTATTTTTCTATTCACGCTGCGTAATGCAAAACCTGTGAGGATTCACAGTTATAAGTGCTCTCCCCCATTATCAAGAGTATTGAAAAATGAAACAGCGGATAGAAAAGAAGACGCAATGGAAGCACAAAGCTGCGATTTTTCACGACCTGTCATCACCACCCCCTTGCCGGCAGGCGGTGCTGGTGCCGACAGTGATCCTCCAAGTGCTTTCAGCGCAGGTCGGAAGACGGTGATCTCACCAGCAAACGAAGACTGATGGAGCGAGCAAAACGAGAAAGTATGAGGAAATTTAGTATGCGCGTGGATTTTCTCGAAGAAAACGAAATTATACTCTGGATATATCTATTTCAAAACGCGCCAGCCTGTAATGTGGTCGCAAAAAATAATTGCGCAATAAGACTAACGTTTTGCGAAGATTAATGAAGCGAGAGGATCTTGTTCAGGTGGCATGCGTACGGTGTAGGAAGACGGAATGATGTAAGATTTGAGGTTTCCGTAGGCATCTGTTTGCTATAATGGCGTCGCTACGTCGACGTAAGAGCATCGCTATAAAGTGCTCCAAAGGTTGTAAACATAAAAAGATCACAAAGTCTCTTACGCAATTTTCAAAGACGACACGAAAGCGAAAGCCATCTTCTTATTCATCTCGCTCGATGTACTTGTACGTGGTTTAGTGTTGCCTCCGGGACTAGAGACATCGATTGATATGTGGGGTTTAACGTCACAAAACCACCATATGATTATGAGAGACGCCGTAGTGGAGGACTCCGGAAATTTCGACCACCTCGGGTTCTTCAACATGCACCCAAATCTGAACCCACGGGCCGACAGCATTTTCGTCCCCATAGAAAATGCAGCCGTCGTAGCCCGGATTTGGTCCCACGACCTGCAGGTCAGCAGCCAAGGAAATACCTTAGCCACTTGACCACTGCGGCGGGGCAGGGACTGTAGACGTCGTAAGGTTTTTGCACCTAAACTGGTATTACATTGCCTCCGTGATCGGTCTGCCCAGCCTTGACCGAGCGACGGCTTGATGTGATTGCGTCATCATGTTAAGGCACTTCATGTGATATCATCATGATGTGATAGATACGTCATGAACCTCATCGATCTAATCATGATGACGCTGTATGGTGACGACTTTACGTGATGATCTTTCGCATCACTCGTGTGGCCTCCTACGACGTTTACAGCTAATTTTCACGCTTGATGAATCATACAACATTTGCGCCTTCAAAAAGATACTGCAATCTAAAGAAAGCTCCACGTCTTTCTATAACTCCCAAGCCTAGGCATTTTCGTCAACGCTAAGCTTCTGTTCGGCCTTGCTCTCCTAGATCAGTACAGTCTTGCGTCATTTTCGGACTTATCTTTCTTCCAGTTTTTGTTGTAGGTCTTAAAGCACAATACTGATATTCAAAAGCGGAATACGCAATGTACATGGCCAACCTTGAACACAGTATTCCACTCATTCTAGCTAAAATAGCTTCGTGTACTCTGCCTAGTGAGCAGTCACACGATCGACTAAGCCTTTGCTCAGACGGCAGTTTTGTGCATGCGTAATACTGATAGACCTACAATGACTCATGGGGCATTCTTATGCCGCTTCTGTAGCCGACAGCGTTCACTTCACACCACTCCAGAGAGGTGGGGTGGTTTCATTCAATGGGGATTAAGGCTTCGGTAGAGACCTCGGGAACAAACGCGGGATGGAAGAAAAGCACAAAGAGAACAAAACAAAATGGCAACCTAAAAACCAATAGCAACACCAGCGCTAAGCGTTCTGTCGCAGGGAACGTCCTATCTTCTCGGTGGGTAATGCGGGAAAGTCAAGGTCTCGCTGCAGCAGCTTCAAGCTGTATGTAATGGAGGAAAAAAAAAAGATGGAACGAGATAATGAAAGGAAAGAACGAAAGGAATGAAGTAAAATAAAAAAAAAGGAAGAAAAAACCATGACGTTGTTTATAGATATTTGCCTAAAACAACTGAAAAGCGAAAATCATCTCTTTTTTTAAGTCAGTTCTAATAATTGCCCAGCAACGATTTTTTTCACACACAGCGCAGTTTTCAGTTGCCTCCAAAAGCGGCTGCATTAGAAGCTTTCCGTACCTCACCTGTTTTTTTTTTTTTAGGAAATCCAGTACCGTCCCAACATTGAACAATCAATGATGCCATGTTATGACGTCACTAGGTGACGAGACGACGATCAGCAAGGTTTAACTTTGTCCTACCAAAATTATCTTGTAGTATGAAAAATTATCTTGAGTCGAGTGGGAGAAAGATGCTTTAGACGCTGTTGCCACTGCGTACAAAAAAGCATGCATCTCCACGAAGTGAATGATGATGAGTGGGCGAAGCTAGCTCTTAAGGTCCATAAAGTCGACGCTGAAGTCGGCGACTAGAACAGGGACAGATGCATGGGCGAATGGATGCGCGGACGCACGGACGAACACATGCTTAGATCGACGGGCAGATGGACGGACGGCACAGGTGATCATGTATTGCGCTGTCATATGCCTGATTGCTGTACATATAGAGTCGGTATTTTTACACAGGTGTTCTCATATTTGAATGTGCAGGTGTTCAGTTTCAGTTTTATGGAGCGCGATGGATGCCAATAAGGCTTCACCCTAAGAATATTCGCTCCTAAATAAACAATTATCAGACACGAAAAATTAAGGGGAAGTACTTGAAGGACGAGTGGCCAGAGAACCAATACGGACAAGCTGGCATATGTTAGCACCGCTATGCGCCGCTCTGGAAGTGAGCCCAACGACAAACAGACGGCACGGGATAGGCGAAGAGGAAAAGGAAACCAGGAAGTGGCACTTGTGTTCGCTAATAACAAACGCACCGATAACGGACAAATGAAGGGAAACAAGAAAGAAGTGCAGGCCGAGGCTCGGGGGGAGGGGGGGGGGGAGGTGGAGTAAGCGACTAGGAAACTACCGGAAATGACAAAATATAGAAGAAATGAATGTGACCCAGACTGAAAAACAGTAGCCATGTTAAGTGCCGAGAAGGCTGACAGACATATTGTTCCGGGAAAAAGGCACCATGGTCCCTACTTCTGAGAACGCCTGAAAGCCAGATGTTTATCAGGCCCACCTTTAGTTACACAAGTTGAGCGGCACTCTCGTTTCATGTACTCTAACATGTTTCTTCAAAAAAAAAAAAAACCAAAAAAACAAGTGTACTCGAAAAGCAGATAACGAGTGAAAAGAACAGCAGACGGAATTCTCGCAGGTGAAAAATCCACGAAAGTTGAAACAGCAACAGAAAGAATGAGAACCGCGAGTCGTCTTTTTGGCATGCTGTCCAAGGCCATGAACGCCGAAGGAATCTTTGAGCGTAGGCCGCGCACCAGTAGCATAGGCAGATCTTTCTTTAGAAGAATGAGTAGGTATGTGGTCCGACCAGACTTTATAAATGTTTCGGCGTGCGTTTGTTTGTTTTACCTCACAAAACCACGATGCGATTATTTGAGACGCCGTAGTGAAGGGCTCCGGAAATTTCGACCAGCTGGTGTTCTTGAACGCGCACCGGCACCATCAGGTACATGGTACATAGGCCTCTACCATTCCGCCTCGAACAAAATACGACCGCAACAGGCGGTATCTCACTCATGACCTTTGGTTCAGCATTTGAGAAACGTAACCACTGGTCATCTACAGTGGTGGACTCTATATATATATATATTGTGATGATAATAAATTTCTCGTCGTTACAATATATATATATATATATATATATATATATATATATATATATATATATATATATATATATATATATATATATATATATATATATATATATATGTATATATATATATATAATGTAAACTACGTTGTTATATACAGTATGCACCACACGTATTGTTGGAAGGCATTGTGCTTGAGCACACCAAATGTAGCAGTGAAATTCAAGGATTCGCGTACTAATAACGGCTGCCTAATTGCGTAACTAGGACTCCCTCCCTCCCATTTTCCCTCTATTTTTGTCCAAGCACTGGTACTTGTGTAAGTAGCGGAGCGTATAGACCTGAGTGATGAAGTGTACACGGCAGAGTGGGCCGTGACCGGCACTGCGAAGAAGGACAGGGCTTGTCGCGCAACAGGCACGGATGCTCCCGAATCCCATTTAGGCCGTAAACAGGCTGACCACTGTACAGCCTGCCGTCGCCAGTGTATTTCTGCAACGGACTAAATTATCCATGTACTCCGTAATCGAGCCTCACAAAGAAAAATATATATATTTCAACCTCAGTGGCTTTCAAAACGCCCACACTTATCGTCCCAGCCTACTATTTTTTCACGTGAGTAGGGGTGGTACGCAGGAGACATGATCCGAGAGTGGCACATGGGGTTGGGGAGTGGAGAGATGGTGGTCGTAAGGTGGAGAGACGAGGGAATCAGTAGGTAAAGTTGAGAAGCAGGTTGTCAAACAGTGCTATAGCCTCGTTCGCCAGTCGTCGGTGGCACGTACGTCTTACTCCCCTGCGGCTGCTGGCGCTCGCTTCGTATTTCGTTTTATTCTGCACTCCGTTCTGTGGCCGCACACAGAGAAAAGAAATGGAAAAGGGTGAGTTCACTACCACCCTCCACACGCAAACACCCCACCCCCTTGCTTCGAGGCTGCTGTTGCTCATCTTTCATATCTCCTGACACACTTTTCCTCGTTTTATCTCTTTCTTTCTCCGTCGTGTTATATCGAATTTTCTCTCGTCGTATTTCGAGCTAACGGCAAGTATGCAAATTTATTTTGGAGCAAATGCACAAGAAAACTAAATGCAGAAGTTGAAGGTGACGCATTAGGGGGGGGGGGGGTGGACGAGTATTTTTTGTATTCTCGGAAGGAAAAAAAATTGCTGCACGACTCAAGAACGAAAAAAAGTGCAAGCTCATCTTCAGGAACCACAGCAGTAGTCGTAGCACATCCCACAAAAAGGCGGGTGATGCGACACCACGCACGCGTACTGAAATTGAAGTCGAGAGAGAAAGCTGGACGTGCGACCTCCCCCAAAGCTGATTCCTCGTTGTCTGAACCGTAGAGTGCCTTGAGGTAGAAGTGAGTTCGGAAACACAATGCGCTATTCTTAAGGAAGTCCGGGGCCGCCCAGCAATCGATGGGTTCTTTCTTTGCCTGTTTTGATCAGGTAGCCTTATTGAATTTTCGGAGGTGGTACCTTGTATTCATAAGGTTGCACGCAACCTGAAAAAAAAAAAGGTGGTGAGTCGGCATGGTGTACCATTGGTGTTCGCCGCCTTAAGAGAGAGAGAGAGAGAGAGAAAGATAAAGATGCAAGGAAAGGCAGGGAGGTTAACCAGACGCACATCTGGTTTGCTACCCTGCAATGGGGAAGGGATGAAGGGGAGAAAAGAGGTTGCAGAGAGATGAGAAGGTACACACAATCGCGAGCACACTCGGGGAGCACACACAGTCTACAGGCGGTCGCTCAGTTTTGTTGACTTTAAGTAAAGTAGCAGTGCTTTAGTCGCTTTCTGTGCAACTGAGGCAGATGCCCAAGGTCCTAGAATCTTCTGCACACAAAATGGTCCGGGGTCAAGTTTATTCAAAATCATCCAGAGCTGGCATCGCTGTGTGTCGTAGAAAGCGCAGCTGCACAGGACGTGTTCAATGGTCTCTTCAGCTCCGCGGTAGTCGCATGTAGAAGTGTATGGCCACCTTAAATAATGTGGCGAAATAGTGCCCGCGCATAAATGGAAGTCGTGCTTAAGAGCTGAGAGGCTGCAAAAAGACACATGCGCGACCTTTGACGAAGTGCGCCACTGGAGTGGTTTGAGATATACGCCTATCATGCGGGAAGAGCTATGTTGGCCACATGGGGCGCTCCGTCAATTATCGAGTGAGGGAATACGCTCTTAAGGTAAAGATTATTATGAGGACGGTGCGCATTTAAGCGCGCATGCCACTTCTTGTGGGTGCACACCATGCTTCTCGCAGATTAGAATCCTGGGAAGAAGTAAAAGCAAGTTGGCAAGGAAAATATTGGAGGCATATCACATAAATTAATGGCGTAATAATTATGTAAGCGGAACGTCACTCAACATGTATGAGTCAGAGGCACGTTATCTAGAGAGCACGTGTCCGACAACGTGATTAGGTAAGCGACGGCCCGATCATGTTGCGCATGTGTTGACGAGAAGTGGGTTTATAGTAGCATGTTTCCTGAAGGAATAAACAGGTGTTTTTTTTCCTTGTCCGTTCAAGTAATTGCAACCTACGCCGTACAACTCGGCGAAGGTATCCTTAGAGCTAAGCAGAAAATGAAGATGGTGAAAATAAAGAGAATGAAGAGAGTGCATGTCACCTGTACCTAAACAGAGCTGGTCAGACA
The DNA here is from genome assembly GCF_043290135.1 of Rhipicephalus microplus. Lineage (NCBI taxonomy): Eukaryota > Metazoa > Arthropoda > Arachnida > Ixodida > Ixodidae > Rhipicephalus > Rhipicephalus microplus. The sequence goes on along the minus strand of NC_134708.1, from coordinate 30,430,349 downwards.
ATATCACCCCTCTGCGAATTCTGCGGAGAAATGGAATCACTAGAACATTATTTTTTGTATTGCCGCCTATACGCTATACTTCGAAAAAGGTTACTGGTTATTCCATTTCTTAAAATAGGCATTAGATTGACGGCGGAAACTGCACTAAGCTTTGGTGCCTCAGTTTTGGGACATTGCCACAGGGATGCTTTCAATGCCGTTTGTGATTATAATCAGGCATCCAAAAGTATACCTGTGTGATATTCGATCAAATAATTATTATTTATTACTCCCCTCCAAAAATTCTAAATGCAAAGTGACGTAAACGCAGCTGAGTGGTAATTACAACACCTGAAATTTCGAAATTTCTCAACTTGACTTTTCTATTTTTTTCGTTTGCTCTCTTTTTATGTGGTTTTCCTTGCATTAGCCATATTATAATACAAATTCATTACACATAGTTAAAATGATCACTGAAAAACTGCACTACGATTTCTCGGCCAATCACCCTGAGTGGGTATGAGCCATCAGTTCAGGGAAACAAACAAACAAACAGTTCATGCTGATGATAACTTCTGTTTGCCACTAACAGGGTTTCTCTGAGCTTAAACAACTTCACTGTTAAACCTCAGTTCCGCGTAGCTCATTAAGTCGCTGTAAAACTTCAACACCAAGGTCAAGCTACACTGCATCTAATGTTGGACACTTCATAACCACCAAGCAAACCACACATCACATGTTATGGGCTGGATTCTCTATCAAAGCACTCCAGCCTACACTGGTACGCCTTAGGCACGACTGGTTCACTTTGCATAACTCTGCATCATGTCCTGTAATTTTTCTCTCTTAGCCAGACACGTGCGCACACAGGTCCAATCATTGGCCACAACTCGATCGATTAGCTTGTCTTATAGCTTTTATGTCTTCATAATATCTCTACTTGCCCAGATGGTTCATGTCTAGTGAAGTTTTGTGTTTTTCGCTTGTTTGCTTTGCGATCGCTTTACTCTCACTTAGGGACTATAGCACCGTGAGCGGTCATAATTTCTAGCTCTCTGAGCAGCCGACCTTAGGCAGGAACTAGCGTGCCGCCACCACGTGACACTTCTCGCGAGATCTCGCGAGTAACTTCATTTCCGCGTTCAGCTTTTACCTGACAAGTGACGTATGGCTTTGGGGCTTGCTATGTATTGGCCGAAGTTGTGGCGAAAACAAAATGATGGCTTGATAAGGCTACTAGGAAATAAGTGATATCGTCTGCCTAACTCGTTTACGTGGAGAACTGACACGAGCGCGTTGCGAAGGCCTAAGCCCCATGGGAAGGAATAGTGCCACCTTGCGGCGAAGTGTCGCTGCGAATAGAAACAATCTAGAAGGCAAAACACGTGGGAGATTCATGATGCAGTTTAGATGGTGGTCCCAACAGAACAAGGTCGTACATACCAGTCGTAGGAACTGATGCCTGTGTTTGATCTTAAACATGCACAGTGAACACTTATTGGAGGTCTCTAGCTATATTAGGAAGGGCCAATAGTGATAGACCTAAAAAAAACTCGACGCTTAAAGACAGCTCCATTCGCTAGCTCGGAATCTTAGGCACACTTATTTATGGTCTCCTAGCTTCAATTTATGTGGACCTAATTCTTCGTTGGAGTTACAGTTACCATCCCAAACTTGCCCATCCGATGGGACGCTAATATGTGGCCTTTAGGCATTTGTTGCATTCACAAAAAAAAAAACACCACCATATCCACAAAGTGAATGATGTTAGAGGAGCTTGCTCCAAAATGCATGGCGCGTTTCTTGGTGAGACGGTTTTTGTAGGGAGGCTTCTTAAAGAGTAGGCGCATGATGTGTACGTCGAAGGCAGCATTGCCGGGCACGTTCCGTGGCTGCTACGGCCCAGTAGTAGCGTTCTTTAACGGGTTCGAGAACAGGAAGGTGAAGGAATTTGGGATGATATCGGTGTCCGCGCAAAACACACATCGTAGGAAATTGTCACGTGCTGCCGTGCTTACGAAGCGACGGGAAGGAAGTGGACGTAGTCGGGAGGAGGCGAGCGCGTGGGCCTTCGAAAATCAACGCCTCGGTTAGCGGTGCGTCATCATGTGAGCATTGTTGGAATACCCGGAGAGGTGGCTGTATCGGCGACCGGAGAAGTGTATACTGGCAACACTGGTATACGCACCAGTAGATGCCGGCCAGGTCACGAGCTCAAGCAGGAGCAAGGTACCAAATGTTTTTAAAAATTATCCCGTTCCTTGTTGGAATTGCGGAATCTGATAGATGACTGAACGCTTCTTGTGCAGCTGGTTTTGCTATGACGCGCAGTGATGTCCTCTCCGAATGGTTTTGTACCAACTGAGCTCGAGACTACTCTCTATAGCCATGATTCTAGGACCAATGACATGCGCCTCGAAGGCTCTGACGCCATTGAGAGAGCTATTGAACTACTTGAAGTAAACCTATCTGCACGACTGCCTGTACGTTTGATATGATCAGCAAAGCGTGCGCATACTTTGATACTGGGCACTGGTGCAGAGGTTCCTCGTGATTTAGAGCTTCGGCACTGGTGCAACGACTACGACCACGTGTATGGTACAGAAATATCAAACTCTTAGTCCTGCCATTGCAGTCAGCTGGTGTTCCTGGTGAAAACCGTTTCGGAAACGGTGCAGTGACTAAAATAACGCGTATGGTGCAGAAATATTAAACCCTTAGTCCTACCCTTGCCATCAGCTGGGTTTATTGGTTGGAACAGCTTCAGCACTGGTGCAGTGAGAAAGACCACGTGTATGGTACAGAAAGATAAAACCCTTATCCCTTCCATCGCCGTCAGCTGGAGTTCCTGGCTGGAACAGCTTCGGCACAGGTGCAGCAACTAAGACAACTTGTATGGCACAGAAATATAAAACCCTTATCCCTGCCATCGCCGTCAGCTGGAGTTCCTGGTTGGAAGAGTTACGGCACTGGTGAAGTAATAAAGACCACGTGTATAGTACAGAAATATAAAACCCTTATTCCTGCCGTCGCCGTCTGGTGGAGTTTCTGGTTGGAACAGCTTCGGCACTGGTGCAGCAACTAAGACAACGTGTATAGCACAGAAATATCAAACCCTTGGTCCTGCCATTGCGGTCAGCTGGGGTTCTTGGTTATAACAGCGTCGGCACTGGTGCAGCAACTAAGACAACGTGTATGGTACAGAAATATCAAACCCTTAGTTCCGCCATCGCCGTCAGCTGGAGTTCCGGGTTGGAACAGCTTCGGCACTGGTGCAGCGACTAAGATAACGTGTATGGCACAGAAATATAAAACCTTTAGTCCTGCCCTTGCCATCAGCTGGAGTTCCTGGGGTGTTTGAGCATTCGATACAGATGTGAAAAGGAAGGAATTCTGCCCACATGTATATCTTTCTCTAGTGCAATGTTACAAGGCAGACATGTGTATGGTTGACCTCTCTGCCTTCTTTTATAGTGAAAGGTGTTATGAGATCAGAATGCAAATCACATGCGGCGCCACAGTTCTCCGTGGCCACCGCCGTCCCAGTCGTTGTTCGTTAACAGTATCGCAACAAATAGGGGAAAAAAACTCACTAAATAATAAAAAAAACATCAGGAACACATTGAGATTCGAAACCATGGAGGTCCACCGCGTGCTAGCCCGGTATTCTACTACTGAGCGACGCCGGTGTTTGAAACTCATTTCCAAACTGGCCTCAGGCAGGGCTAATGTGTGGAAAGAAATCGCGTTATTAAGAGTACGAAAGCGTTTTAGAACATCAAAGGAACAGCCAGACGTCACAAAATACGAATTGTGTACAGAATTAGTCATCCGATGATCTAACCCATTACAAAAGCTTGTTCCTGTTCATGTATAAACTGTGGCACATACCCAATTCAGCAATAATTGTTCATCATCGTCAGCCACTGCATGAAAAAATGCACGAAATTCCTACCGAGTGTGTAGCGGACACCGCACTTCTCCGAAAAAAAATGACGAAGGATAGCAGAGTGAATGCGAGCCTGCTATACAAAAATTACGAATATTTATGTTGTAGTGGGTACCCAGCAAGTGTGCGTGTAGCAGTTACTCGAATAGTATTAAGAAAAGACTCTGAAAGGCCGCTCTTCCAGCTTTCGCTGTGAAAATGCTGCGCGTTACGCGCAGGCCTGGAGTTTTTTTCTTCTCTCTCTCTTTCTCTCTCTAGGATAGCAAAAATCTAAAGTTATTCTGTCAAGAAGATTGAAATGCCAGATATATATGGCAAGCCACAAAACCAAACGACCGCCCACCTTGTTGGAACAGTGGCTACCGTGTGCAGCTGCTTACGCTAAGGTCGCGGGTTCGATACCGGTCAAGGTGGTCGCATTTCGACGGAGGCAAAATTGTAGAAGTCTGTCCACAGTGCGATGTAGGAGCACTTCGAAGAACAACATATGGCGCCCTCCATTGCGGCATCTCTTATAATCACATTGAGGGTTTTGGACCGTGAAGCTTAGGATATGGTCACTAAAATCATACAATGAATGGCAGTGCTTCTTTCAGCAGGAGCAGTTCCAGTGCGAAGACGGTATGGCACCAATTTTTTTCAAGATTTCGGTAGATGTTGATCGATTGAACGTCGTTTAAGAGAAGGAAAAAGAATCTGATCTGAGGCTTCCACGACATGTACTCAACAACACATATACAGGGTGTCCCACATAACTTGAGCGAAGAATTTGAAAATGAAAGACACTTCGGTGGCGAATCAAACCAAATGTGTACTACTCGCACTGGCCTCTAGGTACTCAGGCTATTTTTTTGTTTCTCCCCATACGGATTACTAACTAATTCATAATTACCTATTTTTTAATTATGGAGTGGAAACTTAAAATATGAACACTGAGATGCAGAGAACTTTCAGAAACCACCAACAAAATTGTTTCCTGTACGATACGTCTTGCGCTGTTATTTTTTCCGCGTTGTAAAGAAAGCCTATAGCAGCCCTATAGCAGTGCGCTCACGGTCCGTCACACGGCTTCTTTTCACATTTCGCGGGCTTTTTATACAACGTGAAGAAAATAACAGCGCGAGACGTATCGTACAGGAAACAAAAAATCTCCATGTTTTGGGTTTACAGTCCATAATTTAAAAATTAGGTGATTAAGAATTAATAATTATTTAGTATAGGGAGAAATAAAAAAAATAGCCTGAGTACCTACAGGCTAGTGCGAGTAGTATGCGTTTGGTTCAATCCGCCTCCGAAGTGCCTTTCACTTTCAAATTCTTGGCTCAACTTATGTGGGACACCCTGTATATGAAGGGTACACCGAAATATGGTATTAAACGTGCTTTGTAACTAGGCTATGATATTTATTATGTGTTTCATTATGCGCAAAATATGATGTCTATTTCGACAGTGATGCTCTCTTTTCTTATTTTTCACTAACTTCTCGGTAAACTATATGCTTAGCCATTATGATATATTTGTTGTATGTGCTCTGAAAGGATTTGTTCCAGTAGTGAAGGTTCTTTTTCTTATGTTTCTCTTATGCACATTTCTGTTTTATATGAGTCAACTCCACTCCTGTAATAGCCCGCAAAGGGCTGACAGTATCAATAAATGAAAATGAATGAAATGAGCTCAAACACGTTACGCCACAGCGGCTGTATTTTTACACAAAGAAAAAATCATGTTAGGGCTGATTATTCCTTTTCTAGTGACAACTCGCTTGAGGGCCCATCATTGCCAAACGTCCCTACACCACTTCTGATCAACTCTACTTCTTTATTATAGTATAATAGATAACCTTCTAAAATGTCTATATGTAATGTGTAATGGGTCGGCGCCCCTTTAAGGCATTTAGGGCGCGCATGTTAGCGTCCACCCCCTGCAATCATTCCGCTAAGTCGATAACTCTCATAGCAGTCAAGGTGGCTTCACTTTTCAGATGGTCGGGAACAGGCAGGGCACTGGTGCAGCGACTAAGACAATGTGTAAGGTACAGAAATATCGAACCCTTAGTCCTGCCACTGCCGTCAGCTGGTGTTCATGGTAAATTAGAGGATTCGATGGAGACGTGGAAAGGAAAGAATGCAGGGTAGGAGAGGTGACGTTGTCCCGTGATGAGGGATCTGAGAACTTGTCGATGAATCTGGCACTGATGGCGTGTTCTAGAAACCGCCGCAGCAAGAATACCAGCCCGCTCCGGCCGTATACAGGGGGCAAAAGGCGTGGCAAATATTGTTCTTTTGACAGGGAACACGCCGTTTTGGTTCTTCATCTTGCCCTCCCCTGTTTTGCTTTTTCCATGCCCCCTATGGATTAGCGGCGGCAGCTAGTAGCCGTACACGGTGTTCTTGAATCCTCGCCTCTGACCTTTATTTGTCAGCCTGGAAAAGCTTCTCTTGAAGAAGATATAGCCCGCATGCCTGGGAACTGGGCCTGTCTCCTCCTTTTCCTCTTTTTTGTTCGTGTTGACGTTGTTTGAGTTAAGCTCAGGCCATGCCTGATCGATACACCGCAGTGCTTGTGTGTACAAGTGCAGAAGCTTAATTTTTATTTCCTGTTTGCCATCTCCTGGAGATTGGTTCTGAAAACATGAGCCCCTATCGGGTGAGCTGAAAGAATGGGAGGACTGAGACCATATGTTTCTTATCATATAAACTAGAAGAACATTCGTTTTGTTGTCTGTACACTTAGGCGGAGATATAGGAAGATAAAGGGTTGTCAGAATCACACTTTGCCGTTTCTTTGACGTGTCTTATCAGCATAGACGTCAAGAAGAGGGGCTGTTTCTTGAGGCTATGCAGGCCACGATGCTCAAATAAACCAATGACCGTCTCTATATGCGTTTGGGTATATGCCATTATTTGTAGAAAACGTGTTCGGTGGTTGCTGGCAGATCTTGAATTTTTTTGTAAGTTCTATGCCATGTGCAACGCCGTACTGTTTGGCTCACAGGTCTTCAATCACCATTTGCCGTTTTTTATGTGTCTTATCAGCATGGACGTCAAAAATAGGGGCTGTTTCTTGAGGAGGAGCTACTCCCCCTCCTGCCCTTGATTTTTCGGGTATTTTTCTATACTAAAGGTAAGCTTAACAGCTCGATTGATACAATTAGGTCCCAAATATTCATTTGAAACACCCTTCAGAAATGAAAGCTAATTTTTCACTCTGCACACTTATGACTAAGCTTGCTGGTCATGCCAAAGCAATAAAAAAAGGTTGCCTGTTGTAGATGCCCCCCTTCTCCCACCCCTGGGCGGATGACCCCCCCCCCCCCCCTTCACCTCTTAGTGATTAGTGAGGTTTTGTGGCGCAAGGACCATGAGTGGCCAAAGAGCACCATGTCTCTGATGTGGTGTTGGCAATAAGCAATGATTACGATGACAGGGTGTATTATGTCTGTATAGAGGCCAAAGATCAGGCGCTATATAGAAGCCCAAATCTGTGTAAAGAGAATAAAACTATGGTGGTGGTGGTGCGAGATGTGATCTATGGGTGTGGAATAAATTGCGAATGCCTATGATATCTACAAGTGAGAAACATGAAAATAGCCGTAATTCCTACTCAAGCCTTTTATCATAGCTCGTTGACGCCATATTCAAAGAAGCATGATAAAGTGTACTTACTGCCCAAATTAGTCCCTTCTCGGTAAGCATGCTTGGTTATGCTTGAAACGGAAGCCTGATTCTACAAGACTACGTGAAAAACGAGTAATTAGTATATTCGCTCGCTTAATACGTCACATGAATAGGTACCTGTTGTTCTATAGAGCACGTTTTAGTGACATGTCAAAATTCTGATTGATATGTGGGGTTTAACGTCCCAAAACCACTATATGATTATGAGAGACGCCGTAGTGGAGGGCTCCGGAAATTTAGACCACCTGGGGTTCTTTAACGTGCACCCAAATCTGAGCACACGGGCCTACAACATTTCCACCTCCATCGGAAATGCAGCCGCCGCAGCCGGGATTTGAACCCGCGCCCTGCGGGTCAGCAGCCGAGTACCTTAGCCACTAGACCACCACGGCGGGGCATGTCAAAATTCTTGTTAACGGAACGTGACTGCCTGGACGACATGATGAGCGAGCGTGGCGAGTCTTCCATTGGCTTACACAGCTTACGGAGACGGGATTGAAGGCTCGAGTTACTTCTAGTTAAGCTAGAGAGACTAAGAATAATTACACAGTCGGTGCTACGAGCACAAGGTTCTTAGATATCTTTAGTGAGCCCTACTGCACCGATTTAGGTAGATAATGCCAAGGCTGCTTCCTATAACGCTGAACGATCTTCAACCTCTTATTTCTGTGCATGCATAGTTGCGGGCGTTTCCGACTCGCTTCACACTCAAAAGGTCCAAGCGCACTATAAATCTCGCTCTTTTGATGCGTGCGTCGTATAATGCTCTCTTATATACCATATAAACCTGCGCCATAAAGCGGGGTCCTCCCGAAGCGATGGAGGAGTATAGGAATAAATCAAACTGTGCTGCGTCACGAATCCAGAACATCTGCAGACCGTTTACACCCATCTGACCACAACCATCTCCCCGTACCCGATTTATTTTCTGTTCTTCGTTCTTCTCCGTCTTCTCGTCTCGTAATCCTTCACTCGACACTGAAGAAACGTTTCTCTTCTTCCACGAGAAGAAAGGCTGATCGAAGGCTGACCGACGTCATCAGCCATTTTGCATTCGCATTCGCGTTTTTTTTCTTATTTGTGCGTGTACTACAATCATAATAAAGTGTGGTGAAATTGCTTTTTCTTTCAGGGGCGAAGCTCCCTAGGGTCGAGATTCATTGGCATCCGTAACGCGCTGGCGGCCGAGCCTTGTGGGCGGCTGAAAAAAAGCTGAACACCTGAACAACGAAAAACGCTAACATCTGTGTAAAAATCAATTTTGTGTGTACATGAAGCAAGCATAGGACACCACAATATATCATCATCTGCCCTGTTCATCCATCCGTCCGTCCGAGCATCTGTTCGTCCATGCGTGCGTCCGTCCATCTGTCCATCCATCTACGGACCAGCTACAATGATAGTAACTCTGTCACCAAAAGACGCTTATTGCACATAAACAGTGCCGTTAGCATCATAGCGTTTAGCCTTACGAAACACCGAGAAGTGGTCATGACGACATTATCAGGTTCGTATTCTGTGACGTGCGTGTTTGGTTCTTACTTTCATTGTGTGGTGGCCGGCCAATGACACATTTCGCTCGTCTCTTCGTGTGCAGCTCAAACAGACCCAATCCTGTCGCCAAAAACCCTCGCGAAAACAAAGTTGGAGACCACGAATAAATTTTTTCCAATACCAACGGCGTCTCGAGCTGCCAACAAAGGTGAGAGATCGCGGACATGATGGCACACGTGTAGATTCGCAAACTGGTGCTGCTGAGATTTTAGAATAGTGTGTCGATACAACGCACATTGATTGGAGGGCACATATTAAATAGACACTAAAGTGAAACGATCAATTGATTAATATCAATTATTTGTAATCTGAAATCTTAAACAACGTTCGTTTCACAATCACAGCTTAAAAATAGCGGGGAAAAGTAAGTTTAATGTCGCCTTTTAAAGCCAAGCGCATACCTTAGGTTGTAACGTCAAGGATTTTGAAGTGAATCTTAAGTACTTCTAGTAGTCAACTCTATTTTTATTATTCTGATTGCACTCTGTGCCTCTCTCTCATTATCTTACTCTCTCCTGTTGGCAAGGTTCAAACCCTATTCTGAACCGTGCAATGATTTCTGGACTCCTCAGAGAAAAATGCACATAATGGTTACTAATTGAACACTGCGCAGGCCATAATATAGCGTCACGATGACTAAGTGCCAACATTTTCATGCGGTGTCGCCAACTGCATTTTTTATGCGCGTCTCCTCACTTCCCTAGCGTCTTCAAGAAGAAAACGTGGTGATTTTGGGCTTGTGAAAGAGTAAGTTGCTACCACCAAAAAAAATTTTTATACGTGGTTGGCGATGACAGGGTAGCACTTGACCACATAATACGGGATGCTCGGGTTCATACGAGAGAGCAGACAAAAACCACGAAGAAGCAGTCTTAAACCGCAGGGCGCGCTGGAAGGAAACTCTGCTCAGCTCCTTCTTAGAACGACAACTTTGGGCCGTCCAGCAAGCCGAGGAAGCCGCCCGAGCCCGAGAGCTCCAGCCTAGGTATCGGCCTAGGCTGGAGCTGAGGCCAACCCCAAGTCATTCCTGCTTTTGTTGACCTTCTCTTGTGGCTCATGTCCACTGGGGGGAGGCGGGGGGGGGGGGGTTAGCCAATAACTGAATGGTCTTATAAAATCCTATGCAATTCTAAAGTAATAAATTCATTTATTTTAGAGTAATCGAGTATTATAAAATGAACATGTAACAAAATTTTAAAACGAACTTTTGATGCTCACGAAAATGAAGCAACTATAACTTTTTTTTTATTGCCTTCTTGACTACAGGTCAAGCTAATCTGACAATCACTATCAAACGTGTTTCATGCGTGACAACGCGTCAAACAAAGATATTACATCTTCATTACAGTCGGTAGTCTTATACACATCTCGCACTTTTATAACAGCTTCCACGAAACACTCAATAACGGATAGAACTCTCACATCACAGTGTCTGTACGATAGCATACTACGCCAAACCGAATGAAGACCAAGTACAAATATAACATTCAAATTTTGCACAGAACTATCACAAGGCAAAAAACGAATTCCATATGAAGTAAGAGGTAAATCTTTTTTTAAAGTCCTCTGTAAAATGTCCCAAAAGAAAATAGCGTTCTTACAATCAATAAACACATGTTCAATGGTCTCAGGTTTGTTACACAGGAGACAGCTGCTTCCCCATGGTACATACATCCCTCTCTCTTCAAGCCACGTTTTTACTGGCAAGGTTCCCGTATGAAGTTTAAAAAAGAAGGTTTTCACATTGGGTGGTATACACATGTTTTTCACTCGCTTTAGTACGTCATGACCATATGATTTTTCATACCTTGAACGGTACAGGGGCACAGGAAAAACATTCTGTATTAGGTCTTTCATAAGGCGCTTTCTTTTCACATTAGTTAGGTAATCTATTGAAAACCTCGCCCTTAAGAAACGATATGAGAACACAACTTCGCGTAAGCACGGTGACAAGGTGTGTCGTTCTCGCCTGTCTGAAGATACAAAGAAGTGAGGCATGTGCAACTATAACGCTTTTTCATTAGTAATAGGCTCCGCCGCGGGGGTCTATAGGGGTTAAGGTACTCGGCTGCTGACCAGCAGGCTGCAGGATCGAATCCCGGCTGCAGCTGCTGCATTTTCGCTGGAGGCGAAAACGCTGTAGGCCCGTGTGTTCAGATTTGGGCGCACATTAAAAAAACCTCAGGTAGTCGAAATTTTCAGAGCCCTCCTCTACGGCGTCTGTAATATTGATATGGTGGTTTTAGTATGTTAAACCTCACATATCAATCAAATCAATCATTAGTAATGGATAATACCTTTGATTAAACAGTAACTTAAAAATAAAAATAAATAAACAGAAAAAGTTATGCATATGTCGACGCTGAAGGATAATAATATAGATCGTTTTGCTGGTTTAGTTTTTATTCAGACGATTCGGCACAGCCACGCAAGTTTTTGCACTTGCAAACCAAGTGATAGATGCTCCGAAAAACAGAATCACGGGCACAGATAAGTTCATTCCAACATCACGTAAATGACTGTCTAACTTGGATCTACGAGCTGTAGTAAATCACCTACAGGTCTAAAAGAAAGGAGACATAGTTTCTCGTTATACACAGAAAGCGCACACATGAGACAGAGCCTGACCAGAGCCTGTGTTGGTAAAAATTTGGCACAGCCTCGTAATTGCGACAACGTATTTTGCTAAATGATCAGTGCCAGGAGTACAATAAGTGCTGATATTTTGTGGAGTTTGTGAGTGATGTACCTGCAAAGCTTTTTCATAATGGTACGCCTGCGAGACCATGCAGCCGTTGCGTAGGTGGATGGTGGAAAGCACGGTAAAATTGGGTCTCTTATGAATGACTTCACTAAATAATCGGTCATTTCGTTTAGGAGCAGCCATTAATGACCTGGTACCCAAACTAATGTTGTCCAAAGAGGTCTCCACTCTACTATTCATGATAACATCGCTTAACCGAAAAGCATGACAGTCTGACAGCATCAATGCATCAAAACGTCTTTCATGGGTCAATAGCAAACAACTTCTTGGGGCGCTTAGCCCCACCACCAGTGCACGAAGTGATTTGCGCAAAAACAATTGTGAGCGTCCTAAATTCTACGTAACTTAATTTTCTTGAACTGTCTTCAGTGTGTAGCCGTATCAAAATTTCAAGGAAACCGTACAAACAGGAGTGTAAGGGAATAAAAAAAGGAGCATAAAATCTGGCAGACAGAGCAAAGTTTATTATATACACACAGGCACTTCCGGGAATCCAAGAGGGGTCATTTGGAAACTAGACTCGTCTCTCGCATGCAGGCGCACACATGCCCACACAGACGTCTGGGTATGTTACCAGTGTACGAGCATTATTGTATAAAAGCATAGACAAACCGTATCTGCATACGAAACGAAATGAATTCGACAAACGCGACGGGATCTCGACTGGTCACGAAGCACTACGCGAGATCGGGGGACTGAGAAAAAAGCCGGACAAAGGCTCCGCCTCTATTAAGAGAGGGAGAGAGAAAAGGGGGGTAGACATGCTATGATAAATGCGAGCGTCCAAAGGGTCATACATCACTGACAGCATTCGTCTCCCCGCCCCTTTTGAATTCACCAGCTCCCGTTCATTTGTGGCGGGCCGGATATGCGCTATAAAAGAACAAAAACGTAAAAAAAGGCCGCATAATGTGAAACAATTTTCTGTACGGGATCTTAACGTGCAAAGCCGTCATATCCAAACAACTGGAAAGGAAAGGCTCGTTTCATTTGCTGTTGGCAGGATACAAATGAAATAGAACTCCAAAAAGCCGCGTGGGATAAGACGGTTTTATACAATATCATAAGCGGCAAGCGAAGCAAATGCCTAAAATTGCTGGCCTCCAAAAATGCTTAAGCCGTAGAACGATATAGTGAAAACACTTGCGAATTCTCGATTCACTCTGTTGTGACTAATATACCCAGATTAAACAGATGACAACAATCACAAGACCGCACATCGAAAGTTTTCTTTTTGTTCAGAGCCTCAACCTGGTCAAGCATACTTGCAGACACATAATATGAGAAAAAGGCTTCACGGCACCAAATTTTATGCACTGATAGCCAAGAGCCGTCAACATCCTCCTCCCCTGCCTAAAATAAAAATGAATATATAAGCTAAAATTGTGTTTCTACACAGTCTCATCACATTACAAAAAAAAAAAAAACACTCACCCGGCAGATTGAAAAAAAATATTTGTGAAACGTCAGATATCGTCAAATTATTATTCAATCTACAAAATAAAGCGTTGGAAGATGTTTACGAAACTGCACCGTTTTGTTCATTCAGTGGTGGCCAGAGAGCTGCTTCAGAACAAAAGATAGAAAAAAAGCCACTTGCAGCAGAAAATATCACCATAAGGAAACACAACGCGGCTGGCGGTATAACACAGTCATTGTTTAACATGAGCAAGCGCACATGTATATGTCTGAAGAGGCCGGTACTTCCCGAAACAGTGTAATATATATACGCAAATGTACCAGCGACGCTTCAACGAGCCAAATAAACACGCAGAGCAAAGTTCCTATACATTATGGGTCATAGGGTACATGCTGCGTGCAGTAGAAGCGACACTTGTGACGTCATACGCACAGTCTGTGCAACTTAACGACAGACACACTCATAGTAGTAAACGAGGTTACAAGTACAAGCCTCGTTCTCTTCACTGAAGCATGACGGGTACGTTGAACCAACGGTGCATGAGCGCGTGGGAAGAAGAGTAAAATATTAAAAGCACTCGTAAACCCCGCCGAACCACGCTTACAACGGGTGCACAAACATGCACTACAAATAAGTTGACACTTTCCAGGTCCACAAAAGGAAGCAGCAGTATGCAGTGGAGCTACAGAAACAGAGATAAGGGCTACTGAAAGGATGTTTGCAGCTCCGTAATAGCGGCGCGCGAGCCCGCAAACTAAAGTTTGCGTCTAGACAGAAACAAAACAAAACAAAAAAAACAGGCGCATGCACGTATGGTACACCACGTGAGTTCGCAGAGTAACTCCAACATGCGACGTCGGTTCGTGAAGTTCCACTGCTGGGGCTTCCCGAGTTTTAAAAAGAAAAAACTCCAATGGCCCGTGAATATACAAACACACATCGTATACGCTACAGAGCATGCATTCGCTGCTGAGACAACACCCACCAGTTTTCACACGGAAAGTACGGTATCGAGAAGAAGACCCAAAAAATAGTCGGCGGAGTATAGTAGAGACTATGCTAAACTAAAAAAGAAGAAACGAAGGGTGGCAACACAGCCCTGATTCACCGTTCCCACCAAGGCGTATATCAAGCACACGCATGGAAGCAAGCCCTCATGGGGTGCTTTCTTGCGCAGGTGTGCTTTTTGTGTGTGTGTTTCTGATATCTTTGAAAGATGGTAGAGTGCATGTATTATGTGGCTATATAGAAAGACTAGTCCAAGATTCGCGAATGAGGCTGTCCGGTTTCACTGAGGGAGATTATTTGTGCACTGCCGTAAGGAGCGTAGCGCGAAGAATACATCCCAAGGAAGCACATTGATGATATATACCAAATGTACAAGTTGTGGACGGAAGCAAAAAAGGCGAAGACGTGCAAGTTGCAGGTGAATGCGGTATACGACGTACAATTTGTGACGACACGGTGCGTTTTTTTTTCTAGGTTGGTTGCTGGGCCTCTGCTGGAAGTTAACGAAAAGTAAAGGACGCTTTGTGATGACAGGCACTGCCGTTATTGCGCTGCTAGAAGTCATCCCATTTAGTTAATCTCTCCAGGTGTCACACTTTCTACCATTTTTTTAGAACGAGGATGAATACGAGTGAATGAGTAAGTGAATGATTGGTTGTTTTATTGCGTGAGTGATTGATTAACCAGTCGATTACGTTAGTGACCAGTAGGTTATTCTGTTGTCGATTTATTGACTGATTGATTTTTTCCGCTCTATGTCTAAATGAATGATATAGCGAGCGATTGAACGACTCCTTCATTGTGCAGATTAATGGTTGGCAGACCAGCCACTGAATGTTAGTGACTCTTCAAGTGTGTATTGGTCAAGTGATTGTTTCATTGATTGAGTGAATAAAAAAATGGCAGATCCCACATACAGTGGGAATCAATGATATGCGAAGCACTAATGAGAAATGTTGATATGTCACTTTAAAATCAGCACAACATTATGAGGTGGAGGTAAATAATGCTGTACATGACTTCCATGTCATGATTATCATGTTTGGATGTGTCGTTTACCGTCGTCATCTATTCACGTCACGTGATACCAAATTTAGTATATGTAGAGCTAGCAAAACAGCCGCGAGCACAATATGAGCGTGGTATGTTGTGATGTTCTTACATAATACGCGTGTCAGGATTACCATGTTTGCGCCAGTTATATACTTCGTCATCCATTGACGTAAGGTAACAACTAATTCGGTATATGTGGAACTAGCAAAACGGCTGCGAGGGCATCATTAAGGGCCCAATATACTCTAATGTAGCGTTGACGTGCGCGCACGCTGGGCACAGCGGTGCAACGTTGGCAAAACGCGAGTACTTTATAGCCTGACACCAGGCACGACCAGCGTCCGTCGGCGCGGCCCGAAGCAACCGGCGCGAAATGTGACATTCTGCATTTCGCGCCGATGCGTTATCCAGACAACCCTTCATCTCCCTCTTTTCGTGATGGAGGGATGCCGGACGAGCTGAAACGCGCATGCGTCAAAGCAACGCAGCGCGGCGCGCGGCTGCAGGACCGGTGCCTGGCACGGCAACGCAGGCATGACGCGACGAAATGAACACCGGCGAGAACGCGCACCGCGTAATGTCGAAACGTATTGGAGCCTTGACTGTGGCAAGTAGTCATGTTCTCACATGATACGTGTCTCATGATTATTATGTTTGCGCCAGTCACATACCGTCGTCATTCATTGGCGTCACGTAATACCAAATTCTGCACATGTGAAGCTAGCGAAACGGCCGCGAGCGCATCATGGATGTGACATGTAGTCATGTTGTTACATGACACGCATGTCGTGATTATCATGTTTGGTTGTGTCATTTACTTATGTCGTCCGTGCGCATCGCGTAATACAGAGTTTGGTACATGTGAAGCTAGCGATATGGCCGCGAGCGCATAATGAGCGTAGCATGTTGTCATCTTGTTACATGACACGCATCTGATGTTTATCATGTTTGCACCAGTACCGACGTGAATGGATCACCTTCGTCATCCATTCACGTCCCGTAATACCAAATTCAGTGTGGATGAAGCTAGCGAAATGGCCACCAGCGCATCATGAGCGTGGCATGTAGTCATGTTACATGATACGCATCTCCTGATTATCATGCTTGCGCCAGTCACATACCTTCGTCATCCATTCACGTCTCATAGTACCAAATTCGGTATATGTGACGCTAGCGAAACGGCCGCGAGTGCTTCATGAGTGTAGCTTGTAGTCATGTTGTTACATGACACGCATGTCATGATTTTCATGTTAGGGTCGGTCACTTGTGTTTGCCATGCAATCATGTCATACCATACCAGTTTTGCAACATGCCATGTGAACGAAACCACCGCAAGAGCTGCAGAACCTTGAAACGTAAATGATGACATTCATGACATTCATGTCGAGATTTTCATGTTATGACTATTCAAATGAGTTCTTCATACAGTCATGTTATGTCATACCAAGTTTGGTGTCGATGCCATTATCGAAACGGCCAGGAGAGCAAAAAGTCGTTGGCGGCTGGCTGGCTAGCTAGCTAGCTAGCTAGCTAGATAGATAGATAGATAGATAGATAGATAGATAGATAGATAGATAGATAGATAGATAGATAGATAGATAGATAGATAGATAGATAGATAGATAGATAGATAGATAGATAGATTCAAAGTCGTCAAAGTTTGCTAAGAAATGCTTCACATTTAATAATAATAATAATAATAATTATAATAATAATAATAAACATTGTTTTCATTTAACATTCAAAACCAAAGTATGATCATGAGTGAGGTCATGGTCAAGATGGAGGGCTCCGAAAAATTCGACTACCTGTTATTGTCTGATGCGCAACTGTGAGTGAGTGAGTGAGTCAGTGAGTGAGAGTGAGGGAGCGGGTGGGTGGCTACACAAGGTACAGCAACCAATGTTTGTGCAACTGACACGGTGAACCCATGGAGAGGCACCTATACTGCGAGAACCTGATAAAAATGGATGCTAGTAAGAGTAGCAGAAATATCAGCGAACATGTTACCATAATACCCGCACTACAAGTGCATGCAGTCTCTGAAAGCCGTGTTCAAAGTTTAAAGCGCTGATATGCAGGGGGAAGGAAGGAGGCAACAAAAGAAAGAAGGCAGGAAGGTTAACCAGAAATACATCCGCCTGGCTACGCAACCGGGTGTGCAGGGCGAAGTGCTTTAGATGTAACGCGCAATTTGCTGTCGCGGAAATCACGAATACGAACACGACGAAGGGACGAAGTATCTCGCGCGGCACACCAGCTTCTTTTTCGTCTCCTCATCTGCCACGGCGGGCTCATACACCGTGCTTCGTATTAATACGCCGCAGAGGTGTTTACAAGCATACCGAGCGACGTAAAGAGTTTTCATCGAACAGCGAAAGAAGACTGATAATCGACAAGGACGAAAGATGAACAAATTGTTAAGAGTAGTTATAGCGTCCTGTGCATGTACTCTGTCTCGTCTCTTCGATAAGTTTCTGCGCTGTTTTTTTGTGTGTTGATAATGCCACACTCTCTCTTATAGTTTCGTCTAGGACGACGCAAAGGCGAAAGTAATCCTCTTCTTCCTTTTCTCGGTCGGTTATATTCATCCCCCTGCCTCTCCATCCTCCCCGCCCCTTTACGTGGTTCCGTACTGCCTCCGAGATCGAAGGCATTAGAAGCTTTGTGCACCTCACGTGGTTTTGCAGTGCCGGGATCCACCGACTCCTTGGACCTACCAGTCACTAAGTGATGACGTCATATTGTCATTTTGTGACATCACATCATGCGACCTTATAGTTACGTCGTGATGCTGTCTAAGTGATGTCAGGAGCTTTGGCGTTTTGATGTGACAAGTTTTATATTTTTTTAATTACTTGATGCCGACGTCGACAGTCAGTTCTCGCGTTCGATAAGGCATCGTAGACTTTCGTTGCAGTTTTCACCTTCACACTGCTCAGATTTTTTTTTGCCAGACTTAAGCGTCGGTGTGTCGCACAAACACGCTATAACTCGAAGAGAAAAGACCGTAATCAGCCCTGCCGGAAAGGTAACGACGTGTCATAGGCTTTGACGTCAGGTGCTCTGACGACGCCGAGATGAAGAGGCTGCGATGTCCAGTACAAACACCCGCCGTTGTGTACGTGATGTGAATCGAGCGCAGCTGGAGTTCAAGAAAATAGACCGTCTCTAAACAGAGACGCATGGAAGCCCGACGGCAAAGGAGAACGGAAAGACGTGCAGGAAACCGGAGAAGGGAATTTATAGTAGACCTGCATTCAAGCGACGCGTTGGTGTATTATATAAAGAGATGCAGATTCTGCTGAAACGACAGCCTAACCGTAGAAATAAAATGCGGGCGAGCTGAATCGCATTCATACTTGAACAGCGAACAGACAAGACATGTGACCGGACAGAGTGGACAATAAACTTAACTGGGCAAAGGTTGACGGAAAACAGGTGCCACTCCTCCTCATTGCTGCCCAGCCATCCTCTATAGTTTAAGCGTCAGTTGGAAGTTTATGCTTACTTTGAAGTTACTGCTGGTGTAAAACGAAAAACTCTGAGCCGCAACTTTGGTGAAGGAATCTATAACGTAGTCAGTGTCTACACGTTCTGTGGCACCGGCGGCACGTAGTTTTCGGGCACATTTGCGCCAATGCGTGTGTTGGAGCTTCTCCCGCTCCGTTTTCTTCGAGGGGAGGGGAAGCGATTCTTAAATGATAGAAAGGAAAATAAAAGTGAGCCCCGCAACTGTCTGCATCAGAGTGCGACATCTCAACAGTGGCTCACGAGGGAAGGGGACAAGGAGGGATTAAAAAGAATAAAGTGAGAAGTGACAGATATGATATGACAGAGAAGATATGACAGAGAAGACAAGATATGACAAAGAAAGATGGGGACACGGCCGCAAGAGTCCGAGGACGTGATACCACTCAGCGAGAGCTTCAAGACGCCAGGAGATGGCGGAGGGCCAGCCGGCCGGCCATAGCTGCGCTGTCGTTCAACACGGAATCCAGTGAGCAAGTCCGTTTCCTCCGAGTGCAGGACACGCGTACGTCGCACAGCGAGTTCCAAGGGCAGCTGCTGGTAAAGAGCGGTAGCACAATCTATGCGTCACAGAGACGCATGGGCATAAAGACTGATGTGAAGTGCCGTCGCCAAGTATCACGACACTTATGAAAGAGGCCCCTGGCGTACCGAGGATGAGGGGGGCAAATGCAGCAAAGGAGCAAGAAGAAATGAGAGAGAGACGCCGAAAATTGCATTTCTAGGCACTGTTCTGTCCGCGGAAGCGGTTTGCCTGGGCATAGCCATATGTGAGTGAGTGAGTGAGTGAGATTTCTAGCTTTGCTGTAAAACTTCACATCAATTGCCAGACTAGGAATGTACAGCCCCGCCTATGTACGTGTAGACCACGTGGGAACCGAGCCATTAGGGGCATCATGTGCGCGCCTGCGTGCCTTCTTCGGCGTGTCGAAAAGAAGTAAAGGGTAAGAAGGAGTGGCGTGAGCGTTGAGACGATGGAAAGAATTCAAAGGGCGAAGTAGGCTCAGCTAGGCGGACAACGGTCCTCATACGTGAGCCTCCAATTCCGACAGGTACCGCAAAAACATTTTAAAATAACTGAAAGAGCCATAAGCTTCGCCTTGAACGCGACGTAAACGTGTGATAGCTACATCCTGTCCGTAGTGCGTGCTTAAAACACATAGTGCATGAAATCTTATCGAACTCTCTTTGCACACGCTACGCGGCCTGAAGGAGATAGGCGCAGTAACGTGTGTGGCTTTTGTAGCAGGCGGTTGACTTTAAACCTTGAGTTCATTATGATAACCACATGTTCTTACGCCCGATAGCAACGCACGCTTGTACCACGCATCATTGCTGAAATTTTTTATGTTGTGTTGTGAAGCCCGTTTACTGGACACGTGCGTTTGTAAAGGATGAAAGATACTTTTACGGTATTTCGACGCAGAAGTGGTTATTTTCACTGAATCCACTAGCAGACGCGTGGCTTTGTGGTAGAACACCCGTTTGCGACACAAACGAGCCGGGTTAGATCATCACTTGGACCCAGAATTTTATATTACTTAATTTATTGTATCTTTTTCGTTTTTTTCGTCATAGACAAGATTATCTTTTTTGCTCACAACCACCAACGCTGACGCCGAGATTTCGGCGAAATGAATCCTTTAGCGCTATCACGTTAAAATGCCATCATCGAAATAAAGAAACGATGAGTATTACTTTGCGCCTCAGAAGCGGGCGTGCATACGAATTCAATTTGCGAAAGCAGCTCATGACAAGTAGCAAACTGCGTGTCACTACTCTTTTAAATAGCTGCGTTTCACCAGATGTCACGAATTTTGTAGCGCTACACTAGGCTCAAGACATGACGTTATATAATAATGGAGAGGATGGTGATGAATAAGTGACGCGTATAGATAAAAGAAAAAAAACACGCTATTGGAAGCAGCCGCGGCGCGACTTTTTACACGCTCTTTACACGAGGGAACGCACCGTCACAGGGAGGGCACAGCCGTTGGACGCATTATTCTCCACCTCGGGCTAAGAACCACGTGGGAGGTCGGCGTCTCTAGTAGAGAGATGAGAAAAGAAGGTGAAAGGAGGGTGGGGGTGCAGACTCGAAGACGACAGCTCGCGCGCTGGTCCTGCCAGGCGCAGATACATCCATCCGCGCACTACAGAGCGTGTCGGCGCGATTCTCGCAGCTCGTTAGAGGAACCAAAATGGCCTTCGCACTCTCGGTGCTCTTCAAGGGTGCGTCGGAACTCAGGGCTATGCCCTGATGTGTACTTTCTTTCTCGCTTTCTCTCTTTCTCTCTCTCTGTCTCTCTCTCAAGAACACGCACGAGAGTGCTAGCACGCACACACACGCACACGAGCAAGGCCGGGTAGCGGCACGAAGGATGCGACATGATTTGGGGGCGTAGGAGATATGTGCAATACAGTGCACACGAGTATTGGAAACGAGTTTGGGTGGTGACCCGTCAGTTAGACTGAAACAGGCATTGATATTTATTACTAGTTATTTTAATCTATTTACGTCAGATTTCCTAATCTATTCTTTTGTAGTTAGAAACCTTTCACGTGTACTTTTCATGCACTCCGACCGCTAGCGACGTATGCGCTCAGCGTAACAATCGCATATATGTAGCCAATTAGGTCCCAAAAGAAGAGTGCACAACTCGTCAGTTGACAGGAAACATCGAAGTATAGATGTGTGACCCCTCAAAATCAGCAAAACAGTGGCATTGCGGACACTTTGAAGCCAA
The DNA here is from genome assembly GCF_043290135.1 of Rhipicephalus microplus. Lineage (NCBI taxonomy): Eukaryota > Metazoa > Arthropoda > Arachnida > Ixodida > Ixodidae > Rhipicephalus > Rhipicephalus microplus. Next base: position 30,408,667 of record NC_134708.1, on the reverse strand, counting down.
CAATGTCAGTAGTGAGCGAGAGAGGAAGACTTTAGGAGACAACGCGTGAGAAGGAGAACCAGCCTGTCTGAGCTCGCAAGTGCGAAACCGCGCTGTGTGAGGTTATCTTTAAGGAAAAAGTGGACTTTCCAACAGTTAAGGAAACGCCAAGACGGCTACGAGTCGCGTGAAGTTGAGAGCTGATAGGGGTCCAAGAAAGTGCTACAGAAAGCATGCTTACGAGCGCAGCAGCATAGCATACAATGACGAAGTTCAGTTCGAATGCAGATTCCAGACTATTCCCATTAGTATATTTACTTAAAACGCGGGATGAAAAAATCATTAAAAAAGAAAAAAAAAGAATAAAAGAAGAGAGACGGGGTGAAACCTCACTGGCGACCACCTTGCCGTATTGCATTCCCTCACGAGAGCAGCAGTAGTCACCCTGGTGCAGTATACTTGGCCACTACACGGAGGAGGACAAGAACGACAAAAGAGAAGGCAGGGAGTTTAACCAGGCACATGCCTGGTTTGCAACTCTACGCTGGGAAGGGGGCATAAAGATGACAGAGAGAGAGGAACGTTATCAATGTACCAATTAACCCTTGGCCCCCAGTTCCCAGCGGCTGCGAAAGAACTTTCCAAGATGGCGGTCAGGCTTGCGATGCAGTGGAGGGTGCTAAAAGTCTCAGGGTCCGCACAGGCTGCCATTGGAATCTAAACTTGGCTACGTTCAACCCTAGAACACCATTTAGTGAGCCTAGTCTAGCTGTGCTATTCGAGTAGCTAGAGGGTGTTAAATGGGATTTAATAGGGCTCAGCGAAGTTAGGAGGGCACGTGAGGATTATACAGCGCAGAAGAACGGACACGTCCTATGCTACCATAGAAAAAAAAACAAGGGTTGGGGTTTCTTATATCCAAGAAATTCACTGGCAACATAGGGGGATACTATAGCATCAGTAGGTGGTAAATATCATAATTAAGTTTAAGAAAAGGGTCAAGATGAAGGTGGTACAGGTCTATGCGCCTACATAGTGCCGTGATGTAGGCGAATAGACCATACCACATTCAAGCTAAGTCGAAAGCCATGTTCTTTTTTCTAAACACGACTGTCTTTCTTGAGACACCAACTGCCTGCCTGCCTGCCTGCCTGCCTGCCTGCCTGCCTGCCTGCCTGCCTGCCTGCCTGCCTGCCTGTCTGTCTGTCTGTCTGTCTGTCTTTCTGTCTTTTTATATATCGATTTAGCTCCCCTGTGAAAATTTAACCCCTTGCTCAACGCGCAACCATCTTAATCTCATAGCTGCGTTCACACCTGTTAACATTGTGAATGAAAAAGCGAATATTTTGCATATTTGAGGCGCAACATCAATGCGTAAGTACTTGGTAGTCAGTCTCTTTATTTAGAAAATGCATAAATGTGTAATTCTTAAGGCCACATTGTTCATTACTCGGCGCTGACAACGCGACGGCATGAACGATCGGCAGGCGGTGCTGCCACCTACCAGTTGCACTGCGTTCTAAAAAAAGAACTTTCGTTTTTTACAACAGTGCCAGATGACATACTTCTCTCACACACGACAGAAGAGTATCCTCTTTCAACTTCTTTTGCAGTTAAGCACGTCGATACGGGACAATTTTTTTTCTGTCAATTCTTTTACGCCTCCCCTCCTCCCCCAGTCTTTCTGCTTCCAATGTGTTTTCGCATTGAGAGCGAGATCGGAGGCACTGGAAGTTTACTGCAACTCACATGGTTTTGCAGTGCCTCCGTGATCGACCCACCCGTGACCTAGCAACGATGTCATGCGATGACGTCATAACGACGTCACAATTTTTACTGGCCTTCGGTGCTGTAATGACATCATACATTGCGATGTCGTCACATAATATCTTGCATTGTTTATGGGAGCGCTCACGGTTCCGACGGTTGCTATTCGGGTTCGATGAGGCATAGTAGAATGAGTTTTCGTTTGTTTGCTTTATGTTCAAAAATGGAGAAGATATCGCAATTATAAGCACAGAACAATAAAATTCTCTTGCAGGATGTTTAAAGTGCCCCTACCATTTTTTTTTGTTATTCCTGGTAACGTTCAGCGTTATTCATGTTGTTTACACCTAACTATTGTTTTCTACCTCCTCTTGTCACCCGTTCCCTCACTCCTCCACTCCGGTCATCTATTTCTTCAAGTACAGGGACATCCTCAATCCTTTGATGAATGCTTTCTGAATGCTTTCTGAATGCTTGGCTGTTGCTTCAAGACTCCCAACTGTAGGGGCTCCTAGTCTCCATCATCCCCGTTTCTAGGCTTCAGCTCCTACCAATGAAAGCTTTAGGTGATCCCATCTCGGACACCTCCAAAATGCTGCGTTTTACCCGCCAGCTCTGCAGTTGGCGAGCCTCTAACTGGGGAACTGACGGGGTGCACGGGCTTACGGCCAGCGATAGGCTCTGGCGGACACCACCCAGTCGCCAGATAAGTCCTGTATGCGTCGAGGACTAGCATTAAGCCTACCACCCGTCGGGCCTAGCCGGCACCTTCGGTTCGCTCAGGCCTAACGTGCCCGTAGCCGTAGTGAGTGGTAGGCCTCGTTAGGCACCCCAGCCTCTTTTCTGTCCCTCTTTTGACGGGACTGATGTATACTACAGCTTGATTCTGCTTCTATTTCTTCGTTTTTGTTTATACCTTCTCGTCTGCTATACAAGGCAATGCTTAAGATCTCTGCGCGTCTATATTTATAATTTATCTGTGTGTGCCCATGAAAAGCGGGAACTTCTCTTTTCCATCGCGCGAGGCAGGTCAGGAAGGAAAGAGGGAATCTATCACGGACAGCCGTTTTTTCGCAGCCTAGTCACCGAGTGTAACCTGGAAAGTGTGCTCGCATTCCTGAAGGGCGTTTCCCACGGCTATTCGGGACGTACCTGTGCGAATAAAAATGTGTTCCTTATCCCTAGAACATGAAAATATATAGGTGCTGCGAGTGGGATGGGAGGTGAAGAGCCTTATTTTTTTTACCACCTTTTTATAATGCCCCCATTGATTCAAGCTAGCTCACGTATAGAGGAACATGAAGATTATTCGACGGTTTTCTTGGGCGTGCTGCTAAGGGTCGTAGTTATAAGACACAGCTTCCCGAGTATATGCACTTGGTGAAACTTCACTACTAGTGCGGTGCCCATCACAGCAACCGATCGCGTTTGCTTTGAAATACTGAATCACTATTTAGTTATCACACTCTAAAGGCTTCGTACTTGAGTAAACAAAACAGGATACAAACAGCCATACGAAGTCAACGAATAACGACAGTAATAAAAAAAAGAAGTAGAAAAAAATTCTCTACAGAGATACGTTTCGGCATCGCTGGTATGTATAAACGGCACGCATAATCATTTGAACAATTAAAAAGAAACAATAACGAAGGCACAAGAAGCCAAAACGAACTACGCAAGAGCTATTCATCTGTGATTAGAACTATATGGACAGCAAGTTCTGCGATGACATTGCTACCCTTGTGTACCTTGCTCTTTTTTACCCCCTCATGATGCTTCGGCTTGCGTACAGATGGAAGCAGTAAGGCAACCGCAATGTATACAGAACACATATTACACCACCAAACTCTATAAAATACATTTATATTTTTTTGTCAACAGCGCACTCTAGCGATAACGATTATGTAGTTGAGTAAGTACAATGAAAGTTAATTGTTGAAATCACTTTCAGGTCACCAATTTGTGGGGAAAAGACAGACCTTGGCACCTGGAGCCCACAAACTACGTTTTTTTAGGAAAAGCTCCGACAGGCAGAAAGAAAAAATGAAAGAAAGAAAAAAAGACAGAAAAAAATGACACAAAGAAAAACAGAAAGAAAGACAGAAAGAAAAAGGAAGGAAGAGAGAAAGAAAGAAAGAAAGAAAGGAAGAAACAAAGAAAGAAAGAAAGAAAGAAAGAAAGGAAGAAAGAGAGAAAGAAAGAAAGAAAGAAAGAAAGCAAGCAAGAAAGAAAGAAAGAAAGAAAGAAAGAAACAAAGAAAGAAAGAAAGAAAGAAAGAAAGAAAGAAAGAAAGAAAGAAAGAAAGAAAGAAAGAAAGAAAGAAAGAAAGAAAGAAAGAAAGAAAGAAAGACGAACTTGGCTGCCAAGCCTCCAACGTAAGTCGCCGTGGAGACTTCGACTGTTTCATGGTGCAATTTATCATGTACACCGTAAAATCAAGCACGTTCTCGGAGCCCCATCACTGTGGAAACGATAACTAATGGTCCCCGAAGAGCATTCAGTCAACTTGCTTCCTGTGCTTTACCAACACCGCGGCCAACTCTGCAGTCACAATCGATACTGAGTTACACAATTGTACACTCTCCAATGAAAAATCAAACAAAATCTAACAACTCCCCTATTGCATTCACCTGAAACTCCAAAATGAATGCGAACTTCTATTTCTTCTTAGTCAACGCGTCTATTTTCGACCGCCCGTCTCCGAAAGATTTCAGCATCTAACGAGGTATAGTGCACTGCCTCCAAACTCAGATACATTCTAATCTTTCTTCCTCTCGCCTCGTTGGCATCGTCTCAGTGATGAGTCCATTCCTGACAATGTTATCTGACGATCTCGTCATGCGAAGTCACATTATGTAACCTTATAGTGATGCCAATATGACTTTGCAAATCCGGTTATAAATAGCGTCTTTATGTCGTCATGTGGTTGCGTCGTCACGGGATGATGTTTTGCATAACTCGTGTTGACACCGACACGCAGTTTTCTCGTTCGATGATGCATCTAAAGCTTTCGCCGTATATCATGCGGGATGACTACGGTGAAGAGCTACAAGACAAGCTCAGGATTTTTTAGACGCACTGTTGGAATGCCATTGAATGGGCATTCGAGCTAAATGCGCGATACCAGCCGATGGTTACAACAAAGCTGGAACATCAGCGCGATAGGATCTCCCTCAGTAGAGATAATACATACACACAGGTGCAAGCGCGTGCGCGCGCGTGTGTGTGTTTGTGTGTGCGTGTGTGTGTGCGTATGTGTGCGTGTGTGTTTGTTTTTTTGTTTGTGAGAAAGGGGGGGGGGGGGACAAACGCTGATGCCATCGAGGACGCGATGCAGCAGAGGCAGTACTTTCCGTTTACGTGACGCGAATTTTCGTTGTAGTTTCGGAAATAACTTGAGTTGCAGTGGGCTGACGGTGAAGAAGGGATAATATCTAGAATGGTTGGGTCTTGTGAAACTGAAATGACTATAATTCATGTTTCCAAGCTTAAGAAACCTGCTCTATATTAAAATAACGATAACGATAAAATAATAACGACGATTCTTCAATTATTTGTCCTTGATTTTAGCGCACGGTAACAGACTGAATATGCCACTATGGAATGATCACAGTACGGGTGGGCAAAGCAATTTGCTGGAAACCCAGAGACAGTTATCGTTGGGGACTGGCTCACAAAAGCAATAATTAGTCTTATTAATAGACTTAGGTTGCTTGACAGAAGTAAAAAAAAACGTGTAACCAAGCTAGACAGAGCTTCGACTTTATGTAGAATGCGGGTATCATTTGTTCACCAAACACTAAGACCAGGGATCGGAAAACCTGAACACAGAGAAAGGAGAAGGGAAGAAAATAGAAAAAAACATGATGAGGGGTCCGGTGCTTAGCGAGGCCTACCACTCCCCGCATACGGTAGCATAACTGGGAAACTTGAGACTTCGCAAAGCCCTGGGTAGGCTTAGCGCTAGGCCTAACGTCGGAACTACGTACTTCTCGAAAAGCAAGCACGGCGGGCGTCTCGTTCCCTAATCCCACCACGGGGATCGCTCGCTTGCCGTTACTTGAAACTTTTCCTTCCACGGGGATTCCTAGGTCCTCATCGTACCTTTCTGGACCGAAGACGAAGGAAAGTTTTCGCGGGTGTGGCAAGGATCTTGATTCTGTCGGCCGCCTTTACTTTCACTGGTGGCCATAGGGCCAACATATTCATGGTGACGCTGAAAGCTGTCAGAATCTCAATTATATAATAAAGAATAAAAGTGCTCAGCTACCACTGGCATGCAACTCTTCGCACCTCACATAAAAGCGTTTCTTTAGTACTACACTTGTGTAAGAATCAAGGAAGCGAAGAAGGAATTGTGGGCTAATTTTTTTGTTAGTCTCAACCTAATTAAACAACAGAATAGAAAGTTGTTGTATAGTTGGAGATCACTCATGCTTATGAAACAACCTGACAGTGAGGCCAAAGGAAGATATGGGACATTATTTGGAATTTCTAAAGGGAACCTGCGACACAAACTAAGCGCGTAGTTTTCATTGCGTTTTCCTGTAACTGTAGAGCGCACCAATATCATTGCGCCAGTGACAACGCCGAACACAATGTTGCTACATGTTGATTTCAGTGAAGTAACCACTTCAATATCGGATGGCAGCCGCAAAATAGTGACTTTGCTATCGGAAGTGACGATTAATCACCTGGCAATGACTACAACGGCAGGGTGTTTCGATTGACTCGACATGATGTGTTGCATGTAATATTTATATAGTCCAACTAGGTCACACTATCATGCTCGAAACTTTTAAAAAGCACCTAGTATAGTTCTTCAGACAGAAAAACGTTTCTGTTCCTTAATGTATAAATTTCAAATTATTGCAAGATGACATGACGTTCGCTGTGTGACAGCCACCATCACATAACACTTATGATATGTCTCCTATGAGCTCAAGTTCAAGTTTATTCTTTCTCAAGGTATTACAAAACAGACCAAAGTATACAGAAAGAGGTCCCACAGTTTAAGAACGAAGCGGCCCGCGGTGATTTTTATCTGCCATTGACGCCAGTAGCAGAGCGAAATGCGAAAGGGAACATTTCTTCTTGTCGTCGGATCTACTGGGGTGTGGAACTTGAAAACTGATTGCTTCTTTTTTGAGGCACAAGTTTCGGTAATCGTTTAACCAGCATACAACACTACATGATTACCTGTGCTGACAAAAATATGTTTCAGACCATCATTCACTGCAGTGTAGTAATTATGACACCTACAGAATGGAACTTTGATGAACCACAAAACTATTCGCTGAAGATGATGACTAAACCTACGATATCCGAATAACACTTTTGATGATCTACTAATTGAGGTAAGGTAATGGTCATTCACCACTCCCCTTCATTGGATGTTTCATGGCACGTAATTCTGAGAGTGCTAGCCGGAACCAGAGCCCTAACGGCAATCCCTACTAAAACATAAAAAATAAACGTTCATTTCGAAACAGTCTTCCTAGCACTGCCCGGTATCACCCTAAGGTGGCAGGGTTCCTATAGTCCAAGAACACTGTGGCTACGACTGCCCTCTTGGCTCTGCGACGAGTGGTCGCTGGTCTTCCAGGTCTTCGAGGACGAGCTTGACCTCCCACGTTTCATTTTGGTGGTCATCATTCGTTCTTGGTGTTTGGTTCATGTCCCGCTCCGGTTGCATATCGTGGTGTGCATGGCACTGGAATTCCAGGAGCAAGCATACTAGGGTGTCCGGTACGCTGAATAGCGGGCAAATGTCCCTAAACGAAGAAAGTTTCTTAAGGAAAGAAGCTCCCGAGGACATGGGCTAGTCCCGCGTTGTCGTAGCCACCTCCTCTACTTTTCGTAGTGTTCACTATATGGCGCTGGGGGTACTCTAGTTTTATAATTGGTACCTAGATGGCCTCGCTGAATTGGAGACGCGTGCTAGAGTGTGAGATGAGATCATAAGATGACGAATTTGTGCTCTGACCTGATTGAATGGAGGTGTATTGCTCTAGTTTAATCGGATACTGCTAGAGGTGCACCTCAGCTCAAACTTCACTGGATTGGGAGGCTGCTGAATGCAATGCGAGACCACTTGGACTCTCCCTCTTGGCGGGCTTCGTCTTTGTCCGGTGGTCGGTTCCACGGAGTTAATATACGTACTCTAGAGGAAGAGCTGGGCCGGCAAAGCTATAACCACGAAAACGCTGACACCTTGGAACATTGTCAGTGTTGCCATTGCAATACTTTAAAGAAGCGATAAACATAGCAGTTTAAAACACTCAAATTATCGCACTATAAATTATATATAAGCAAGTTCACGCAATATAAACAAACGTAAATTGTGTCATATGTTATGTCAACTACATTTAGGAGAGGTACAATGGCCATTTATGCAATTAACTGTGCGCGAGAAGAGGTGTTTGCAGGTTTGTTTACCAGAGGGCGCCACTATCCCTGTTCATACATACTGTTAAGATAGATCCCGACACATACGCACCACAGCGCAGGTTCTGCGTCAATAAAACAGCCACCCTGTAGCACATGGTATAGGAATGCCCACACTCCTTTACAAGCCAGAGCACAACACAGCACTCTAGAGTAGGAGGCAGCTCTGTCCAGCTCGGATCCGAAGACCCAAGAGGCTATCGTGAGACGAGCGAGGACCGCGGCCCGTGCCAATGGGATCCCGGACTAAGGATCCCACTCACCTACATTCCTTCCTTGGTCGCAGATAAATGTTTTATTCTCTCTCTTTGTTCCGTCTCAACATTTGAGAACATGATCGCGCGAAGTGCGGCCGATTCCACCGGCTTGCTTGCGCACCGGGTGGGTCGTGTACTTCTCGTCCGGGTTTTTTGTTGCTATGAGCCAACAACTCGACTTCATGTGACAATAACTTAGGGCGATCTAACAGAGAGTCATGAAGTCATAAAAAATGGCAGCATATTTACGGAGTGAATGATGGATAGTGGGGCGAAGCATCCGTCCGTCCATTCGTTCTATCTTCCGTCCATCCATGTGTGCGTCTGTGTGGCCACCCGTGCGTCCATCCACCCATCCATGGGTGCGTCTGTTCGTGCGTCCACACGTTCATCTGTGCGTCCATCCCTGCTTTCGTCCATGCATCCGCTCCTGCATCCGTCTACGCGTCCATCCGTCTGTGCAGCCATCCGTGCGTCCATTCATGCATCTGTCTGTGTGTCCGTTCGTCCACCTATTCAACACTCCAAGTACCACCATCTCGCATCTTTTCATCATATATTCCTCATATAGAAGCACCGCCATGCAGTGGACATTCCAAGGACTGAACTAGAGGAGGCACACGCACAATTTCTTACGGCTTGCGCTTCGTGTCTACTTCCCACCTTTAACCACCTCGAGTTCATGGTATATACTAGTTCACTGTATTCATGGCACTGCGGCCCAACGCTCGCTAAACATTTCTATAACATAGGAGGTTACGCCCAGCGAGTATAATGTAGCAACCCTTTCCTGTCTTCTGTGCGTTGTTGAACAATAAAAAATTCGCAGCGTGCGCGTTAACTAAAAGCCGCATTCTCCTGTCTCTGGTTCCCCCTTAGCAGCCATTGGCATGTACATTGAGCACTGTCTTTTATTGTTCAACAACGCACAGAAGAAATCTCTCACTGGCACCACCTTAGAGAGAGAGAGAGAGATGTACACTTTATTAATTTCCGGCAGATTGCTGGGATGGGCTCCCACCTAGGGGCCAACGGAGAGACCGTGTCTCCCGGCAGCTTCCTTGGCCTGCCGGATTGCCCAAAGTTGCCTGTCCATGCCCGAACTGAGCAACGCAGTCCACCAACGCACCCGAAGGTCTTCATTGGAGGCCGCGACCCCAGAATTTCTGTCTAATGCTGGACATTCCCGTAGGATATGGTCATGAGTGGCTCTGGTGGTACAGTACTGGCATAGATTAGAACTATAGAAGTCGGGATATATGTGGTGCATCATGACAGGGTTCGTGTATGTGCGTGTTTGTAGCTGCCGCCACTGAACGGACTGGGCCCGATTTAGCTTGGGGTGAGGCGGAGGGTACTCCCGCCTTTGCAGTCGATAGTGTTGAATTAGGTCATTAAATTTAGTGAGCCGATCGTCCCATTCCCACATCGGCGCAGAAAGGTCCGTTTTGGTGGTCGCTTCGTCTGACGTGACTCGGAACGTAAGACCTCGAGCCACGTTGTGCGCCACTTCATTCGGACTGTCCTCCACGTTACCTAGTGGTGTGTGGGCAGGGAACCACAAGATGTGCACGTATTTGTCCGCCTCGTGAATTTTGCCTGTGCTAAGAATCCGCAATGCTTCAAGGGAGATTCTGCCGCTGGCGTAGTTTCCTACGGATATCTGCGAGTCGCTGATTACACATGAAATGTTAGTGAGGGCTATGGCCATCGCGATAGCCACTTCCTCTGCCGTTTCAACATTCCGTGTTTTGATTGACGCGCTGCTTTTGCATTGTTTTGTGTGGTCTATGACAGCAGCAACGCAGCGGTGACATTCCTGGTAGCGTGCTGCGTCGAGAAAGACTGCCCATGGTTGCGCCCAAACATCTTTGACATGGCTCTGGCTCTACTAACATGTCTGCCCTTGTTGTGTTCAGGGTGCATGTTTCTTGGTATGGGTGGTACTGTGAGCTCGGCACGGATAGTGCCTGGTATGTCGTGTTTGTCTCCGTGTTGAACGTGGTAAGAAATACCGAGATTACATAGAATCTGGCGGCCTGGCTTAGTCTTGGCTAATCGCTCGACTTGGGAGATTTTTTGTGCCTCGATAAGTTCCTCAAGGGTATTGTGTAAACCAAGTTGAAGGAGAAGTTCGGTGCTGGTGTTTTGAGGCAAACCTAGCGCTTGTTTGTAAATTTTCCTAATTAGGCTGTTGAGTTTTGACGTTTCCGCAGTGAACCATCGGGGGTACGCCGCCGTATAGGTGATGTGACTTAGAACGTTGAAGGTCAGAATGTTATACTTGCTACACACTACAACGGCTACGAGGGACGAACAGGTGCCGCTATAAGGAGCTTCGCCCCTAAAAAGCCAGGGGTTATTGCAGCATTCAGTAACGAGTGCGAGTGGACGCCACACGAGAGCTGAGTATCGTTCCATCATGGCGGAACCCGAGTGGTTTTTTAAACCTGCTTGGTTTTAATGCCTTGGCACTATGGGGAGTGTTACCTTTAGAAACTGCCTATTAACTCTATGGTCTGCGCGCTTGGATTATGAGCGACAAGACAGAGGATTGGAGGGCTCGGAAAGATGCTGCACCGCGCGTGAGGGCCGATAGTTCTCGGAGTGCTCACTAAATCGCGCCGCGGCGCTCGCTCCACATGGTATGGGAATGCCCACATGCTCCCGTTCTGCTCTTCGAGGCTAGAACGGGAGTGTTGCGAACCAAGACGTACCGAGCAAAATACGAAGGCTCAGACACGGTATGTAGTGCGTGTGGAGAGGAAGAGGAAACGGCTGTACATTTGATTTTGTACTGTAAAGGGCTCCACCCTATAGTCGAAGATAATGACGCCCAATTTTTCTAAGCGTTGTGGTTTAGGAACAGTGAAGGCAAAATGGACTTTAAACGAGTGGAAATAACCAGGAGGAGACTAACTAGTTGGTGGCTACAATCGAGGCGCGAGTTAAATTCAATCGCCAAACGCACATTGATAGTACCTAACTTTATGGCTAGGTGGCGTGAGCCACCGCCCGATCTGAAGGGCAGAGCCAGATACATCCATCCATCCATCCATCCATCCATCCATCCATCCATCCATCCATCCATCCATCCATCCATCCATCCATCCATCCATCCATCCATCCATCCATCCATCCATCCATCCATCCATCCATCCATCCATCCATCCATCCATCCATTCATACCGATGCATAGGAGATGCGGGCTTTTCAGTGTAATAGGAATTTACGAGATGCGTTCGCTCTTGGTGCGCTTCCTTTCGCTCGGCAGACAGGGCGCAGCGAATATGAGTTGCAAATATAATGAAGAGGGAATGGAAGCCACGTCTCTGTGCCATTTACGATTAAAATTACGTTGCGTATTTAGAGACCGTTTGTCACATCTTTGATGACCGACTGGGCAAAATGCACGAAGGAGACACAGTGTACCGATGCACCCCATCTCCGTTTATGTCAAATTAGTACTCTAATTTGCAAACTACAAGCAATGCAACTATATAGACGGTTTTAAGATTGCAAACGCTGTGCCTCCCCCCCCCCCCCCCCCAAAAAAAAAAAAACCTCCACTCACCTCATTTAGCAGCTTGTAAGGTCAAAACCTAAAGGACGTTTTCAAGATTTTTCAAGGGTAAGGAAAATCTCTTATTAGTTTTCCAGATAAAAAGAACGTGCGTAATATCCAAGGCAATCTCTTGTAGTTTTTGTGTAGCTGAAAAGAACATTTATTTGAATATATTTTGCGAAATGATAGAAGTAAAGTGTAGAAAATCAGCGGGCTATTTTCTGACGCTCTTCTTGGCCACCTATGCTATTCAGACGCATCGGTAGACAATACCAGCAGTCATCAAGGGACTGTAGTCTCTTTTGCTTTTAGCGGGACGGCTCAGTGCTCTCCCATAGTTGAGTACGAACTACTCGAAATCGTTAAACATTTTTTCTTAACAGACGGTTTCAAGATTGCAAGCGTTGAGCCGAATATATTTTACCAAATAAGGGAAGAAAACTGCAAAAATCAGTGGGCTATTTTCTAACGCTCTTTTACCCACCGATTCTAATAAGGCACAGCGGGGGACAAAACGGGATGTCATCAAGGGTCCATGTTTGTAAACAGTGAAAGGTTCTTCACTGTCTCCTGGTTTTATTACAAATCAATGAAAACTCGCGGGGTTTCTTGCGCGTTCACCTCAGACGACTCAAAGAAGAAAGCTATATTTTACAGGACGAAGCGACTTAAGACCTCGCAATGTCCGTCCGTCCATAAACTGCCGCCCGGCGTCTACAGCAGATGTACAAACCAAAACACCTGTGAACAAAAAAAAAATTATTAAAAGGTTGTTAACTCAAACAAAATAAAGGGCCACAACAACGGAAAAGCAGCGATAATCAACCACCCATCAATCAAAGCTTATGACAGTGCAAACGGTTAACAAGGAGAAAATAAAGACTATTAACCAGAACTAAATACAAGGCTATGGTTCATGATGCGATGCACACAGCTTCTTCAATCAGCGTTACTCACCTGTTCGCTATATGTGCATTCCGTCGAAAGCTCAGCGGTGGACTGTAGGGAAATGCTATATGTGTAACTTGTTCGTCGTATGGAACGGCTTATAGTGGAGTACCTCGTACTCTAAATCGTTGACAACTCTTTCTGAACACACGTACATAGATGTGCCGAAGTGTATGTGACCTTATTACTGAAATGTTATGAAGTCTTTGTTCTCTGTACGTAGTGTAAACAAACTTTTTATGTGATGCTTGAAGAGAAAAGAAGAGAGAAGTGAACCCCTTAACTGTCTGCGTCAGAGTGGGACACCTCAACAGTAGCTCAGGAGGGATGGGGGTAAGGAGGGATTAAAAGGATGGGATTAAATGTATAGAGATAGAGAAGGGGAAGGAGATAGCTTGGCGCAGGGACAGCGACACCCAGAAGCAAGGAGAAGATAAGAAAGATGGACACGGTCGAGGGAGTCCGAGGACGGGGCACCACTCAGCGAGAACTTTTTGTCGGCGGCAGCAGATGGCGCAGGGCGAGCCAGTCGGCCAGAGCTGCGCTGTCGTCGGAGATCGCGGGGGCACAACCGGTCGCACGAAATCCAGAGAGCGACTCCATAAATTTTTTCTAACACTTATTTTTTAACACTTTGGGCATTCATATTCAATACAATGAGCAACAGGCTCATTGTATTGAATATGAATGCCCAAAGTGTTGTCAATAAATCCCAATCCCTGGAAATTGCATTACTTGCGCACAACCCTGACGTAGCAGTAATAACTGAGACTTGGTTAACCAGCGATATCACTGACGACTGCGTCTTTCCTTTATCGTTTTCGGTCTTCAGACGTGACCGTGGGTCACAAGGGGGGGGGGGGGGGGGTGTGGCTGTTCTGTTAAAGAAAAATGTGAAAGCTGTGGTTTTAAATCAAATAGAAGACCACGAAAGCCTGCTTCTCAAGATAACATTTTCTAGTTTCACTTTCGTCCTATGTGCGCTGTACAGACCTCCCAGTTCTGATCCTTCTTATTTGCGAAAGCTCCAAGATCATTTGTTTAGTTTCCGCAAAACCAGGATTATGCTTGTTGGCGATATCAATCTACCAGGTATTGATTGGCCTACTGGATGTGTCGGAGCCGCAGAGCACTCTGATATTCTATCCGACATTATGCTAACTCATAATTTAAACCAGGTTGTTCTTGAGCCCACCAGAATTTGCGGTACAGCTAGGTCCGTACTCGATCTTGTGTTCTTAGATCGCAGTTTTTCTGATTATTCATTACATGTAAGTGACGGGATTTCTGATCACAAGGTTGTAGTTACCAATGTCTTTCTAGAACCTAAAAAACGTTTGGCGGGAGTTAAGCATACATATGTCAAAGACTACTCCAGGGCGAGGGACGAGTCTGTTTTGGATTACCTTGACATAGCTTACGAAAGCTTTCAAGGTAATGATGTGCGGCATTTGTGGGAAATGTTTAAAGAGCATTGCAAATTTTGTTTAAAGTCTTTTATACCTGATAAGAAAAAACGAACCAAAAGGGCCAATCCATGGATTAACCGAGATATTATTCACCTAAAACGGCGAATTAAACGTATCAAGAAGACTCGCAGTCCCGATTGTGATGTCTTAAATAGGTTAGTCTCCAAACTTTCGAGCAGCGTAAAATCCGCAAGGAAACGGTATTTTTGCGAAAGTTTGCCTCAGTTCATTTTAAACGATCCAGGAAAGTTCTGGAATCACATCCGTAGTGCACATAAATCGGTCGATCAATTATTGGTTGATGGCAAGATGGAAACATCTCGTCTCTCCATTGCTAATGCTTTCAATTCCTTTTTTTCATTCTGTGTTTTCAAACGATCAAGGTGATGAATTTTATATGGAGGCTCATTCGGAACAGATCGAGCTTGTTTCTTTTGAAGGAGTTTTTGAAATGCTTCTGCGATTAGATCCTAAGTGCACTACTGGCCCGGATGAAATCCCGAACGCCTTTCTGCGTCGCTATGCAGAATCTTTAGCTCGGTTTTTGACAGTCATTTTTCGTGAATCTTTTCGGACGTCCGTGCTGCCCCATGATTGGCTTATGGCTAGGGTAATTCCAGTTTTTAAAAATGGAGACCGTTTCCATGTTGACAATTATCGACCAATTTCCTTAACGTGCTGTTGTTGCAAGATGATAGAACATATTGTAGCTAACCATATTCTTAATGTACTGGAAAAAAATAAAACATTGAGTCCCTTCCAACATGGTTTTAGAAAGGGATTTTCTACCGTTACGCAGTTGGTCACCGCTGTTCATAGTTTTAGTTCAATCTTGGATCACTCCGGGCAAATTGATGTTTTGTTTTTAGACTTAAGCAAGGCATTCGACAGGGTTCCTCACGGTAGCCTTCTTTTAAAACTTAAACAAGCAGGAATTCCTTCTACACTTTTAAATTGGGTTAATTCATATTTGAAAGATCGAACGCAATTTGTAGACATCGATGGTACTTGTTCCTCTTCTCTAACAGTGACATCAGGTGGGCCCCAGGGAAGTGTGCTGGGGCCCCTGCTTTTTTTGTTGTATGTTAATGATTTAGTGTCTGTGGTTGGTGATACTGTGAATATTGGAATGTTCGCGGATGATATCATGATTTATACTGAAGTGCAGTCTGCTTCTGATCAACATCGGCTAGATAGGGCTTTATGTGACATATCATCTTGGTGCGACAAATGGGGCATGAAAATTAGCACTACAAAAACAGTTCTTTTACGTATAACCAGGAAACAAAACCCCATAACTTTCCGGTACAAAATTAAAAACACCTTAATCGAGGAGGTTAGTAAGTTTAAATACCTAGGTATCGTATTGAACTCCAGATTAGATTGGAACGACCACGTTCAGCAGGTAACTTCTTCAGCGCAAAAAAAACTTGGTCTTTTACGGCATAAACTTCGAGGTACACCTAGTAACGTTAAGTTTTTAGCGTATAATTCCATAATTAGGCCTAAACTGGAGTATGCAGCGGTTGTTTGGGACCCGCACACGAACAAAAACATTAACGAATTGGAGAAGGTTCAGAGGAGGGCTGTTCGTTTTATTTATAATAAATATAAAAGAAGTGATTCTCCGTCAGGTATTATGGCACTCAATAAAATCCAAGCACTACACATTAGACGCCAAATTGCCCGCTTAGCTTTTATGGAATCCGTAATTAAGTGTAAGACTGGATTATCACCCACTCCATTCATTAGTCCGTCCACCACGAGGAAAACACGACACACACATAGCCACAGTTTATCCCCATTCTTTGCCCGAACAAATACCTTTAAGTTTTCATATTTTCCACGCACGGTAGATGACTGGAATAAATTGCCAGAAAGAATTTTTAGTGGAAATTTTATGACAGCCCTACACGATCATTTTAGAAACTTTTAATTACTGACGTTCGGGTTTTTAGCAATGTTTCTTGAAGTTGTGCGTGATTTTCTAGTTTTATTTGGATTGGAAACCCTGCTATGTTTGTGCGAAAAGTCGGTTTCACCGTGGCTTGTTTATTTTGTAGCTCCAAGTGAATTCTGCGTTTTGTTGCTTCATTGTTTTTTTGCATTGCATTGTATGTGCGTCAACATTATTTTTTTTCTGCCCGTCCTGCTTGGACTATTAAATTGGTCTGCTGTATTGTATAAATAAAAAATAAAATTTGTCTCTCCTGCGAGGTTCACAAAGCTTGTTTCGCTTGGTTTGGCACTGCGTCTATGATCGGTCCACATTTGACCAAGCTACGGTGTCACAGGATTTGGTCAATCTGGTACGTGTCGTCACAATGAATTCACAAGGATGCCACGAAATTTCTCGCCCTATGACGTCATATGGTGACATCACGTGGCAAAGATGTTTTTTACGTCACTCGTGTTCCCGATGATGCGGGACGCCGACGCATTTGATGAGGAATATACATAAGGCTTTTGTCTTCATGCTACGTTGCGGCAGCAAGTAGAAGATAACTTGCAACAACTGTTGTGTTAGCCGCACAAAGTGCTGTAAAACGGACAACATTTATTGCGTTCAAAACATCGTGCAGATGTTCGTTGATGCTCCAGCTGGCTGGCCTGACTCAGAGCCTTCACGTACAGCCGTCAGCACCTTTAAGACGAACGCTCCACCGTGTGTCCAGCAACAGTTTGATTGACGCTGACGCCAACTTACGTTTAGGGTCTGTTGCCAAGACGCTAACCACACATGCCGACATACTATCCAAGCTTACCGAGGTATTATCTCGACCAAAGCACCCAGCACTTCACGGCTGGCATCAATTAAACTAGCCCTGGCCACACATCGATGTGTTCGTGTTTAAAGTGCCGACGGCTGTACGCTTCACTCTTGAATGCATCTTCCCGTCCGAACTTTCACTGCTCATTTTGTTTCCTTGCTTTCAAGTGATGACATTTCAAGGTTCGCGCAGTTCGCGTTCCACGTTTGCTCGTTGCCGACCCTTGGGATGCTTTACAAATGGCGAAATAAACAGTGCCATATACGTGGTTAACGGCGCCCTGCGTAACTCTGATGGCATGGCTCGGTGATTAGCCTAATGATGGTGGCAAAAACGCACAGACCCTCTCGCAATGATGACAAGAGGTTCTAGAGATGCATTGTGGAAATGGAGGCAGAGACGCAGCCAGCCCCCCCCCCCCCCATTCTAGTGGAGGGGTGTGCTGCTGAATTCTTTTAAAGCCCTCTCTCTAATGCCCTCGTCGCGTGACTCCGGTCATCAAAGGATTTTTTTATGTGCCTTCAAGGTAGGAGTATAACGCCGTTAACTACCTTTTCTTTCTGAACGTCGAACTGTGGAGTGGGACGGCTCGTTAAGGCTGGTATAACCTGATGAGGACAGCCATTAGTCGGCCTCAAGCGAATGACGCACATGGAGCCGACAGGTGTGGGGGACCTTGAAATTAATAAACATTGCGGCTTACCACAAGAGCATTAGAAATTTAGTGTCGTATCTCTCCTGTGAAACGTCACCGTTAATTATGCACGGGCAACAGGCACTCTACTCACGGATTGAAATACGGAAATGTTAGGGCTATAGTAATGCCCGTACTTTCGTGTCGAGCATGTACAGTTTGCGTAATATCAACGTGATTTTTAACCGAACACTTAGATCGGAGCCAGGACCCCCTTTCGCATATCGTGGGCTTTACTGTGACAACGTGGGAGCCGCCCACGTAAACCTAGGGGTTGATCTTCAGGACTTGAATAAAGGTTACTATGTCTTATCACCTTTCGCAGTCACAATCAAGCCTACTTGGTCACGTCTGCAGCCACCAGACGCGGTTACCATGACGAATTGGTCATAACAGTTATATAATAACAACAGAAATCTGTAGCGTTTTCATGCGTGGCCGGAAATCATTTCGGACATTTCAATCATATGTATCAACATTTCGGTTACAGTCACAATCCAATTCGCTAACTTTCCTACTGATGCCCTTCATAAGTACAGGTGAGTACAAGTGCTAACTATAGAATACAACGTTTTTGCTCAGTAACACCGAAAGTTGGGCGAGTTGGTGATTGTTCATGATTACAAATAAGCAGCGCACGACGTTTTACACAAAGAGAGACGATAGGGACACCGCTGCACTCTCAACTAGTTTATTTCGTAAACGACCTTGGTTATTATACAACAAGACGGTGTACCACGTGCTACAATGACAACGTATTTTCTAAAAAGCCAACTTCGCAATCGCTCAAAGTAATCGATGCTTGGCTTATACAGTAATCTTTTCTTCTTGCGATGTGGAAGGCCTCGATCACTTCCCTTGTCATCTTATCTCTGTGGCTGGAAAGAATTTTAGTCTCAGAGAACAGCGGGGAACAGCCACATTCTAAGCAATGCCGTCTTAAGTGCGAGTAAGCATTATTAGCTAATGCTCTCTTGTGCTCCGTTAACCTTGTATTTATGCACCGGCCTGTTTGACCGATGTACATTTTCCCACATGACATGAGCAAACAGTAAACCACCGCGGGAAGAAAGGAAAAAGAAATGTGTCTCCATACCCTATGCGCACAGTATATCACATAATCTAAAGAATGTAGGCAGCCGGTATGGCTTACAAGTTGTTTTTTCTGCACCTAACAAACTAGGAAAGATATGCGCTAGGCTAGATAGGAAGCGATTGACAAAAAAGGATAGGTGTCGGTGCTCTGTTAAGCACAGTGTTTTGTTTGTTGAGTGCAGAACCGCGGTGGTTTACTGTTTGCTCATGTCATGTGGGAAAATGTACATCGGTCAAACAGGCCGGTGCATAAATACAAGGTTAACGGAGCACAAGAGAGCATTAGCTAATAATGCTTACTCGCACTTAAGACGGCATTGCTTAGAATGTGGCTGTTCCCCGCTGTTCTCTGAGACTAAAATTCTTTCCAGCCACAGAGATAAGATGACAAGGGAAGTGATCGAGGCCTTCCACATCGCAAGAAGAAAAGATTACTGTATAAGCCAAGCATCGATTACTTTGAGCGATTGCGAAGTTGGCTTTTTAGAAAATACGTTGTCATTGTAGCACGTGGTACACCGTCTTGTTGTATAATAACCAAGGTCGTTTACGAAATAAACTAGTTGAGAGTGCAGCGGTGTCCCTATCGTCTCTCTTTGTGTAAAACGTCGTGCGCTGCTTATTTGTAATCATGAACGTTTTTGCATTTCTAAGTGACGCGCTACTAACGCCACGTCTCAAGAAATACCAGAATACCCAGACGTACACATCAATATCATTTCGATATCACTTCCAGGCTACAGCGAAAAAAAAATTGATTTCCGCGCAATAGCTTTCTAATGGCCGATTGCCCAGAACTTCACCAAGTTTCTTTCGGGAGAAATGCTCTGTTGTACCACGGTATCCTTAAATGTAGCTAGCCCCGCCGCAGTGGTCTAGTGGCTAAGGTACTCGGCTGCTAACCCGCAGGTCGCGGGTTCGAATCCCGGCTGCGGCGGCTGCATTTCCGATGGAGGCGGAAATGTTGTAGGCCCGTGTGCTCAGATTGGGCTATCGCAGCCCATATGCGGTCGTTTGCCATCCTCCACCCTAGCTTGCCAGTTGCCATGTTGTACTTTAGTTACAGCTTAAAGAATCACTTCGGTACCTACTTCCCGCATGCAAAGAGTCTTTACTCGAGTTCTACACCCAGATGGCAGTTACGTGCGAGATTTGATGGTACGGAGAAGTTGCGATGTTCCAAAGGGAAGTTGAAAAGGAGTTTCGCTCAGCAGTATTCGCGCGTCTATGAAGCGTTCGCACGATTCATACACTCACGCGGGACTTAATGCGGCGATTTCACGTTGTAGCTAAGTTTCTATGTCTTTTCGAAAGTCTGTACTTCTCGGAAGTGTCAAGATGAGTGATAAATATTCCTCGACCGGCGTACGTATTAAGCTCTGGCTTACCTTTGTGAAGCCAGGCTTTGCCGGTGCGTGATAGGCGCTCCTCCGTAAGCATTTCGGGCTCTCGGAGCTTGAGGCTGTACGTGCTGTGTACGTTTGTCGCACCCGACATGGAACTGCCTCTCTCAGCAAGGAGGTGAAGTCGGCGTCTATACCATGGGAGGAATCAGGAGAGACTGCGTAAAGACAACCACAGAAGGTGATGTACTGTGTCCCAAAAGCTGGATGAAAACGAAACCGTATGACAAAGAAAAAAGCAACATTACGTTCACGCTGCTAAGCACCGCTATATAACTGTAATATGCGTTGCACTTTTGAGTCAGCATGATCCCCGCACGTACCACAGGAAGCTTTCTTTTTTATGCAGCGTAGCACCTGCCTTTTGGTTTTATATTTAAACGCTGTAGCTTTTTTCCTATCTCTTTTACCTCATTTTTTTACGTTAGGTACGAGCATATTGAACCCACAAGGATGTATAAAGCATAAGAGTAACATATGAAGAGGACACAAGTTATTCGGAAATGGGACTACTACCGCATATTTGGCATTTATGAAGTATTTGATTCCCCCTTTTAAGTGTGCATTACTTAAGAGAAGAAAGCGACCGAAACAGTCATAGATAGATAGATAGATAGATAGATAGATAGATAGATAGATAGATAGATAGATAGATAGATAGATAGATAGATAGATAGATAGATAGATAGATAGATAGATAGATAGATAGATAGATAGATAGATAGATAGATAGATAGACAGACAGAGAGAGAGACAGACAGACAGACAGACAGACAGACAGAGAGACAGACAGATAGACAGATAGATAGATAGATAGATAGATAGATAGATAGATAGATAGATAGATAGATAGATAGATAGATAGATAGATAGATAGATAGATAGATAGATAGATAGATAGATAGATAGATAGATAGATTCAAAACAATGAGCGCGACGAAGGTAAGAGGAAGAGAGCGTACGAATAAATTTGCGAAAGCCTGCGAGTGGAAGACAGACGCTTACGGCTACAAACGCATCCGGGTGCGCTGACTGGTAGTACTAGTGGAGACGCCGGGTCACGCATACAATGTCGCACGAGGAAAAGCAGCTTCTTTCACTACAAATCGATTCGCCCCCAACGCGCGCCGAGGGGACCGCTTAGTATACGCTCCACCCGTTTCTTCCAAATCGCGTTCATCCATCGCTCGCCTGTACGACGGGGCAGGTCCTGTCCTACAAACCCACTCGCCCATTTCTTTTTCTGGAAACGTTTCTTTGGTATCCCAGACACTGGCCCTCTGGCTCGGCTCATACGAAAAGACGCAACTATTTTTCTGTCAAGTAGTGAGTCCTGCTTAATGCTGTATGCGAACGAGCGTTACGTCATCTCAATTAATCGAAAGCCTTAAAGGCCTTATCGAACGCGAAAATCACTATGGGTGTCGGTTGCGTCGTAGTTAACGCGAGTGCTGCGAAATTGAACCACTCTGAGATCACGTCACTATACGATGACAGACTTCACTAAAATTTTGTGACGCCATCATGACGTCACTTTTTTGTGACGGCTCATGATGACGTCATCGCATCGCATGGTCGCTTGCTCAAAAGGTGGGCTGATCACGAAGGCATTGAGAAATCACGTGAGGTACAGTAAGCTTTAAATGTTTCCGAGCACGGGGGCAGTGCGTAATCACGTTGAAATGATAAAAGCATTTGGGGGAGCGGGCATAGGGGGGGGGGGGGGCGTTGAAGCAATGCAAACGACTGGGCAGGAAAACCCTCCCAGTTCCTTGTGGGGGATTCGCTCGCAGGATTTCAAGCTGGACGGTTGTGCCCTCGCGATCTCCGACGCCAGCGTAGCTCCCGGCGACTGGTTCGCCCTGCGCGGTCTCCTGACGCCGTGCAGCTCTCGCATTGTGGCGCCCCGCCCTTGGACTGCTTCGACCGGATCCCCACTTTCCTGTCTCCTTCTTTTTTCCGTCGCTTGCCTGTCTTCTTCTTCGTGTATTTTCCTTCTATTCTTTTTATCCCTCCTTCCCCCCACCCCTATAAGGCACTGCTCTGTGTCGCCTGAAGGCAGACAGAAATTAGGTGCGTTTTTCCTCTTCATTCTAACCACTACCACCAGTTCCTTGTGCGTTGAACAAAGAGGACTCAAAGGCGAAAGCCATGTTCTTATTTTAGAGGCGAAGCTCCTTAAAGCTGAGCCGTGCTATATTGTAAGTATTAGAGCGCAATTTAGGAAACCCTGGAAACTGCGATATGAAGCGCTACCTACTTGCCCAACAGAAAGCTTTAACGGACCTTGTTGTCCGCATCCGTCAGGATCCACAAAATGAAACCGAAATTTAAAAACTGCACCACGGAAAACGCCAACACCTGCCTAAAAAAATTCGGCAGATCCCACGCACCTGGGAATCGACGTTATGCGAAGCATGCGAAGGGAAGGTGACCGTGCTGCAATTTTTTATTGAGCGACATATCATGAAATGACGCTAATTGTATGTACAAACGTTGCACGCACAGACATATGTTGGAGAGTTGCAGATGTTTAATAACCAGTTGTTTGCACTTGCACAACGATGCCATCTGAACATGCGTATTAGCAACACCAGAAGCCGATATGAAGCGCTTATGCTCGCGAGGATGCTGGCCTTGGACACTGCTACATAAATCCACTTCAGCGACTGGCAACTAACCACAATTGACGTTAACCCGACGTGACGGCTGTATCAAGTGAATACATATCTATTGTTCATAAAATTGCGTAGGCAGCACTGCAACCACTATTGACGTTTTACTAAGGTTAGCGCCTATTTGAATAGTAGTTCTGAGACCTGGCGTAGCTCTGTGGTTAAATGCTTCATTGCCACGCAGAATGCTTGGGTTCGATTCCAGTTGGGTTCCTGACACTTGTTCTTTGCATTCGTCGGGTCGACGCTACCGATGTCGGGTATTTCTTAACGCTCGCATGTTAAAATTGCCCATGCGTGTTCTCGTCGCTCCTCGGTAGATATTAAGTGTCAACCACCTGTGGCATATACCCGCATACCAGCGGCACATACCCGCCCGTGGGTATATGCCACTGTCTCGTGAGAATTGTTTGACGACGTACGCGACAGGATTGTGACATTATTCATATTCAGCACGTCATATTCGTCAAACTATCTTACGCTCCCGTGCTAATTTTCGTTCACGCCAAGTTAAGGGGGTGACCACGAGAGCACCCAAGTGTAAGTGGCTAGATAGATAGATTTATACGCTCAATATCGCTGAAGATCGCTAAGAAATGCTTCGCTGTTAAAACTGACTTTATGTTTACATCATTCAAGTATATGACAGCACAATACATGATTACCTCCGCAGTTCATTTTTACGTTCGTCCGTGCATCCGTGCATCGGTCCATCTGTTCATGCATCCGTGCACGCGTCCGTCTGTTCATCTGTCTATCCTTTAAAGCCGAGTTTAACGTAGAAGTTAAGGACCTAAGGAAACGGCTTCGCCCACTCGTCATTATTTGCTTCGTGGAGAAATAGAGAGAGAAAAAATTGGCGGATCCCACATACCGTGCGAATTGATGATACGCGAAGCACGAATGAGGAAAGCAAATATGTCACATTAAAATCAGCACAACGTTACGAGGTGGACGTAAGTTATGCAGTACATGACTTCCATGTCATGATTAGCCCCGCCGCGGTGGTCTACTGGCTAAGGTACTCGGCTGCTGATCCGCAAGTCGCGGGATCAAATCCCGGCTGCGGCGGCTGCATTTTCGATGGAGGCGAGAATGCTGAGGCCCGTATGCTCAGATTTGGGTGCACGTTGAAGAATCCCAGGTGGTCGAAACTTCCGGAGCCTTCCACTACGGCGTCTCTCATTATCATATGGTGGTTTTGGGATGTTCAACCTCACATATCAATCAAACTAATCATGTCATGATTGTCATGTTTGCGCCTGGCATTTGTGTTCGTCGTCTATTCACATCACGTAATACCAAACTTGGTACGTGTGGAGCTAGCAAAACGGCCACGAACGCGCTATGAGCGTAGCATGTAGTCATGTTTTACATGACACACGTGTCATAACTATCATGGTTCGACGCGCCATTTACCGTTGTGGCCTATTTGCGCCACGTAACACCAAATTTAGTACATGTGAAGCAAGCGGAACGGGCGCGAACGCATCGTGAACGTGGTATGTGGTCGTGTTCTTACATTACACGCACGTCATCATTATCTTGTTTGCACCAGTCGTCACCTTCGTCATTCAATCACGTCATCATCATCATCATCATCTTCATCATCATCAGCCTGACTACGTCCACTGCAGGACAAAGGCCTCTCCCATGTTCCGCCAGTTAACCTGGTCGTGTGCTTGCTGCTGCCAATTTATACCCGCAAACTTCTTAATCTCATCTGCCCACCTAACCTTCTGTCTCCCCCTAACCCGCTTGCCTTCTCTTGGAATCCAGTTAGTTACCCTTAACGACCAGCGGTTATCCTGTCTACGCGCTACATGTCCGGCCCATGTCCATTTCTTCTTCTTGATTTCAGCTATGATATCTTTAACCCCCGTTTGTTCCCTGATTCACTCTGCTCTCTTCTTGTCTCTTAAGGTTACACCTACCATTTTTCTTTCCATTGCTCGCTGCGTCGTCCTCAATTTAAGCTGAACCCTCTTTGTAAGTCTCCAGGTTTCTGCTCCGTAGCTAAGTGCCGGCAAGATACAGCTGTTATATACCTTCCTCTTGAGGGATAGTGGCAGTCTACATGTCATAATTTGAGAGTGCTTGCCAAATGTGTTCCACCCCATTCTTATTCTTCTAGTTACTTCAATCTCGTGGTTCGGCTCCGCGGTTATTACCTGCCCTAGGTAGACATAGTCTTTTACAACTTGAAGTGCACTATTACCTATCTCGAAGCGCTGCTCTTTTCCGAGGTTGTTGTACATTACTTTCGTTTTCTGCAGATTCATTTTAAGACCCACCTTTCTGCTCTCCTTGTCTAACTCCGTAATCATGAGTTGCAATTCGTCCCCTGAGTTACTCAGCAATAACACGTCATTGGCGAAGCGCAGGTTACTAAGGTACTCTCCATTAACTCTTATCCCTAACTGTTCACATTCTAGGCTTCTGAAAACCTCCTGTAAGCACGCGGTAAATAGCATTGGGGAGATTGTGTCCCCCTGCCTTACACCCTTCTTGATTGGTATTCTGTTGCTTTCTTTATGAAGCACTATGGTAGCAGTTGATCCCCTGCAGATTTCTTCCAGGATGTTTATATATACTTCATGGACGCCCTGATTCCGCAGTGTCTGCATGACGGCTGATATTTCTATTGAATGAAACGCCTTTTCGTAATCTATGAAGGCTATGTATAGTGGTTGGTTATATTCTGAGCATTTCTCTATTACCTGATTGATAGTATGAATATGGTCGATTGTTGAGTTGCCTGTTCGAAATCCTGCTTGTTCCTTTGGCTGATTGAATTCTAATGTTTTCTTTACTCTGTTAGCAATTACCTTTGTAAATAGCTTGTATACTACAGAGAGCAAGCTAATCGGCCTGTAATTCTTCAAGCCCTTGTCATCTCCTTTCTTATGTATTAAGATGATGTTAGCGTTCTTCCAAGACTCTGGTACCCTTCCCGTCAGGAGACACCCCGTAAACAGGGTGGCTAGTTTTTCTAACACAATTTGTCCTCCATCTTTCAGCAGATCTGATGTTACCTGATCCTCACCAGCAGCTTTGCCTCTTTGCATGCTCTCCAAAGCTTTTCTGACTTCTTCTATCAGTACTGGTGGGGTGTCATCTGGGTCATCTGCTAGTGTCATCTGCTAGTTCTTATAGTATTAAAGTCGTGGTTGTCCCGGCTACTGTACAGATCTTTTAAAACCCCTCCGCTATTTTACTATATCCTATCCATATTGGTAGTTATTTTGCCTTCTTTGTCTCTTAGTGCATACATCCGATTTTCGCCTATCCTAAGTTTTCTCTTCACTGCTTTGACGCTTCCTCCGTTTTTCAGAGCGTGTTCAATTCTCTCCATGTTGTACCTTCTTACATCGGATACCTTACGCCTATTAATCAGCTTCGAAAGCTCTGGCAGTTCTATTTTGTCTGTTGTACTTGAGACTTTCATAATTTTACGCTTCTTCATGAGATTATTCGTTTCCTGGGAAAGCTTGCCAGTGTCCTGTCTGACTACCCTGCCTCCAACTTCCACTGCACACTCCGTAATGATACTCGTCAGATTATCATTCATTGTATCTATGCTAAGGTTGGTTTCCTCACTAAGAGCCGAGTACCTGTTCTGAAGTGAGACTTTGAATTCCTGTACTTTCCCTCTCAGTGCTAGCTCATTGATTGGCTTCTTGCGTATCAGTTTCTGTCGTTCCTTCTTCAAGTCTAGGCGAATTCGAGACCGTACCATTTTATGGTCACTGCATCGTACCTTGCCAACCACTTCCACATCCTGCACGATGCCTGGGTGTGCACTGATTTTAAAGTCTATTTCGTTCTTATTTTCGCCATTAGGCATCTCCATGTCCACTTGCGGTTTCCTCGTTTTCGGTAGAAGGTATTCAAAATCCGTAAATTATTGCGTTCTGCGAATTCTACTAGTAGCTCTCATCTGGCGTTTCCAGTACCGATGCCATAATCTCCTACTGCCTGGTCTCCCGCCTGCTTCTTCCCTACCTTTGCATTAAAGTCTCCCATCAGTATTGTATACTGTATTTTTACCCTACTCATTGCCGATTTCACGTCTTCATAGAAGCTTTCAACTGAAGCGTCGTCTTGGCTGGATGTAGGCGCATAAGCCTGTACCACCTTCATCTTGTATCTCCTATTCAGTTTAATTACAATACCTACCACCCTTTCATTAATGCTATAGTATTCCTCTATGTTTCCAGCTATGTTTCTGTGAATTAGGAACCCCACTCCCAGTTCTCTTCTGTCTGCCAAGCCCCGATAGCAAAGGACGTGCCCATTCTGTAGCACAGTATAGGCCTCATCTGTCCTCCTAACCTCACTGAGCCCTATTATATCCCATTTAACACCCTCTAGTTCCTCAAACAGAACAGCTAGACTTCCCTCACTAGATAAGGCTCTAGCGTTAAACGTTGCCAAGTTCAGGTTCCAGTGGCGGCCTGTCCGGATCCAGAGATTCTTAGCACCCTCTGCTGCGTTGCAGATCTGACCGCCGCCGTGCTCAGTTGCTTCGCAGCTGCTGGGGACTGAGAGCCGTGAGTTATTTCACGTATGCATGTGGGAGGTAGTGGCGAGATACTGCACCAGGGGATCCTTCTCTGGTGAGGGAGTGCATTCCCGGCGGTGGTTACCGGTGAGGCCGCACCCCAGGCCTCGTAATGCAGTTCCATCACCACGCGGATTTTTTTAACCGGTTGGGAACTGCGCGGCACCAGGATTTGAACCACGGACCTTTTGCATGCGAGGCGGATGCTCTAACCACTACGCCATCGCTGCGTTCAATCACGTGAAGTAACACCAAACTTGGTATATGTGAAACTAGCGAAAGTACCGCGAGCGTATCATGAGCCTGGCGTGTAGTCATGTTCTTACGTGATACGCATGTAATGATTATCATGGTTGGACGCGTCAATTACCTTCGTCGTTCATTCACGTCATGTAATACCAATTTTGCTACATGTCAAGCTTGCGAAACGACCATGAGCGCACCATGAGCGTGACGTGTAGTCATGACTTTTATGACATGCATGTCATGATTCCCACGAGAAGGCCTGTCACCAGTTTTGCAATATGTTATATAAACAAAACCACTGTAAGAGCAGCAAGACCATAACATGTAAATCGCGACATTCATGACATACATATAAAGATTTTCGTGCTATGAGTAGTCAATTATGCTCGTCATATAGTCATGTTATGCCATACCAATTTTGATAAAGATCCCATTATCGAAACTGCCAGGAGATCTAAAAGTCGTAGGCGGCTAGATAGATAGATATGTACTCCTTGCATATGTACTCCTTTGATACAGCCGTCACGTCAGGTTAAAATCAATCGTGGTTAGTTAGCATGCGCTGAAGTTCATTTATGTAGCAGTGTCCGGAGCCAGCATCCACGCAAGCATCAGCGCTTCATATCAGCTTCTGGTGTTGCGAATACGCATGTTCCAGTTGGCATCGTTGCGCAGGTACAAACAACTGTTTATATAAACATCTGCAACTCTTCAACATATGTCTGTGCGTGCAAAATTTGTACATACATTTAGGGTCATTTCATGACGTGTCACTCAATAAAAAATTGGCCCCATATCTGCATGTTAATCTGCAAATGTAGTTAAAAGACGATAGTCTTGCATGTGGAGAGAGTGTACAAACATTTATTTGATGTTCTGCGCAAGAAAATCGGTGAATCGTATTCTGGAGGCGCTGCGTTGGAGTGCCTCGAGCGTGCAATGGAGGTGAACGAGCGCATCAAGTCACGTCACACGTGAGACATGTGCGCTATATGGCAGTTACCTTGGAAAGCGAAGCAGACGCGCCCTGCACGCCCGTCTCAGATGTGATAAGGTGTAGAACGCAAGGCGACGGGTAGGTGCCACCACCGCCTCGTCTTAGCGAATCGTTGGGAACACTCGCGTTTTCGTGCAAGCGTTGCATGGTCAGCGCAGCGTGATTTGCGCTACGGTCCTTAAAATTACTTATGCATGCCTTTGCTAGTAAAAGACGCACATGTAGAAATATATGCGTGTGTTTATGGTGCCCCAGACATGCGCAATAATTGTTTTCAATTGACAATTGCACAAGTATGAACGCTAAACTTTGAACAACATTTGTGGGCGCTGCAGATGGGATCGGCCATTTCAAGTACCCGGTGCCATTAAGAGTAGACAAGCAGACGGACAGACAGACAGACAGACAGACAGACAGACAGACGGACGGACGGACGGACGGACGGACAGACAGACAGACAGACAGACAGACCAAAATTTTTGCGTCGAAGGCACCCAAGAAAGACTATCATCTTTAAAATATTGCAACAGGGTCGCCTTCCCTCCACATGCTTCGCATAACGTCAATTCTCAGGTACGTGGGATCTGCCGAATCTTTAGAATGCGAAGCATTTCTAAGCGAACTTCGGTGACTTTGAGCGTATCTATCTATCTATCTATCTATCTATCTATCTATCTATCTATCTATCTATCTATCTATCTATCTATCTATCTATCTATCTATCTATCTATCTATCTATCTATCTATCTATCTATCTATCTATCTATCTATCTATCTATCTATCTATCTATCTAGCTATCTATCTATCTATCTATCTATCTGTCTATCTATCTATCTATCTATCTATCTATCTATCTATCTATCTATCTATCTATCTATCTAACCGCCTACGACTTTTACCTCTTTTGGTCATTTCGATATTATTGGTATCAATACCAAATTAGGTATGACAAAACATGATTGTATGACGAGCATAAGTGACTAGTCATAACATGAAACTGATGATATGTATGTCATGAAAGTTATGATTTACATTTCATGGTGTTGCTGCTCTTGCGGTACTTTCGTTCACATGAAATGTTGCAAACCTGGTGTGGTATCACATGACTGTATGGCGAACACAGACGACCGACCCCAATGTGAAAATCATGACCTGCATGTCATGTAACAACATGACTAAATGCCACATTTATGATGCACTCGCGACCGTTTCGCTAGCTTCGCATATGCCAAATTTGATGTTACGGTACCTGAATGGATGACGAAAGTATGTGACTGGTGAAAGCATGATAATCTTGAGATGCGTGTCATGTAAAAACATGACTACATTCTATGCTGATGACGCGCTCACGGCCATTTCGCTAGCTTCACATGTACCATTTTTGGTATTACGGGACGTGAATAAATGACAAGGTATGTGCGTTTTGTCCAGTTGTCTTTTTTCTGTATTTCATTTTTTTGCATACCTCAGTTAAGATGAGTTACCAACTTGCCCTGCACTTCGTGCTTTTCAAAGTATGTGACTGGTGCAAACATCATAACCATGAGATGCGTGTCATGTAACAACATGACTACATGCTACGCTCATGATGGCTTCACAGCCGTTTTGCTAGCTTCACATGTGCCAAATTCGATATTACGTCGCGCTAACGGACGACATACGTAAATTACACGTCCAAACAAGATATTAATGACAGGCGTGTCAATTAACAACATGACTACATGCCACACTCATGATGCGCTCTTGGTCGGTTCGCTAGCTTCACATATGCCAAATTTGGTATTACTTCTCATGATAGATGACGAAGGTAGGACTGGTGCAAACATGATAATCATGATATGCGTGTCATGTAAGAACATGACTACATGCCACACTCAAGGGACTTGCCAATACACATCGACGTCGCTTTCGACGCGTCACGCTGGCGATGCCATGGCAGGCGCCAATCTGCCTGCCATATACTCGAAGGCACACGCCACGCTGCGTTCCTTTGACGCATGTGCGTTTGAACGCGCCCGGCGTCCCTCGCCATTGAAGAGAGGCAGACGCAGTGCTATGTGGGTAACGTCATCGGCGCGAAATGCATCGTGTCGCATTTCGCGCCGGTTGCCGCCGGGCCTCGCCTGATAGACGCTGGTCGCACCGGTCGTGCCTGGCGTCAGACTAAAGAGTGTTCGTGTTTGGCTAGCGTAGCGTCGCTGCGCCCACCGTGCGAGCGAGTGAACAATACGTCGAAGTATATTAAACCCTTCGTGATGCACTCGCGGCCGTTTCGCTAGCTCCACATATAGCAATTCGGTGTTACGTGACGTCAATGGTTCACGAAGGTATATCACTGCTGCAAACATGATAATCATGACACGCATGTCATGTAAGAACATGACAACGTAACACGCTCATGATGCTCTCGCAGCCATTTCGCTAGCTACAGATAACCAAACTCCTATCACCTGACCTGAATAGATGAAGAAGCTAAATGTCACGTCTAGACATGTTAATAATGACATGGGAGTCATGTACGGCAAAATTTAGTTTCGCCTCGTAACGTTGTGCTGATTTTAAAGTGTAATATCAGCCTTCCTCATTCGTGCTTCGCATATAATTGATTCCCACTTTACGTGGGTTCTGCCATTTTTAGGGGCGGAGCTCCTTATAGCGGCACCCGTTCGTCCCTCGTAGTCGTAGTAGTAGTCGTAGTGTGTAACCGGTCTTACATTTTCACCTCCAAGGTGGTGCCGGTGAGAGATTTCTTCTGTGCGTTCTTGAACGGTAAAAATTCGCAGCGGTCGCGTTAACTAAAAGCCGAATTCTCCTGTCTCGCATTCCCCCTTAGCAGCCATTGGCATGTACATTGAGCACTCTCTGACAGGAAAGGGTTGCTACGTTATAATCGCTGGGCATAACCTCCTTGGTTTTAGAAAGGTTTAGCGAGTGTTGGGCCGCACTGCCATGAATACAGTGAACTAGTATATGCCATGAACTCGAGGTGGGTAAAGGTGGGAAGTAGACACGAAGCGCAAACCGTAAGAAAGTGTGCGTGTGCCACTTCTCGTTTAGTCCTTGCAATGTCCGCTGGATGGCGGTGCTTCTATATGCGGAATATATGATGAAAAGATGCGAGATGGTGGTACTTGGAGTGTCGAGTAGATGGACGAACGGACACACAGACAGATGGATGGACGGACTCACGGATGGCTGCACCGACGGATGGACGCATGGACGGACGCAGGGGTAGATGCATGGACGAACGCAGGGTCGGACGCACGAACAGACGCACGCACGGACGGGCGAATGGACGCACGGACGGTCACACAGATGGACGCATGGACGGACGGAAGCAAGAACGAATGGACGGACGGATGCTTCGCCCCACTCTCCATCATTCACTCTGTGGATATGCTGCCATTTTTTTAAGCACAAATTTCTGTAGAGTTAGTTTTGTAGGTTACTTTTTTTTTCACCCACTTTATTATTATGCTAACGGTATGCGCGAGAGTGATATGGTGATTAATTATAAACTGTTTTTACACCGCATGCTTTCCTGCAAGTGGGCACATAATCACAGTGACGGAGTTCGTCACCAGAGCATGAACGAAGGTTGCGCATGGTCACGTTTCATATGCAAGCCACCATATATCGTGTGGTATGTATAACCCTGTTAGCCAAGTGTGTCGTCGTTAGCGTCTCAGGGCGTCCCTGGGCTGGCGGGCGCCCGTAATGGCAAGTGGCAAGCCAGCCCCCGAAGAAGGCGCTAGCCTTCGACGTAGTCGTCCCCGAGGGGACTAGTCCTGATAACGTCGTTGACGCGACGTCTTTAATAGTAGGAATCGAAGAGGTCTACTGTGTACAGCACTTTGGAGGCCGGAATTACCAAGTCGCCGTTAACAGTGAGGCCGCTCTGGCTCAAATCGTCGACGCGTCCCACCTCATCATCAGAGGAGAGCGCGTTGCTGTCGTACCCTTGGGACCCCAAAGTCACTCAAGTCACCGTTCTGTTCCTGCCGTGCCGCGTCCCCAGCGAGGTCCTCGCGCAAGCATTCTCTCCCTATGGGAAGGTGCTGCACATCAGCAGAGGACTCATGGGATCGCGCCCAACCGTGACCACTGGGACGCGATTCGTCCGGATGGAAATGAAGACATCGTCGCCGGTGCCCAACTACTTCAAGGTCGCTGGCCATCGAGTGACCTGGACTATAAAGGGATCCAGCGAGTGTGCCGTCGATATGGAGACAGCGGGCACTTCCGCATGAATTGCACAGCTCGGTTTTAAGTGTGAATACACTTTATAAGCGACCCCAAACCATCCACCGCCATCGGCGGCGTCCGCAGTCTTCTCTCTATCTTTAAAAGAAAGAGGACTTGGCGGGCCGCAGCGCGACGCTCTAGCGAATAAGCCACGGACGCGACGCTGATATCGGTGTCAGTAACGCGCCTTATTTCCCTCCCCCTTCGCTCGCTCCTCCGCTCTCCTCGCTCGCTGCAGCTGCGCGCGCACCCCTCTCTCTCGCGCGCCCGCCTTCTCTTTCAGTCTCCCGTCGAGAGCGGGTCGTGAGGGGGAGTAAAGTTCAAATCCATTGGCATTCGCCAGTAAGTTAACGTAAACTCCCCCGTGTGATCAAATTGCGATTCCCAGGAACCATTACACCATAAAGGCACCATAGTGTGATTAATAAATATAATAGTGCGAATTAATAAATACCCTTCATAGCATCACCCCGTGTATTCGCACTTAACCATGTTCACCCTCGGGGAAATGCTTGGGAGTTTTTGTGGAAGGTGCGGCGTTTACGGCCACGACGGGAAGGGCTGCTCGCTGCCGTGTCGCCGTTGTGGTGACCCGCATGCCACCGTCGCCCGCACCATCAGGCCGTCGTATTCCGAGGCGGCCTTCACGAATTACCCGCCACTTCAATCAGGCAAGAATAAGGACGTCGTATCATTGACGCCAGGCCCGGATATTTGCCAGGACGAAGTTGGGTGCATCACAACGCCACACCAGACGCCACACCAAACGCCCACAGCGTCTCCAGCCAGCCCCGACCAGGCAGCCCCTAAAGGTGCGCATGATCCATCTAGCGGCCCGCGACCAGTGATGGTTCCCACAGAACCACAGGTCGAGCCCTCACCAGAGGAGGCGCCACTAGGCGAACGCGTCGCAGATGCTGACGTGATATCTGTTGCTCACCCCATGGCTGCCCAGTCGTCTGTTAGTCCTCCCATCATTGAAGAGACTTTGTCCCAAGGTGACGAGGTTTCCATCAACGAGGACACGAGCAGTACTAGGAGCGACACGGCCCTGCAGATAGACACCGACAGCACTCTAAGCGAGATCAGTCGGGACAGCTTTGACGAATTTTTGCCATGTTCACTCAAGAGCCTCGGCACCAAGCGTGACCGAATATCCAGGAGCGACTCGGAGGCCCTCAGCGGAGACAGAAGTCCCCTGTGGACTTCGATGCGGCCCGGGAAGCCCCGCGCTCCCGGTGGGTCGCCTGGTCGTAAGAAGTGATTGAGCTGCTTGCGGGGCCCCCACTCCCGCGTCTGTCAGAACTGTGAGTCTAGTATCATAATTTGTCTTTATTGTTTACAATGGCTACCCCATTGAATATTATTTCCTTCAACGTAAAAGGTTTTCGCAGTCCGGTAAAGCAGGCCGATGTGATTAGTGGTAGCCTGTAATGCAAATTGTGATGTTTTATGCCTGCAGGAAACTAATTTCTGTTCACTATCCGACGTTAGGGCTTTTAAACAAAAGTTTAACTTAGATTGCTATTTTTCTTTCGCTACAACTCGTTTGACGGGAGTAGGCATCATTATATTTAATCGGGCTTAATTGAGAGGTCACCACGTTGTTTATGACGGCGTCGGTAGAATTATTGCTCTAGATTGTACCAACTTTTCTTTTCGAATGAGGATACTATGTGTGTATGCACCTGCACAAACCGGACAGTCTAATGATTTTTTTTCGAAATTTGGATGTTTTTTTCCTAGACGGTCGTCATGTAATTCTAATTGGAGACATTAACTGTGTGCTAAATACGCGATGCGTTGCACAAGGTCCTGGCTGGAGTCGGTCCGCTTGGAATTCACGTGAGCTGCGACGCCTTGTCCAGCGTTTTTCATGGCTGGATGCGCATAATGTCATACACGGGAATACTTTCGTTTGGACATGGCGCCGCGGGCACTCCTCCAGCAGACTCGACCGGGCTTATATTCCACATGCTTTAGAGACGTTTGTCTCCGACTTACGTGTTACGCCTATCCCACCTTCGCCTGTGTACATCTCTGACCATCGTCCGATTCTATTAGAACTAAAAATTCCATTTTCTTTCTCGGAGGCGTCTTGATGTTCGCGTCCTCCAGGACGCGTGCTCTCGCTCGAATTTGTCCTGTGCAATACGCGTGTCACTCGCTGCGTCTGATTTATTTGATTGGGATGCGCTTAAAACGCAGTGGCGCCTGCACTGCTCAGTTGAAGGGCGTTCCCTTCGTCGTCGCGTTTCTGAGGAGCTGGCCGATACTGCAGCGAAGTTACGCATCACATTGCGCGCTGAAACGCCGTCTCCCTTGATGCGAGCTTGGCAACATGAATTACGTGAACGCTTCCAGCGTTTGATTGCCACCTCGTCTCTGGCGGCGGCAGCATGGCGTTGTAGGCACAACCCTTGTGCCCACCCCGAGGTGCTACGCTATGCGAGGCAATCGTGTTTTGGGCAGTCACAATCACCTGTTTTCACGACCATGCAGACACCACCTACACAGCCGCTTCCTACGCGTGATCGATCTCTCTTTCTGGCGCATTTTGAAGAGATGTCCTGTTCGGCCATGCGGACAAACTGTGATTTAATACCGCCTATGCTTAGAGGTTTGCCTCGCGTTCCTCGATAAGCTGCTGATTCTCTGCACGTCCCTCCATCAGTTGAAGAGGTAAAGGCAGCACTACAATCTATGAAACGGGGGACAGCCCCTGGGACAGACGGTTTTCCAGTTGAATTTTACTTATCATTTTGGAATGAGCTTGGTACTGCATTAACCGCGGTTATCTGGCGATGTTTCGAGGACGGTGTCTTTCCATTAAGTTTTCGAGATGGACGCATTGTGCTTATTCCAAAAGGTGATGCTTCTTCTGTTAATCCTGAAGATTGGAGACCCATCACGCTTCTTAACGTTGACTATAAGTTATTTGCGACGGTGATCGTTCAACGTTTGAAGGCTCTGTTGAACAGCCTGGTGGGTCATCACCAGGCTTCATCTATGCCTGGACGGGAAATACACAGTTTGTCCTTTACCACCAGGGATATCACAGCCTATACTCTGTCGCGATCTGCGCGTAATCTACTTGTGTCTTTAGACCAAGAGAAAACATCTGACCGACAAGAGCACACGCATATCTTTAAAGTGCTCACAGCCTTTGGTTTTCCTGGTACTTTTGTTTAATTAATTAGACATACCTACTCTGGTATAAAAAGCACACTAGTTCTAGATGGTTGGGAGAGTGCTGCCTTTTCTATTACACGTGGGGTCCGTCAAAGATGCCCCTTGTCTCCTGTTCTAGTTGTCCTCAGCCTTGAGCCATTTTTGTGTGCTCTAGAAGCAGATTCGCATGACCGGGGTCATGCGCTTCCCGGCAGCAGTACCGTAAAAGTCACAGCTTTTGCTGACGACATAACCCTGTACCTTTCAGATGAAGATAGTCTTTTTCATAGCCTGCGTTTATTCTTCCAGTATGAGGACATTTCAGGTGCCGCGCTAAACCTCTCTAAATCCCGGTATTTGTTCGTGGGCTATCTCAACTCCACACTTAGGGCCACATCTCTTCTTCAGCCGGCTGCGTCTCTTCGCATTTTAGGAATTCTATACAACCACTACGGCGTTTGTAGCTCCATTTGGTCAAACGCCCTCGATGAAGTAAAACAAGAAATTGAGAACGCCCGGAAATTCAACTTCCCGCTTTTTGAGCGGAGGTACCTTGCGCAGACTGTGTTCTGCGGTCGCATTTGGTACCTTTCTCACCTTTACGCATCGCCTTTACGCATCGTGAGGTCATTGCAGTCTGCCTTGTGTTCCTTCTTTTGGTCTGGTGGCACCGAGTTGGTTTCTCGTGCGGCGTTAGGACAGCAGCGTTCCCAGGGAGGTTTTGCTTTCCCTTCGGTATCAATACGCTGCCGGCTATTGGCCCTGCGCTTCTTGTTGCGCCTCGTACAAGGAGAGGAATCCCCCGCGCGAACAATGGCTTATTATTTTCTAGGCACTCACCTGCGGTATTTATTGCCTAATGTGCGCCTTAATTGGGGCCCACAATCATTAGTACTTTCTTCGTTTTATGCAACAGCTGTCGCGTTTTTTCGTCATATCCAGTCGACTTGCCCTGATTCAGATGTGTTAGACAATTCTATCGTTGACACAAAAGCCGCGTTGTTGCTCCCGTTAGTTCCTCCGGCACGCCGCACCCGCACTAGTCGTATGTCTTGGAGCACGCTGACGACATCATTTCTACCTGGCCACCTCCGGGACTTCATGTGGCGGCTTGGGTGGGGCGTTCTTTCTACTCTTGACCGCCTAGAATGGTGGAGAATGGTCCAGTCATCAACATGCTCGAACTGCTCCCTACGGGAAACAAATCAGCATGTGTTAAGGCAATGTGCCGTCGCTCGTGTTTTCTGGAGGGCTGTGCATGCAGGATTTCGTGGCCTCGGAGTAAACCGCTTTGTTTCTTCTGGACGTTGTTCTCGAGGCCGCTTAGCCTGCCTTCTCATTGTTGCTGGTGCCTACTGTCTTTGGCGTAACCGTTGTGAAGCTGTTGCAGCAGGTCGTCGCCGCCGTGCTCTCTTCCCGATTTCGGAGCGACTGTACAAAGAAATACTATCTGTGTTGTCGGAGGAACTCTTCTTTCTGGGTGAGGAGGAATTCCTTCGACACTGGTCCTGCCGTTTTGTGTTCGTCTGTGAGAGACGTGTAAGGCTTGTTTTCAGGCCTGCCTAGTATTGGTAGGGTAATCTTTGTTTAGTACTCATACAAATACCTTGTAAATACTATGTAAATATCTGACATATAGATCTCTACAATTCATTTGTGTGTTCTTCGTTTACCATGTATTGTGCATATGTGGACATTGTTTTTGTAACAATTCCTGTGTAGTTGGGCAAGTTGTGTATGTTGTGTTCCGTCTACATATGTACACATATCTTTTGTAACTACTTTTGGGGTGTCCGTGGATGTTGTGTTCTGTCGAAATGTTCTGTTGGATTGTAATTGATGTTCGCTGTCTGTGAGAAAAAAATTCTCTAAACCCAAAAGATTTCTTTGTGTCATTGCTCGCGTTGTTAGGAGAGCCGTACATTCCGGATCTTGCTGCCTCAGAGTAAATCGCTTCGTTTTTTCTGGGCGTTGTTCGCGAGGCCGCTTCGCTTGTCTTCTCATTGTTGGCGGCTCTTTCTGCCTCTTGCCACCGGCGCGCGCTCAACCCGATCCTAGAACAATTGTACTCGGAGCTGCTGTCTGTTATGTCCGAAGAGCTCTTCTTCCTCGGTGAAGAGGAATTTCTTTAACACTGGTGTTGCCACTTTGTGTCGGTCTGTGACGGACAAGTGAAGCTTGTCTTTCGGCCGCCCTAGTAATGGTAGGCTGATGTGTCGATACGCCAGCAGAAATGGCATGCCAACATGTAAATATGCAAAATGTACATATTCATGTTTTATTTGTGTATCTTGTTTACCTTGAAGTATTTTTTGTGGTTGTGTTTGTGTGAACCATCGAATGTACATTTCTTTCAACGTCATCTCACATCCATGTTAATGTAAATGACGTCTGTTTTGTCATCATCGTTTGAGTGTGTCTAATAAAATGTTCTGTTGAGTGTTATTGACGTTTGTGACAATAAATTTTTTCTAAACACAAAGGCTTCACTGAAAGTGCGATAGGTTAAAGTGTGTGAGGTCCGCGAGACGGCCTAAAACTCTCCCATAGTAGAGTACCTGGTACTCTAAATCGTTACCCACTTTTTCTAAACCCACAAAAGGCGTTGGCTTAGATTAGGTGCAGGGGGTCAAAACTTTTGAAACCCTCCACCAAGGGAGTGACATGTCCATGGAGTCAATGGGGACGAAAATTAGAAGTGATGACAGCAGCCGTCTGGATTCCATCGGTAGTTTTACGAAAATTGAAAAATGATTATTTTACTGACATCTGAAGAAGCTTTTATTATCTGCATGCACTCAAATAACCTTTCTGAAGAAATAATATCTAATAATATTGTTTGTATATTAAAAGCTGCGTATAGAAAGAAATAGGTTTCAAAGCACCCGGGCGTTTCGATATGGCAGCTGGTCGTTCGCATGGCAGACGACGCCGTTGTCGTCTGCTTCTGCTTCATGGCTGTACCCCACTCTTTGGAGCAGCTGCCTATCTCTATTTCTCTCATTTCTATATAGTACAATGCAGGAAACTACTTACCAGAAGCTCACAAATATCTTGCATGCTTGCGTTAGTAAGTGAGTGATGCCGCAAACAGGCCGAGCGAAAAGACAACGCTAATCACACAAAATTCCGGCAATAAATTGTTTTATTGCAAGTCAATCGACGTTTACATGAAATAACGGCCACGTGAGTAACATCTTAGCATGTGCAGCAGTGAACAATATGCACGCATCAGGGTTCATGTGCAAACAAGGTACGTACTACGCATAGCCCCAACGCAGATGGCCGGAGCACCGAAGCTGTCCAACGCTGGCCGATATATTTATAGCACTCCATGAAACTTTCGCTGCAGTAAGTAAAGGTATACCGATAACATTGCGGCAATTCCGTAGCTGAAGATGTCATAACACCTCATTGACAGTGTTAGGCAAACGTTCTGTAATTATTATCAACGTACTCATGAGCCTTTCACGAGCAGTGCGGCACGACTGTTTGTTTTTTGGTCTACGCTGCCATCTAAAGTGCGTCACTTTCCAATTTTCCAGGCGTTCACACCACGCATGCTTCTGAATGCCTAAAGTAAATGAGAAACGGTTTTTTATGCTTGTAATTATTAAGTCTTACAAATAGAATCGTCAAAAATAAAGCCTCAGATGACGTTTCGTTTGCCATCGCCGGTGGTGCGCTGTCGTCGTTTCGATGGTGGCGCCGCCTCACGGCGCGGCCACGAAGCTCGCAACATGCCACGGACCTGCCTCCACTTCGGCGTCT
The DNA here is from genome assembly GCF_043290135.1 of Rhipicephalus microplus. Taxonomy (NCBI): domain Eukaryota; kingdom Metazoa; phylum Arthropoda; class Arachnida; order Ixodida; family Ixodidae; genus Rhipicephalus; species Rhipicephalus microplus. Next base: position 30,368,602 of record NC_134708.1, on the reverse strand, counting down.
CTCATAATCATATAATAGTTCAGTGACGTGAAACCCCAAAATTTTCATTATTCACTGTCCGCCAGCACCTCTGATGTCTTGAAAACCGCCGCTGTGCTAAATGAGAAGAAATGTACAGGAACGAATGATCCTTAAAACACGGGCCTTCCGCATGGCAGTTGAGTATCAGATAACAAAGCCGGGCCGTTGCATGAGACTCCGTCGCAAAAAGGCCCTATAAAGACGTCAAGGCGGGTAATTGTGTTTACTTATGTCCTCTATACAAGAGACAACTAACCGCAAGATGGCACGCAATGCTAAATGCGTAACTAGTTGGTCCTTAAATACTTCCAACCCACTTATTTCTACATTCTCATTAGCCACATCATCAAACAAGTGCGCTACAGCACGGTGACTGAAATATGGGGGTGGCATAAGTGTGGTGACCAAACAGTACGAAGTGTTATTTTCCGGATGTTGAACTATCTAAGCAGCAGAGATGTCAGCATAGAATATATGACCACATATAATGAGTCATTGTTCTTTGAAATTGTTTCTTGCATGTAATTCACTCTTTTACATCAGTTTGACCAATTATGCCTTTTTGTAACAAATACAAACATAACCTGTTCTTGCTTGTGAAGTCTCTTGTTTTTTCTTCATAGTAGCTGTAGTATATTGCCTACGTTTAGATATGCAATTATTTCGATAAGCATCGCCATATTTTTGTGTATTATGTTTTGTTATCTTATTTATATGTCACTGTGTCTGACTCGTTTATTTTTAGGTAGCAGGAGCTAGTGAAGCTGTTTAGTGAAGCTTTTACTCCCACCATTATTCATGTAGCGCCACACAAAAAAATAAAGAATAAATCCAATAATCATGCCTGATAGATGTGTAGCGGGCACCTCACTTTTCCGCAGAATGAGGAATAATGCCATGGTGGATTCTTTCCTAATAAGCCCCCCCCCCCCCTAAAAAATGACGCATACAAAAGTGAAATGACGGTAGACGAGACAAGGAAGAATAGACGGTGGTCCCTTATGCATGGACACCACCGTGGTGTCTCAGGTTGCAATCAAAACTGCGTAGAAAACTTGGAATGTGGTCAATTTTCACAATTGATGAGGCATTCAGGGCTCCTGTCTCAAAATATGACAAAGCAAGCGAGTCATGAGAAGAGATGTCTCTCATCGCTACGTGTGCCAAGCTGCCCAAGCCCAGCTGCATGCTCTGTAAAATCGGAATCGCGTGGAACGTCTCCTTTGTTCTATTTAGCGCGCTTGGTCGGCTTACCGGCTTCCTCCTCGTTCTTATGCTCTCAGTCCACTTCTTCCTTCCCACTTATTCACTTTTCGTCCTCGAGCAAACCTCCTGGATTCACTCCTTCGTTCTCGAGGAAACCGCTGAAGGTACTCCGTAAGAACGAAACCCGATAAGGGGCGCGAAGGCTGTCAGCGATCCCAGACCGATATCTCCCGGCAGATCAGACTATAGGCCTAACCCGACTCCACCATTACCACGGTCGGCCAAAGTGGTCCGTTCATCCTTACGAAACCGTTTCCTCATCCCCCCCCCCCCCCCCACCACCACCACGTCTTCTCACGCTTTCCTGGACACGTTCTCCGTATCCGATGGCACCGAAGCTGCTAGTTAAGGGTGGAGATTGATGGTCGTTCTTGCGTGCTTACTCGGCACTCATGGTACTGATTGCAGACTCCTTTTCTGTTCCCTTTACCGCCGTATACGATGGCCCGTCTATTCGGCACCTTTTTCTTTTCGTTGAATGCCACTGCTCTAATACACGATATTCTCCGTTTTTTTTTCTTAACACTACTCCATTAAAGTATGTTTTCTTCATTGTTTTGTTGGTTGTCGCTCAGTTTTCATTTACATAACCCTATTACGGTGAAACTGTCTAAGTCTACATTGTGCCGTCGTTATCTTAGTAGTTCGACGGTACGATGGTATGACGGCACGTTTACATTTTCATCATATAATAACAATACTTAGATTTGCAAATTTATTGTACAACTAAAACTCTCCTATGCAATGCCCGAATGGGCCTTTAGGGTATATATGAATAGTAGTGGTGGTTGTAGAAGTAGTAGTAGCGAGACGTAGTGGCAATTAGTAGAAATAGTAGTAGTAGTAGTAGAAGTAGTAGTAGTAGTAGTAGTAGTAATAGTAGGAGCAGAAGTGTTAGTAGTAGTGGTAGTAGTAATAGTACTACTACGCGTCACGCTGGTTGTTCGACAAAGGGGGAGCGAATAAATGGTAAAATAAAGAATTATGATGATGGAGATAGGAATAACAACGCTTATCATGATGATGATCATGATGATTTTCTTCAAATATATAAAGCGATATGATACTGATGTTAGTAATGAGGGTTATCACTTTTCCGGGAAAATACGGAAAAATCAATTAGCGCTTTCATTGGGTACATTAATTACTGACTTAGGTTAATTTTAATAAACCACTCGCAGGCTTACAGATCCCCTGTGTGCCAGATTTTACGGTGTGGTACTTGCTGAATGTGTTTTTTAAAAGGCATCCTACGCCTTTCAACAACGTTTTCAGGTGTCAAGTCATAGTTAAGTCATGGCTTAACATCAAATCATATTTCGTCATATAACGGCAACTTTGCGGAGCTTCTATCACTTCAGAAACCAAAAGAAAAAATAGAAATCATTTGAACAAAACAAACCAAATAAAACAGTTAAAGTTCAACGGAATATTGTACTGTCCTCACGTCATTCTTCTATTCGAAAAAAAAAAGGGGGGGGGGGGAACTCTCATGCAGGCACGGCCCGGTTGGCACTAAAGTAATGATATGACATTTTATTTTTAATTTATTATGATACTAGGGACAACTCAAACTTACACTATACCCGTCGTAGTGGTCCCACTTTTCTTCTCCGACTTCATGTAGGTTTGCCAGCATAACCAACGATAGTTATCAGCGAGTATATAACTATAACATTTCGCATCACTCAATGCACTGCCACCACCACAGGGAATATGTTTTCAGAAAAAGAGGTTAACGATTTAGAGTAGTAGATACTCTACTATGGAGGGCATGAAGCCGTCCCGAGGACGATTACTTCTAAGACATGAATGGCTCGGTAACGTTTCACGAATTTCACCAATCGTATATACAGGGAATATCAAAACGAATATAAAGCACATTTCAACACCGCCAAAGGCCGTCACTGCGTTACGTCTTTCACCTCACTTAATATCCTCCAAACGCATTCCGACAGCCCAAGTCACTTTTCTTATTTCAGTTCACCGCTAAACTAATTATCACCGACGGAAATTACTGCGATTAACAAACTAGTTTGGCACCCCAGCGTTATCTTAGCCTTTTCTCGACAGGGGTTATTAAAATTAACGAGCTCACAAGATAATAATGAAAAACAAGTCAAAAAGGAAGATGCGGGGCCTTCTTGGCAACGCTAATTATAAGCTTACAAATCGTAAACGCTTCATTTCCGGATGGTATGTGGACTGAGAGATCCTCGCAATATTTCTTCTTAATGTCGTTCGCCCACGCACTTCTTGCAGTCTCGGGCGATTTCTCAACGCGCACGACGCTCTTAACAATTTGCTTCGCAGTAACGTAAGCCATTTTAAAGCGGAAACGTTATTTCCCAAGATATCCCGGGAAAGACGTGTGTGCGCTTGCGCGCGTGTTCTTGTCATGGTGAGGAAGCTTAAAAAAAAAAAAGGTTACTCAAAAAGGACACAGGACTTATACGGTCACCCCAATGGGCAACTATATCGTACTGTTTTTGCGTGTTTGTAAACATAAATAAAGTAATAACAATAGAAATTTGATAAAAGCTCGGAAAAATGTTGCTGGTAGTACACTACTACTTTTCTGCGTTGTTATTTCCTTTGATAAATCATAATCGAAATCGGGTGCCAGTCGATGCCTCGTTTCTGAGCAGGCACACGAGTTTGTATTTGAATCAAGAAGGAAACCTGCGCACGTTAATCGAAAGTCAAAACATTGTCGTTTGTGATGAAATAACTTACAGAGGCGAGTATTCGCCTTGAATTTGCCTTGAATTTGAGGCTTACTACAATGAACTAGTAACAGAAGGACTTTGAGCCCTATCCGACCAGAAAAGGTTGCCACGTTAAACTCGGTGGGCAGTTTTTTTTAACCGATTTTGGTTTTAGCAAGGTTAAGCGAGGGTTGGACCAAAGCGCCATCTAGTAGCGGTGGTTAAAGGTGGAAACTAGACACGAAGCGCAAGCCGTAAGAGAGTACACACGTGCCGCTCCTCTAGCCCTGCCGTGGCAGCGTCTGATAGCGAGTTTCCGGATTGAAAAATCGCCTGCTCGTGCTGCACAACCATCCACTGGCCATTCCGTATATATAGACACTGCGTCTTCACCTCCAAGGTAGTGCCGGTGGGACATTTTTAGGGGCGAAGCTCCTTATAGCGACACTTGTTCGTCCTTCGTAGTCGTTGTAGTAGTGTGTAAAGGGTATAACATTTTGACCTCGAAGGTGGTGCCGGTGGGGGATTTCTTCTGTGCGTTGTTGAACAATAAAAAATAGTGCTCAATGTACATGCCTATGGCTGCTAATGGGGAATGAGAGACAAGAAAATTCGGCTTTTAGTTAACGCGCACGCTGCAAATTTTTTATTGTTCAACAACGCACAGAAGACAAGAAAGGGTTGCTACGTTATACTCACTGGGCGTAACCTCCTAGGTTTTATAAAGGCTTAGCGTGCGTTGGGCCGCAGTGCCATTAATACCGTGGACTAGTATATACCATGAACTTGAGGTGGTTAAAGGTGGGAAGTAGACACGAAGCGCAAGCCGTAAGAAAGTGTGCGTGTGCCTCCTCTCGTTCAGTCCTTGGAATGTCCGCTGGATGGCGGTGCTTCTATTTGAGGAATATATAATGAAAAGATGCGATATGGTGATACTTGGAGTGTTGAATAGGTGGAAGAATGGGCACACAGACAGATGCATGGATGGACGCACGGATGGCTGCACGGATGAATGGACGCATGGACGGACGCAGGAGCGGATGCATGGACTAAAGCAGGGACGGACGGACAGATGAGCTTGCGGACGCACGCACAGACGGGTGGATGGACGCACGGGCGACCACACTGACGCACGCATCGATGGACGGGAGGAAGAACGAATGGACGGACGGATGCTTCGCCCCACTATCCATCATTCACTCCGTGGATATGCTGCCATTTTTTTTATCTGGTCCAGAATCATGGGACGCGCTCAAGATGCAGGGGCGTTTACAACTTCTCTGTTGAAGGGTGTGCTCTGAGAAGGCGTATGTCTGAAGAACTTGCAGACACTGCCACAAACCTACGCATTGATTTTTGGTTCGATCTACTAACTCCTTTGGTGCGTAAAGAATAATTCAGTGCATTACAAGAAGGAATAAACTGGAAACACTACATATCTCTCATACTTATGAGAAAAAAACATAAAAACATCTTGACGTCCCTTCTGCGGACGACGAAGGCTCCATTTTGACACCGGACTTCTTTTCCGCTGCGCCTCCACACCGGCTGTCGGGCAGTGAAGGGGGCGGGCAGGGTTAATGCTTCTTTACGAACCCCCTTCACGGAGGAGGGTGGCCTGAATTACGCTAACGAAAAATTCACTACTAAAAATGTTTTTTTTTTTACACTAAGCATTTTCTTGGTTCATAACAAGCACTACGAGGTTTCTGGAACGCTATTTAAACAATGGATGTTTATTAATAGTTTTTAGGGTCTGTTGTTTGTTGTGGTTTCACGTCCGCGAACGACCATATGTGTATGAAAGACGCCGTAGTGGAGGGCTCTGGAAATTTCAGTCACCTTGGGGTTTTTTAACGTGCACCTATTTCAAAGCGCAGGGGCCTTAAGAATTTTCGCCTCGATCGGAAATGTAGCCGCCGCGGCCGGGATTCGATCGCGCGACCTGCGGGACAGCAGCCGAGTGCCTTAGACACTGGACCACAATGGCGCGTAACCTTTAGAGTCTCTTTACTGTTTCAACCGTAGTGAATGCAACTTCGTTTTCCTGCTTTCGAAGCAGAAAAATGATAGATCAACAAGCTTAAAAACTTCAGAGAGGCCAAGGTGGAATGGTAGGGTCGGTTTTTGTTCGTCTCGTCTCCGTGATGAAGCTATAAACAGTGATTGTCGTCCTTTCATTTCCTGTTTTGCCCCCGTGAGCAGTATATGTGCGTCTGATCTGTTTTTACTTTAATTTGGTACTTACATTATTGCTGTCTTTCTTTCTTATAGGTGCATATGTCATTGTTGTTTCTGTTTTCTTTCTCATTGAACTCCGAATCATTCCGCTATGCGTGCCTTTTCTAAATAAACACAAACTATGCAGTTCGACTTCACTCGTTTCGAGTATGGTAGATTGTCACTTTCAATGTGTTGCTCATTAACGGCTTGCGATCACGCGTTGTCATACATGACATCGGTGACCAAAAATGCATGCAGTTAAAAAGATTACCTCAAGATAGTTGTCATGATTTGCGCTTTGAAGTGCAAGTCAATCGTTAAATTACTGAATTAACAAAAAAAGCTGACTCGATCAAACATATAACTGTCTTCCGGGTGTATTGCACGTCGACAATTAATATGGACTCATTGCTGAAAAACAAGAGAATAGATACATAATTCTAGCTTAGTTAGGGATAACAGAAGTAGCTTAGATATCTAAGCTGACACATAGTAAGCTGAATTGTTATCTTTTGTTCTGTATTGTCCTTGTTGTGAATTGAGCTTGTTTACTATAGCCCCTTTCAGTTTACAGTGGTGCACTATCTTTCTGTGGATGTTTCCCTCCGCTAACCTATACTACTTCTAATGCACTGTACTACGACATTGTGAATACTAAACTAAATAAATAAATGATTAACAAGAACAAATGAAATCTATGTCTAAGCGGTGAATATGTACCACAAAGTGAAAAGAAACGCAACAAATCGAAGAAAACCAGGAGTGAAGAATGCGATGCCACGTCAACGTTCGAATTTATTTATATTTAAGTGCTAATTTATTTTAGGAAGCTACTGTTCCGGTAAGAGAGGAACGCGTACTTTGTAAGAACGCTTTAATATGGCCGACTCTCCAAGCTAAACCGGCATTTCATTTCATTTCATTCAAGGAAAAACCGTTACACTTTGCCTTGGGGGACACGACTAAAGGCTAAATAAACGCCGGACTAGGTCGTGCCAAACTGGCAGCAACAGCATAGACACACCAACAAGCATTTGTTGTACAGAATACACTGGTACATAAGTATCCGGAATGATAACAGGAATAAAGAAAATTATAAGTTCACAAACATATAAACACAGCTGTCTTAAAGTGATATTGATATAACAAACGTGTACTCATATTGAGAACAACATCGAGGATAATAAAATCTCCTCTCATGATAATATCGTTTGCAACACTGCATCTATGCAGAGTTTTCAGCTGATATACTTCGGCTGAGTTCGTGCAATCACCAAGACGTGTTACATTTTTTGTGTGAAACACGCCGTGATTAGAAGAGTGGTTCTGCGGGCAATAAAAAAAATGCAAGAATGTAAGAAAGTAAGGACGTGCCACAAGAGGACCCGACTACGATAAAGTCACCCTTTCTGTTGTTAGGGTGCGTGAACCCCCCAACGAAAGGTCGGATGTCAATTGACCTCCGGCCGAGACCCAGCTGACTTTGATACCGACGTGTTGAAGCGCTATCTCGTGTTCCTGGCTACAGAAACGGCACTAAAACGGAAGCGACACGACATGGTAAACGAAACTCGATGATAAGGACGTGAACCGAGTCGTATGAGCTGCTTAGCCACTCATTTTGTTATAGTCTGGCTGAGCGCTGACATCATCGTCTTTGTTGCTGCCTCCACATACGTCTATCTTTCGCTCTCTCTCTCTCTCTCTCTCTCTCTCTCTATATATATATATATATATATATATATATATATATATATATATATATATATATATATATATATATATATATATATATATATATATATATATTATACACTCCGACGAAGGCAGGCCCACCTGCCGAAACGTTAGTAAAACTTGTGTTTTTGCACGTTTGTCAACCTCCTTTTCTACCATATATATATATATATATATCAGTCTATTCAATCACTCTCCCTAAAGGCATCAAGCGCGTCGTTTCGAGTCAGTGCTTCACAGTGAGGAGCGCCTTCTTTAATCTCCCCAGCTTTTATATTGGTGGGACCGCAGGCTTCTCTTTCTTCCTCTTTGTTTACTTCTAAAGAAGGTACTTCAGATTGACGCCAGCACTGATTTTTTCCATTCTCATGCAAGAAACAAGCAAAAACTGTTTCCATTGTACAATCATGTGCAATGAAGTTTTGTTGCAATTGAGAGTGAAATTTATTTTTCGCCAACTAAAGGCGGTGAAATTATGACGCGAATTGTTTTATTTTCTTAGAAATAAACAGAAGTCGCGGGCTTATCAAGAGAATAGTATATCTGTAAAAATTAGTTGCTTGTCACCGAAAAGCCGACATCGCCTCTCACTAGACTTCATCCAAAGAAAACGAATACGAAACACATAACTACAGCTTGTACCTTTTTATTGAATTGACTGTAAACAAAACAGTAGTCGCCATTTGGCGATGAGGCTACCTTTCGCAGCTTTTTTGCTAGTAAGAACGCTTTAGCGTTAGAGAGATTGTTTTGCATAAATTCCGGCATCGGCGTCGTTTGTTGTTAGCGAGAAATTATCATTTTGGCGTGACCGAAAGAAAAAAACGAGCACCCTTGCGCAGTCGGAAAATCAAGAAAACAGCAAGTAAAATTGCGAATAAAAAAATTCCGGGTGTGAGTGGGAATCGAACCCTGATTGTTTGTGTAGCAATTTGTTTGTTTGTGTAGATTGTTGATGGTTTGTGTAGATTGTTTGTGTGGGTGTTTTACAAGCATACATTGCAATCGGCCGTCTGAACAAGGGATTAAGACGTCTTCATGGTTTCAAGCCAGTCACGCACTACAAAAGGCACACACGCTACCACACCCTTAAGACCGCGTAGTCGGTGCGTAAGCAGGCTCGGAAAAATTTCATACACCAAGTCGCACCTCACATCCATGTGGTGCCTCTGGGGTCAAGCCGTTGTGCGCGGAAAATGATTGAAATAAACAAGGTTTTTTTTTTCCTCTCTGAAAGTACCAAATGCCAAAACCGAAAATAGGCGAAATTGCACGATTGCGGGACGCACATTGAAGTATCTTCCGCTTTTATAATTCCGGTACACGATATGAGGCAATTGACTGTAATGCGAACGCAAAAAGTAGTTTCGGAAAAAAAATTGCGTCGCATTTTGTACCTTTCTCACGTCGTGCAACCATCTTTACGTATAGTGCAATCACTGCAGTCTGCTTTGTTTTCCTTTTTTTTTTTTTTTGGTCAGGCGGCACTGAAATGGTCTCTCGTGTGGCACTGGGACAGCAGCGTCCTCAGGGAGGCTTTGCTTTTCTTTCGGTGTCCATACGCTGTCGGCTTCTGGCACTGCGCTTACTTTTGCGCCTATAGTGCAAGAGGAGGAATCTTCCGCACGAACATTTGCATATTACTTTCTGTGTACTCGCCTTCGGCATTTGATGCCTAATGTGCACCTTAACAGGGAGGGGGCCGCAGTCAATAACACTTCTTGCGTTTTATGCAACAACTGTTACATTTTTTCGCCATGTCCAGCCAACCTGTTCTAGCATAGATGTGTTCAAAAACCACATAGATGAGACAACTGCTGCTTTGTTGCTTCCATTGGTCCCCCCAGTCCGCCGTGCTCGCTCTGGACGGGTGTCTTGGAGCACGTTAACGGCTTCTTTTCTGCCTGGACACCTCCGGAACTTCATGTGCCACCTGGGATGGGGTGTGCTTCCCACTCTCGACCGCCTCGAAAGGTGGGGAATGGTCCAGTCAGCAACATGTCTGAACTGCTCCCTTCGGGAAACAAATCAGCATTTCTAAGGCATTGTGTCATTTCATTGCTCGCGTTTTTTTTTTTTGGAGAGCCGTACATGCCGAGCCCCGCCGCGGTGGTCTAGTGGCTAAGGTACTCGGCTGCTGACCCGCCGGTCGCGGGTTCGAATCCCGGCTGCGGCGGCTGCATTTCCGATGGAGGCGGAAATGTTGTAGGCCCGTGTGCTCAGATTTGGGTGCACGTTAAGGAACCCCAGGTGGTCGAAATTTCCGAAGCCCTCCACTACGGCATCTCTCATAATCATATGGTGGTTTTGGGACGTTAAACCCCACATATCAATCAATGCCGGATTTCGCTGCCTCAGAGTAAATCGCTTCGTTTTTTTCTGGGCGCTGTTCACGAGGCGGCTTCGCTTGTCTTCTCATTGTTGCCGGCTCTTTCTGCCTCTGGCGCAACCGCTGCAAGGCGGTTGCAGCGGGCCGCCGCCACCGCGCGCTCTACCCGATGCTAGAGCGATTGTAGCTGCTGTCTGTTTTGTCGGAGGAGCTCTTCTTCCTCGATGAAGAGGAATTTCATCGGCACTGGTCTTGCCCTTTTGTGTCGGTCAGTAAGGGACGATTGAAACTTGTCTTTCGGCTGGCCTGGTATTGGTAGGCTGATGTGTCGATGCATTGGCAGAAATGGCATGCCAACATGTAAATATGCAAAATGTATAGTGGTAGGATGATGTGTCCATGCGCCGGCAGAAATGGCATGCCAACGTGTATATATGCAAAATGTACATATTCCTGTTTTATTTGTGTCTCTTGTTTACCTTGAAATATTTTTTGTCGTTGTGTTTATGTGAACCATCCGATGTACATGTTCTTTCAACGTCCTCTCATATCAATGTTCATGTAAATGACATCTGTTTTTTCATAATCGTTAGTGTATGGCCAAAAAGAAAATGTTCTGTTGAGTGTTATTGACGTTTGTGACAATAAATGTTTCTAAATACACAGTGGAACTCGTAGAGACGCTGTCAAAATAAGGGCGAAAAGATTGTCGTCTTCTTCACTCGCCTGCGCTGCGCCTCTCGAGCAAATCCGCGAGCTTCGTTGTCGTCGCTATCTCGCAGCTAGACGCAGCTATGCGCGCGGTATTACCCTCCCGCCAGAGTGAGCATCGTCCCGATGCTCACCAGGTAGAGATGCAGCCAGGAGGTGTTTACATCACTCAGAGTGCTAAAGTTTCATGCGGACCACGTGGACTGTCTCAGGCAGATGCTGGCGACGTTTCGAACAGGAAGAGGCGACGGGCACGACTTTGTACATCACGGCGCTAAGACGGCGCAAAACCTTGTAGGGTCCGAAGTATCGGCGCAGGAGTTTCTACGAGAGGCCTCGCCGTCGTACAGGAAACCAAACCCAGCCTCTATCTCCTGGTTGATAAGTGATGAATCGATGGTGAAGGTTGCACCGTTGGGCGTCAAGTTCCTGCTGGTTGATTATTCTGACGCGGGCAAGCTGCCTCGCTTCCTCGGCGCGCTCAGTGAAGTCTGCGGCGTCTGTCTCCAAATCATTGCAATCGTAAGGCAGCATGGCGTTAAGCATTGTAGTAACTTCTCTGCCATGAATTAGTGCGAACGGCGTCATTTTCGTTGTTTCCTGGCGCACCGTATTATACGCGAATGTGATGTACGGCGAGTTTCGGTCCAAATTCTTGTGTTCCACATGAACGTACGTGCAAAGCATGTCAGCAATTGTCTTGTTAGGTCGTTCTCTAAGCCCATCCGTTTGTGGGTGGTAAGCTGTCGTCTTCCTATGCGCTGTGTCACTGAGCGTAAGCACAGTGCACAAAACCTCGGCTGTAAACGCGGTACCTTTGTCTGTTATAATGACAGCTGGAGCACCATGTCTCAGGACAATGTTCTGAATGAAGAACTGGGCCGCTTCAGCTGCATTGCCACTCGCAATGCCCTTGGTCTACGCGTACCGGGTGAGGTAGTCCGTCGCCATTGAACCCATTTGTTTACGCTGTCCGATGTAGAGGATGGACCCAGCAGATCCATTCCGATTTGAGAAAACGGAGTTTGTGGCACGGGCACAGTAGCCCAGCGGGTTTGACAGGTGGTACCTTGCACCGCTGACAGTTGATGCATGTTTGGACGTAATGTTTCACCTCCGCTGCGATTCTTGGCCAGTAACATTTTTCTTTGACGCATGGCAGTGTTCTTGTGAAACCGAGGTGGCCCCCAGTGGCTTCGTCATGGCATGCTTGTAAAATTTCACTGCCGAGAGCTTCAAGAACTACCAGCCGATAGCTTCTACCTGTTAATGACAAATTCTTTTTGTACAGAAGTCCGTCCCGTAAACAGAATGACAATAGGTTCTTCGAAAACACTCTTGGTGCATTGGCGGCTCGTCCGTTCAAGAATTCTATAAGCGAGTTGAGCTCCCGGTCAACTTGTTGCCGAGAAATGATAGCCGCATGAACAACTCCTAAAGAACCTGTGAATTCACTATTCTCTGTAGCCGGTGATTCAATCGGTGACCTTACAAACATTTGGCGTCTAAGTGCTGCCTTCCGGACTAGTAAGCTACGGCCATATCGTACTCTTGGAGACGTAAGCTCCATCGTGCTGAACGTCCAGATGTGTCTTTCATGTTGGTCAACCAACAAAGAGAGTGATGGTCGCTTACGACTCTGAAAGCGTGGCCATATAAGTACGGGCAGAACTTCGCAACTCCCAAACGACAGCCAGACACTTCTTCTCTGTTGTTGAGTAGTTTGACTCGGCGCGTGTCAACGTTCTGCTAGCGTAGGCAACTACCCTCTCCACATCATCTTAGCATTGGACAAAAACAGCACCTAGGCTCACATTTCTGACGTCTGTATGGATGGCTGTTGGTGCAATCTCGTCGAAGTGAGCAAGGACGGGTGGAGTTCGTAGACGCTGTAGCGTCTCGTTGAACGAAGCTTCTTGCTTTTCCCCACACAAACGCAACGTCTTTCCTTGTAAGGCGGGTGAGTGGAGAGGCGATGCGTGCAAAGTCTGCTATAAATCGCCGGTAGTAAGCGCAGAGACCCAGAAAACGCCTGACCGCTTTCTTTTCAACCGGCCTTGCGGACATAGCGACGGCTGCAGTTTTATCTATGTCAGGCCTCACACCTTCGCGGCTGACCACATGTCCCAGGAACTGGAGTTCTTCGAAGCCGAAGTGGCATTTTTCCGGCTTTAGTGTGATTCCAGCGGACCATATGGCTTGAAGGACTGACAGTAGCCGCTTTAGATGTTCTTCAAATGTGGCCGAAAAAACAATCACGTCGTCGAGGTACACAAGGCATGTTTTTCATTTCAGGCCGGACAGAATGGTAGGTCATCACCAGACTTCATCAGTGTTTGAACGAGAAATACACAGCTTGTCATTTACCACACGTGATATCATAGCCTGTACTCTGTCGCGATCTGCGCGTGGTATCCTTGTGTCTTCAGACCAGGAAAAAGCGTTTGACCGATGTCACACCTGTCCCGTTTATTAGGGAGGCGATCGCCGGGCTAATTCCAAGAGCCGAAGTATCGGCCCCCCCGAACCGCACCACGAAAGCGTGGACAATTTAGAAGTGGTCCTTATTGGTGCGCCAGCGGACGCCGGCTGTGGCCCAAAGAACAAGACAGAGCCGAGAGATGATAAACAAACAAAATTATATTCTCATTAACGGCAGATCAAAAACAATACACACGTATGCACACTCCACAATAGTTACATACAATACGTCACCAAACAGACAATGTACTACACAGTACAACCAACCACACTTGAAACAACGGACACAGACAACAATACGCACTACGATGCAGTCACATGCATTGAACAACCAAGACACTTAAGGACTAAAGAGATAGAAAACCTATTCAGTCCAAAGTCCTTGGAACAAAAGTCTGAATGATACTCTTCCGAGAATCACTCACTCAAAGTCCAGCGTTGTTGTCGTTCCGCAGCTCTCTGGAGTTTCTCTTCCAGGAAACCTCCCGTCTTCCATTGGCCACTCTTCAAACTTCAACTTCTTCGCCGGAACCCGTCGGCTTCACACACGCAGCTGTTGCCCGCGTCTTCGCTCGATAGCGGTCAACCCTCGCTCTTGCCTGTAGCTCGAGCCGTCCCTACGGACCACAAACTTCGCCGACTACACGGCGGACTCTCTACGCACTCTGGCGCTCACTTCCGTCTCCTCCTGTTCTGTCACTACGGGCAGAACCTTCGCCGACTACACGGCGGAATCCCTACGCGCTCTGGCGTTAACTTCCGTCTCCTCCTGTTCTGTCGTCTCGGCCGCTCGATTAAATACCTTCCGCGCCACCTTCCAGAAATTTCTGGTCATTTCGTCGGCGCGATACGCGGCGAAAGCTGGGAAGAGGGCGAGACAGTTGGAATGCCCTCTCCGGCCGGTGAGTCAACTCGGTATGGCCCCGCCCACTTCTTTCTGGAAAAATCGCGGGCTTGCTGGGCCGCCGATGTGGGGTGGGGAGGTTCGTCTGCGAAGCCGTGCTTCTGCGGGGAGAGCGCGCGCCCGGGAGCCCTCGATGTTTGCTTTCTTTTTTTTTTTCTCTTTTTACCTCGCGGAGTTTCTGCCGCCCGTTGTCGCAAGGATTTGGCGGCGCGCTCTTTTTTTAGCGCTCGTTCTGTGACACTGCCCCCCACTTTAAGAATATTATCTCATAATATTCAAAACCACACAAACGAGCGCGAACAGTCACCACACATTCTCACAGACTGTAACACAATCCGTCGCTCGTGACACGTCACATTCGCCATATATCACGCAATACAATTGTACATTGTAATTCAATTAAACAACACGTGAAAACACAACCACAAGCACATGAGTACAACACTCCACCACACATTCCCAATAATACAAATGTACAAAGTTCTCTCAGTACAACAAAGGTACAATACTATACATCACATCACAGCACAACACTTCGACACTTGTGACACAGGATAACACAACGTTAACACAACATATGGCACTCAACACTGCCAAACACATTCTGATTCGGCCTCAGCACCTATCTTGAGTACTTCGAACAGCGCTTGCGCCCTTTCTTGCGGTGCTCGCTCGACTTCTTGTTTTTCCACGTTCCCTTTCGGCGAGCCCTTTCCAACGACGATATCTGAGGCGTCGTCTCAGCCATCGTTGTCTCTTCCGACACCGTTAACGCGTCATTACATTCGACGGGTTCTGTCTGTTTATTTACCCGCTTGATAATGCCTCTACATTTTTCCCGGCTGGCCAACTCCGTCTCCTTTACACTATCGGTCGGTTGAGGTCGTGCCGACGTAAGTCCGGTTGCTCGGCCCGTGAACTGATTCGACACGATCGTCTTCTCCTTCGCTGTCTCTTGCGCCGCAGCTTCACCTTGGGCTCTAGTGAGATCCGTCACGGGATGTTCCTCCCTTGTATCTCGCGGCCGCTGTGTTGGCGAGGGCTCTATCTTCGGGTGTTCTCCCAAACATTCTGGATCATTTGGCCCTCGCGCCCCGTCGATGTTTCCGATGACAAGGTCATACAGGGGGGTCGTCATGCATAAAGCAGTAACCTTCCCGCTGAAGTACGGGGTTTCAACTTCAATTTCTGCTTCGGGAAGCATCCGGACCGTACGGTCAATTAGGCAAACCGGTTTCGTTCTGCCTGTCAACTCTCTTTCCCGTACCAAGTCTCTCCTCACGATAACAGTGGAGCTGCCGGTATCTCGTAACACCGTAATCCTTTTGTCCGCAACTTTTCCAGGCAGCGTTGGCATTCCCTTCGTAACACCGGTTGGCTGTTTTGACATTACAGCCCCCACAATAGGAATTTTCTCCCCATTCTTCAACTCTACGAATCCATCAGTGACGGCATTGTTATCAGATTTCGGTGCTGCTTGCACACAGGATACCTGGTGAGTTTGACTCACTCCGTTCCGACATGCATCTGCTTTGTGCCCAGTCTGACCACACTTGAAACATTTTACTGCCGTAGGGCTCGTGAAGTTAGTTCGGCAGTGGCTAGCACGGTGACCCACTCGGTTACACAGAAAACATCGCGGAATTTTCTCCGGTGCATGCTTCTTTTCCTCAGGAGCCGATTTCTTCGAATCCTCGGGACCCTCCTTCTTGACTTTGGCCAAATTAGTGCCACCTTGCGCTTCCAAGAATTGATCAGCTAATTCAAGCATGTCTTCAAGTGACTTAGCTCTCCTCTCTTTCAAGTACAGCGACAGGCTTGGGTGGCAACTAGTAAGAAATTGTTCTCTAATTAGGAGCTCTCTAAGCTCCTCGTACTCCTGTGCTGTCCCTGAAAGTTCAATCCATCTGTCGAAATAATGGCAAAGTCGGGCGGCATACTGCGTAGCCGTCTCACCATCAGCTGGCTTTCCTGTCCGAAATCTGTCCCGGAATCCTTCCACAGTGAATCTAAATCGCTTCAGCAAAGCAGCTTTCACCTTTGCATAGTTGGCTGCATCGGTCGGCGTCAGCCTACCGTACACACTGAGCGCTTCACCACTCAAGCAGGTACTCAAAGCAGTTGCCCATTGCTGTTCCGGCCAATTCTGGCTCCTCGCAATCGTCTCAAATCTGTGGAGGTACGCGTCTAGGTCGTCCTTCCTTTCATCAAACGCTACGAGCAGCTTGCTTGGGTTCAAGCGGAAGCCGTGATCTTCCCGTTCGCTGCTTTCAACTCTAGCTTGGACGGGAGTTACGTTTCGCTGTTGCAAACGGAGCCGCTCGAGTTCAATTTCGTGCTGCCGCTGCCGTTCCCTTTCAGCCATCTCCGCTTCTCTTTCTTCTTTCAGCTGGCGCTCTTTTGCCTCTCTTTCTTCTTTCAGCTGTCGCTCCTTTGCTTCTCTTTCTTCTCTCGCCCTTTCAGCGGCCAGCCTTTCTCTCTCCAACTCAGCTGCCTTTTCTTCCTTGGCCCTCTCTGCCGCCAACCTCTCTCTCTCCACCTCAGCTTCTTTTTCCGCTTTGGCTCTTTCGACCGCCAACCTCTCTTTTTCCAGCTCGGCTGCTTTTTCTTCTTTGGCTCTCTCTTTTTCTTCTTTTTCCCTCTGGGTGACCCACTTCCGTAGTTCGACGCCAGAAAGACCCATCTTTTCACCAAGAGCAACTAACTTTTCGAGATCCATTGTGTCTCGCAACTCGCAACTAAAACCTTGCCGCGTGCAAAAAGTATCTGCCTAAATCAGTCTATCGGAACACTCCCCTGCACTCGTTAACGAGAACACTGCACAACACACAAAATCGTTCCGATAGCAGTATCAACAACTCGAGGCTCTTTCTCACTACTTTGGACACACTGTGCACCAAAAGGTCCTGTATCGCGGACGCCAGATTAATTGTCACACCTGTCCCGTTTATTAGGGAGGCGATCGCCGGGCTAATTCCAAGAGCCGAAGTATCGGCCCCCCCGAACCGCACCACGAAAGCGTGGACAATTTAGAAGTGGTCCTTATTGGTGCGCCAGCGGACGCCGGCTGTGGCCCAAAGAACAAGACAGAGCCGAGAGATGATAAACAAACAAAATTATATTCTCATTAACGGCAGATCAAAAACAATACACACGTATGCACACTCCACAATAGTTACATACAATACGTCACCAAACAGACAATGTACTACACAGTACAACCAACCACACTTGAAACAACGGACACAGACAACAATACGCACTACGATGCAGTCACATGCATTGAACAACCAAGACACTTAAGGACTAAAGAGATAGAAAACCTATTCAGTCCAAAGTCCTTGGAACAAAAGTCTGAATGATACTCTTCCGAGAATCACTCACTCAAAGTCCAGCGTTGTTGTCGTTCCGCAGCTCTCTGGAGTTTCTCTTCCAGGAAACCTCCCGTCTTCCATTGGCCACTCTTCAAACTTCAACTTCTTCGCCGGAACCCGTCGGCTTCACACACGCAGCTGTTGCCCGCGTCTTCGCTCGATAGCGGTCAACCCTCGCTCTTGCCTGTAGCTCGAGCCGTCCCTACGGACCACAAACTTCGCCGACTACACGGCGGACTCTCTACGCACTCTGGCGCTCACTTCCGTCTCCTCCTGTTCTGTCACTACGGGCAGAACCTTCGCCGACTACACGGCGGAATCCCTACGCGCTCTGGCGTTAACTTCCGTCTCCTCCTGTTCTGTCGTCTCGGCCGCTCGATTAAATACCTTCCGCGCCACCTTCCAGAAATTTCTGGTCATTTCGTCGGCGCGATACGCGGCGAAAGCTGGGAAGAGGGCGAGACAGTTGGAATGCCCTCTCCGGCCGGTGAGTCAACTCGGTATGGCCCCGCCCACTTCTTTCTGGAAAAATCGCGGGCTTGCTGGGCCGCCGATGTGGGGTGAGGAGGTTCGTCTGCGAAGCCGTGCTTCTGCGGGGAGAGCGCGCGCCCGGGAGCCCTCGATGTTTGCTTTCTTTTTTTTTTTCTCTTTTTACCTCGCGGAGTTTCTGCCGCCCGTTGTCGCAAGGATTTGGCGGCGCGCTCTTTTTTTAGCGCTCGTTCTGTGACAACCGACTAGAGCACACGTATATCTTTAATGTGCTTACACCCTTTGGCTTTCCTCATTCGTTTGTGGAAATGATTAGAAATACCTACACTGGTCGGTCTCAAAAGCATACTAGTTCTAGATGGCTGGGAAAGTGCTGCCTTTTCCATAACACGTGGGGTCTGTCAGGGATGTCCACTGTCTCCTGGGCTATTCGTTCTCAGCCTTGAGCCATATTTGCGTGCTCTTGACACGGATTCACGCGCCCGGGGTCTCGCGCTTCCTGGTAGCAGTGTCGTGAAAGTTACAGCTTTCGCTGACGATATAACCTTGTACCTTTCAGATGACGATAGCCTTTCACGCAGCCTGCGTGTATTTTGCCATGTATGGCGGCATTTAATGTGCAGCGTTGAACATCTCCAAACCACGGTATTTCTTCACACGCTCTCCAAGCTCCAGGCTTAGCGCCGGTTTTCCTAATCAGCCGGCCGCGTCCCTTCGTATTTAGGTATTTTATATAACCACTACAGCATTAGCGAATTCGTTTGGTTGAACGCTCTCGAAGAAGTAAGACTGAAAATTCAGGTTGCACGGGATTTCGACTTTCCAGTTCTTGAGTGGAGGTACCTTGCGCAGACTGCATTTTGCGGTCGCATTTTGTACCTTTCTCACGTCGTGCGACCATCTTTACGTATCGTGCGATCACTGCAGTCTGCTTTGTGTTCCCTTTTTTGGTCAGGCGGCACTGAGTTGGTCTCTCGTGTGGCACTGGGACAGCAGCGTTCTCAGGGAGGCTTTGCTTTCCCTTCGGTGTCCATACACTGTCGGCTCCTGGCACTGCGCTTGGTTTTGCGCCTATAGTGCAAGGGGAGGAATCTCCCGCACGAACGCTTGCATATTACTTTCTCGGTACTCGCCTTCGGCATTTGATGCCTAATGTGCACCTTAACAGGGAGGGGGCTGCAGTCAATAACTCTTCCTGTGTTTTATGCAACAACAGTTGCATTTTTTCGCCATGTCCAGTCAACCTGTCCTGGCATAGATGTGTTGAAAAACCACATAGTTGAGACAACTGCTGCTTTGTTGCTTCCATTCGTCCCCCCAGTCCGCCGTGCTCGCTCTGGACGGGTGTCTTCGAGCACGTTAACGGCTTCTTTTCTGCCTGGACACATCCGGGACTTCATGTGGCACCTGGGATGGGGTGTGCTTCCCACTCTCGACCGCCTCGAAAGGTTGGGAATGGTCCAGTCAGCAACATGTCTGAACTGCTTCCTTCGGGAAACAAATCAGCATTTTCCAAGACATTGTGTCATTTCATTTCTCGCGTTTTTTGGAGATCCGTACATTCTGGATTTTGCTGCCTCAGAGTAAATCGCTTCGTTTCTTCTGGGCATTGTTCGCGAGGCCTCTTCGCTTGTCTTCTCATTGTTTCCGGCTCTTTCTGCCTCTGGCGCAACCGCTGCGAGGCGGTTGAGGCGGGGCGCCGCCACCGCACGCTCTACCCGATCCTAGAGCAATTGTAGCTGCTGTCTGTTTTGTCGGAGGAGCTCTTCTTTCTCGGTGAAGAGGAATTTCTTCGGCACTGGTCTTGCCCTTTTGTGTCGGTCAGTGATGGACGAGTGAAACTTGTCTTTCGGCTGGCCTGGTATTGGTAGGCTGATGTGTCAATGCGCCGGCAGAAATGACATGCCAACAAGTAAATGTGCAAAATGTATAGTGGTATAGGCTGATGTGTCCATGCGCCGGCAGAAATGGCATGCCAACGTGTAAATATGCAAGATATACATATTCCAGTTTTATTTGTGTATCTTGTTTACCTTGAAATGTTTTTTGTGGTTGTGTTTCTGTGAACCATCCGATGTACATGTTCTTTCAACGTCATCTCATATCAATGTTCATGTAAATGGCGTCTGTTTTTTCGTCATCGTTAGTGTATGTCCAAGAAGAAAATGTTCTGTTGAGTGTTATTGACGTTTGTGACAATATATTTTTCTAAACACACAGTGGAACTCGTAGAGGCGCCCTCAAACGAAGGGCGCAAAGATTGTCGTCTTCTTCACTCGCCTGCGCTGCGCCTCTCGAGCAAATCCGCGTTCTTCGTTGGCGTCAAGCATTGTAGTAACTTCTCTGCAATTAATTAGTGCGAATGGCGTCATTTTCGTTGTTTTCTGGCGCACCGTATTATACGCGAATGCGATGTACGGCAAGTGTCGGTCCCAATTTTTGCGTTCCACGTCGACGTACGTGCAAAGCATGTCAGCAATTGTCTTGTTAGGTCGTTCTGTAAGCCCATTCGTTTGTGGGTGGTAAACTGTCGTCTTCCTATGCGCTGGGCCACTGAGCGTAAGCACAGTGCGCAAAAGCTCGGCTGTAAACGCGGTACCTTTGTCTGTTATAACGACAGCTGGAGCACCATGTCTCAGGACAATGTTTTCAATGAAGAACTGGGCCACTTCAGCTGCATTTGTCCGATGTCGGGAATGAACCCAGCAGATCCATTCCGATCTGAGAAAAAGGGAGTTTGTGGCACGGGCACAGGATGTAATAGCCCAGCGGGTTTGACAGGTGGTACCTTGCACCGCTGACAGTCTATGCATGTTTGGACGTAATGTTTCACCTCCGCTGCGATTCTTGGCCAGTAATATCTTTCTTTGACGCGTGGCAGTGTTCTTGTGAAACCGAGGTGGCCCCCAGTGGCTTCGTCATGGCATGCTTGTAAAACTTCACTGCGGAGAGCTTCAAGAACTCCCAGCAGATAGCTTCTACCTGTTGATGACAAATTCTTTTTGTACAGAAGTCCGTCCCGTAAACAGAATGACAATAAGTTATTCGAAAACACTCTTTGTGCATTGGTGGCTCGTTCGTTCAAGAATTCTATAAGCGAGTTGAGCTCCCGATCATCTTGTTCAGGACGTCTTGAGGGGCTAGTTGGTTCATTCTATTCAGGTAAAAATTGCGCTGAAATAGAAAGGACACCACAAAGAAGGAACACTTAAACAGATCGAGCGCAAACTACCAACTGTTTTTTATTGACTGTAGAACGTCGGTAAAATAGGGAACCCGTACATAGCTATGTACGGGTTCCCTATTTTACCGACGTTCTACAGTCAATAAAAAACAGTTGGTAGTTTGCGCTCGATCTGTTTAAGTGTTCCTTCTTTGTGGTGTCCTTTCTATTTCAGCGCAATTTTTACCTGAATGGATCATCTTGTTGTTGCCGAGAAATGATAGCCGCATCAACAACTCCTAAAGGACCTCTGAATTCACTATCCTCTGTAGCCGGTGATTCAATCGGTGACCTTACAAACAGTCGGCGTCTAATTGCTGCCTTCCGAACTAGTAAACTACGGCCATGTCGTACTGTTGCAGCCGTAAGCTCCATCGTGCTGAACGTCCAGATGCGTTTTTCATGTTGGTCAACCAACAAAGAGAGTGATGGTCGCTTACGACTTTGAAAGCGTGGCCATATAAGTACAGGCGGAACTTCGCAACTGCCCAAACGACAGCCAGACACTCCTTCCCCATTGTTGAATAGTTTGACTCGGCGCGTGTCAACGTTCTGCTAGCGTAGGCAACTACTCTCTCCACACCATCTTAACATTGGACAAAAACAGCACGTAGGCTCACATTGCTGATGTCTGTATGGATGGCTGTTGGTGCAATCTCGTCGAAGTGAGCGAGAACGGGTGGAGTTAGTAGACGCTGTCGCATCTCGTTGAACGAAGCTTCTTGCTTTTCCCCACACAAACGCAACGTCTTCCCTTGTAAGGCCGCGTTCACACTGAGCATTCCGGCCGCCGAAAGTGCTCCGAATCCGGTTCGTCGGCGGCGAGATCCGCCGAAAGGGCCCTCTCCGCGCCGATCGCTCTCGGACCAATTTTTGCGGCGTCTGCCGCCGAATCGGTCACCGCGGAGCAATAGGAGCGCTAGTCAAGGAATTTTGAAAAATGGCGGCCAAGCCCTACTCCCTTGTTATGCCGCAGTGCACGTAACTGAATGTTGAAACCAACGGAGGTTTAACCTACTCTGTGCCTACTTCGCCTCCGTATTTCGTGAAAGAGGTGACCGAGCTTGTTGTCTCCGTGACCGAGCTTGTTGCGGTCTTGCGGAGCAGAACGAACCCACCAACGCCGCTGGCGTCGGTGGTTTTTCTGCTCTTCGTGCATTACAAGACAGCCACTTGCCAGCAAAGTAAGCAGTACTGTCTTTTCTTGTTTCTTGCGTAGGAGAATCGTCGAAGTATACACCACCGGATAGCGTAGTAGCGTTTGCGAGAAGTGACAACGACCGGGTGACAGCGCATCCGTCCAGCATTCGCCCCATGGTGAATGGCATACTCGGCGGCGCGGGGCACGTCCAGTGCGAACGACGCTGCGTTTCGCCGGCAGGGGAATTTCGGTCACTGTAGAAAGCGGATGTTTCAGTGTGAACTAGGCCTAAGGCGGGTGCGGGGAGAAGCGATGTGTGCAAAGTCTGCTATAAAATGCCAGTAGTAAGCGCAGAGACCCAGAAAACGCCTGACCGCTTTCTTATCAACACGCCTTGCGAACTTAGCGACGGCTGCAGTTTTATCTATGTCAGGCCTCACACCTTCGCGACTGACCACATGTCCCAGGAACTGGAGTTCTTCGAAGCCCAAGTGGTATTTTTCCGGCGTTAATGTGAGTCCAGCGGGCCGTATGGCTTCAAGGACTGACAGTAGCCGCTTTAGATGTTCTTCAAATGTGGCCGAAAAAACAATCACGTCGTCGAGGTACACAAGACATGTTTTTCATTTCAGGCCGGACAGAATGGTATCTATTAGTCTCTGAAACGTGGCTGGGGCTGAGCATAGACCGAAAGAGAGGACTTTGAATTCCTAAAGGCCGCCTGGCGTCACGAAGGCGGTCTTTTCTCAGTCGTGATCATCTACTTCTATTTGCCAGTATCCACTTTTAAGGTCTATTGACGAGTAGTAGCGCGCATGCCGTAGCCTGTCCAAAGAGTCATCGACTCGTGGTAACGGATAAACGTCTTTTTTCGTAACGCGGTTCAGCTTACGATAATTGATGCAGAAACGCAAGCTACCATCTTTCTTTTTCACGAGTACCACTGGCGATGCCCAAGGACTCTTTGATGGTTGGATCCCATCATCCTCTAGCATCTTCTTGACTTGCTGCTGGATTACCTTACGTTCTTTCTGAGCGACGCGATATGGGTTCTGTCGGATCGGTCTTGCTGTGTCTTCTGTAATGATGCGATGCTTAGTCAGAGGCATTCGACCCACTCGTGATGTCGATGAGCAGCAGTCCTTAAACTGGTTGAGCAGCTCCATAAGATGGCATCTTTCAGTCGGTGTTAGACTCGGACCAATATTGACTGGTGGTGTATGCGGAGGTGATTGGGCTGTGGCTTCTCCTTGCATAAGAAAACAGTCGTGAGAGTAGTCGAGCTCCTCGAGGTACGCCACAGCCGTGCCTTTACCGATGTACCGGTGCTCATTTGTGAAGTTGGTCAGAAGCACCTCTGCGCGCCCATCCACTTAGCTGACGATGCCGCGAGCAATGGCAATGCCTTGGCGAAAAAGAAGGGCAGTGATGCGTTCGGCTATGGCGTCTTCATTACAGTGCACGCCGCAACACACGGAAACAAAACTACATGACAGTGGTGGCACGCAGACGTCGTCGTCGACCACACGTAACACCCCAGGTTCTTGGTCTGGATCATGGATCACAGGCTTGTCAGCGGCGAATGTAATCACAACATCACATATGTTGACCACAACACTGTACTCTTTTAAGAAATACATTCCCAGTATCATAGGTTTGCAGCGCTCCGGTAGGATCAGAAATGTGGCTACAAAAGCCACATTCTCAATCATGAGTCCTGCTGTACATTTTCCCGTCGGTGTCATTATCTGGCCTCCAGCATTTCGGATATAAGGGTCCGTCCATTCCGTCCTGACTTTCTTGAGCTCACCTGCCAAGCGTTCACTCATTATAAAAAAGTTTTCACTCGATTCGACTAAGGCTGTCACTTCAACGCCATCAATCGTCACAGCAAGGTCGGCAGTCACAGTTTTCTCGGCGGTGTCTTCATCGTCGTCTGTCACGTGTTTCGGCAGCAGTGGGGGATTCTCGGCAATTCGACGGCTTGCAACCTTCCCCCCAGAGGTTGCTGCTTTCATTTTCTCCGCCTTGGGCTGGGAGACCGACCTCTGACGGCGTCAGCAAAACTACGGCGGCTTGGTGAACCAAAACGAGCCGGGGGTGGTGAGCGCGTCCGGAAGGTAGCAGAGCCTTCCCGCTGACCAGCCTGGTCGTCGTCAATGGGGGCACGGCTTTCTTCGAACTGTCGGCGCGTAGTCGTAGGTGCACTCCCGCGGTATTCAGCTCGGCGATGTGGGCAAAAACGGTAAATGTGCCCTGGATCTCCACAGTTGTATCAGAGTGGTCGGCGATCCGCAGTGCGCCATATGTCCATCTTCCTCATATAGGGTCGCCTTACAAAATCCTGCTGAGCCCAGGCTGCCACAGGATACGGTTCGAGGTACTGCGGCGCTGGCATGGGCGTGGGTCGACGAACAGCGTCTGCATAGCTGTATCCGTTCGGCTGGTAGGATACTTCTGGAGCCAATGGACAACGCACAGCGTCTGCGTAGGTATAAGAGTTTGGGTGGTACGGCGGATCGGAATATTGCTGAGAAGCGACAAACGCTTGTCGAAGTTCATGGCTAACAACTTCAGCGACGGAGGCTACCGTGGACTCCTGCTGCGGGGGCGCCTGTGACTGCAATGTGTACTTCGCGTTCTCCTTCGAAATATCCGCACGCACGATCTGTCTAATCAGGTGGCGTAGAGAAAACTTGTCGTTTGCTGTAAGTGCGGCGGCGCCTGCAGCTGCGCCGGTGGCCGGGCGATCAGACTGACACTACCGTTGCTGCAGCGCACGCTCTTTTGCGGTGGCCTCCCTGGTGAACTCGTCCACTGTTGTTGGCGGATTGCGCACAAGACCAACAAACAGCTGCTCTTTGACGCCGCTCATGAGATGACTTTGCATTTGAGCCTCGGCACGTTGGGCTGCACACGGGGCCACAGACGCACCATATCCTCAGCAAACATGGTGATGCTTTCATGCAGCTGTTGGGTGCGTCCTTCAAGAAGGCGTTGTGCGTTTTCGCGTCAGTCCGCGTTCGGTCCGCGTTCGACAATATCGAATACATTAAATATTGAATACTGCTTTCTGCCTCCTAGTCATGCTTTTCAGGTTAAGCGTTACAACATTACGCCGTTGTTTCGCTTCCATACGGTATAAGTGAAATAAAAGATATATGACATGAAGACAGTTAACACGTATTCACTCCCTAAAGTTGATGCGATCGCAAACGGTGCAGCATAAAAGGGTTAAGTAGAGTATGAAGAGCTGAAGCGTTTTAGAAGGCCTCAAATAGACTCCAGGAACAATTTGTTAGGTCTTAGGCCAGGACGTATATCTAAACCGTTTCCGTCGCCATCTCATCAGAGAGTTTATTTGTGTCTCTTGTTTACCTTGAAGTATTTTTTGTGATTGTGTTTGTGTGAACCATCGAATGTACATGTTCTTTCAACGTCATCTCATATCCATGTTCATGTAAATGACGTCTGTTTTGTCATCATCCTTAGAGTATGTCTAAGAAGGAAATGTTCTGTTGAGTGTTATTGACGTTTGTGGCAATAAATTGTTTCTTAACATATCCTCCGGGACAGCTTTGTGCTCTGCCGTAGTAGAGTACCTGTATAGTACTCTGAATTGTTAACCACTTTTTCTAAACACACTTACCACGGGACGGCTTTATGCTCTCCGATAGTCGGGTACCGAGTGCTCTCAGTCGTTAAACACTTTTTCTAAACACACAAGTCAGCTTTATGCTTTCCCATAGTAGGGTCTACAAGTTACTCTAATTCATCAGCTAGTTCTTCTAAACATGGACATCATTGTTACATGGCCCATGCTAGGTGTTAATTTTGTCGACAAGACCTCATGAAATGTGAGGCCCACGGTACGGCTGTTTGCTCTCTCCCATAGTAGAGTGGCAAGTACTCTAAATCGTTGAGTACTTTGTCCAGAGAAATACACGCAAGATTCCCATAGCACTCGATGACTATTTGCACGGGACATCCATAGTAGAGTACCGAGTACTCTGAATCGCTATTCGCTTGTTTGTTCTAAACACATAGACAACAGGAATAGCGTGTGAGCTGAACGCTATTGTTCTTATGTCCATTGCGTAGTTTTTGCCGACACGACCACATCAGAAGTGAGGCCAACCGAGACGGCTTTATGTTCTCCTATACTAGAATACCCCTTTTTCTAAACACGCAGTTTGTTTGGGATGAGAAGACGATGACATATTATAAGACCCTCAATAGATGCCAGAAACAATTCGATGATTTTTATTGTGTCTTTTTGTGAACACATTTGGCTTGTGAAACAATTTTATCTGGTGAATGCAGTGCTTTTGCCGAGGACAAGTAACACATTTGGCTTGTGAAACAATTTTATCTGGTGAATGCAGTGCTTTTGCCGAGGACAAGTAACTTCGAGACAGCTTAACACTCTCCCATTGTAGAATACGTCGTACTCTAAACCATCCAACATTCTTTCCTAAACACAAAGTAATCTTCCTTTCATCACCGATCTCCCTCGGTGGGATGGACAAGGACACTAAGGAACAACCAACCAACCAAATAACAAGAAAACGATGTCGGCAGTCCAGAAAAGCGAGCCGTTTCCATGAAAGATCGCGAGAAAGGATGGCATCGATGGAGGCACATAATAGAATTACTTTTCAATGCATTTTATTTCGTTGGTAGTATCGGAAGATGGTGTTGATTTTTCCAATGAGTATTCCTATGTCATTTCTTAATTGCAATTGAGACTGCTTTTACGAACTAATTAAGGCCCAAAGGAAGTGTTCGAAACTACGAAATCAAAATCCAAAATTTACTTCCGAGTATCGAAGATAGTGAGCTATGTGTAAAATTCAGCCACATTATAAATTTCAGGTATTCGGGGAACACGCGTACACTAAAAAATATTGTTGAGCTGACCCGTCCGCACTGTAAAAAGAAAAAGAGCTGCGTTTTTCTCAGCGTCGTGTAGAGTGCACTTGGTTCTTTTAGACAAACAAAACAAACAGAACATCACGAGATACAAAAAGATCTCAGCTTTTATGTATATTTACAGAAATTTAAAGCACGACACAGCGGGCAGAAACATAGGCCTAATTTTTGGGGGGGAAGAGGGGGGGTAGCATCTCATTGATATCGGGTGGGGGACAAGCTCCTTGAATACAGTATCTACTAAGACAGAAACAATCATTGTTTTGTCAAAAATAGGCAAGCACCCATTATGCCAGCATTCTTAACTATGCGGAGAAGCGATGTAACCAGTACACGTATGCAGGACCTTGTGTGTAATGTGTTGATGCGGTGGTTGACGACGATGAATTTCAGTTGACTGCACTTGAAGTGAGTACGACGCTTACAACACTCATCATCACGCAATCAGTGTTGCGTGACGCCTGGTGTTTATTAGATCTTCAATGAGTCCTGCAGAAACCTGTAAGATTACAGAAGGCTCTTTCCCGGTTTATTTGATTTTTCCACTATGCAATATCGCATCTGTTAACAGGATTCCTCGCCTGATATAATGCCCCCATGGCATCTTGCGAAGGGCTTGCAGGCATCAGCATGACTCCGAGGCAGAACATTCTACTGCCAGGCAGAGGGCCTTGGTTGAAATCCCGCGCTCAATCCTGAAGACTTTTTTTTTTCTCATTGCGTACAATGATGGCTACGGACACAGCTGGTGGAGGTTGCTGATAACTTCGCCACCAAGGTAGACTGTTGCGATCTCTAATAATAATAATATATGAGATTCAACGTCAGAAAACCAAGATACAATTGTGAGAGACGCTGTACTGGAGCGCTTCGGAAAGATATACCACATACGGTGGTTTAACGTGCACACAAATCTAAGCGCGCGGGCCTGACGAATTTTCCCCTCCATCGAAATTGTGGCCCGCGCGGCCGTGACCTGCGGGTAAGAAGTCGAGCCGTGATTTCACAACAGCGTTCCCCCCAAAAAATGGGGCATCTGCGTGATAGTGGTGTGAATACTGGAAGCAGCTAAAGTGGTGGTTTTGCTTAGCATGTCTGCAACCGCCGACTCCCCACCCTCTTCCACTATCCTCGGTTAGACTATGCCATGACCACCCTCCTCCTTTGCTAACTATTCATCCTCACCTCATGGCTCCTTATGCTCACTTCCCTTTCCGACTCATTGCTATAATACGCTATATTATACATATCAATTCTTTATCCTCTCCCCTTTCTTACTTTCACTTTAGTTTCTCAGTCAGTGCTATACTGTATACAGAAGGCTATAGTCTTCTTCTTCTTCCTCTTCTTCTTCTTCTTCTTCTTCTTCTTCTTCTTCTTCTTCTTCTTCTTCTTCTTCTTCTTCTTCTTCTTCTTCTTCTTCTTCTTCTTCTTCTTCTTCTTCTTCTTCTTCTTCTTCTTCTTCTTCTTCTTCTTCTTCTTCTTCTCCTCCTTCTTCTTCTTCTTCTTCTTCTTCTCCTTCTTCTTCTTCTTCTTCTTCTCATGGCTCTCACCCAAGGCAGGGGATTGGCCGAAGAATATTTTAACGTTTAAAAAAATGAAGAATTTAGCTCTATATTCTTTTAGCCTGACTGATAAATTCCTTTATTGCGTAGTAAACATCCCTGTGACTGTAGCCTAGAGTCGAGGTGCCGAATGATAGAACAACTGATTCGGATATTTCTAGACCCAAGTTTCGAAGAGGTGGTGCTATGAATTTTTTTCTCAATGACGTATAGCGGCGGCAGGATAGAAAGTAATGACTGATTGTTTCCTCCTCCTTACAGAAGATACACAGAGGAGACAACGTACCCAATCCCCTACTTTTCCTCCTTTTCATCCTCCATTTCCTTTACACAAAGGGAGTGAAAAAGCGTAGACAAAAGAAGAGACTCGGAAAATCGAACTTCTCAAGTCTGTTCTTTTGTCTTCTTTAAATTTTGCGCCAACGATGTTTGCACAGCTACACACCAACTAGCCCGATGAGATACGTTACTGTGCCACTTCCTTGATTATACTAACGTGCTTCACTGGTTCTTTACTCTGCTACTCCTCTCCTATACTGATACTTTAATTCATAGAGTTTACTAAGAATAACTAGAGGAGACTGTGGCGCTGCGACCGTTCAGCGACCTTGTGGTTGATGGGTTTTACACGGATTTGCCTAGTCTGTGTACTTTTGAGCAGTGAATCGCATTTGTGGCTTCATTTATTGCTGCGTTTTGGTTTTGTTTCAAAGAAAATAATGAACGCTTTTGAACTTCGTGACCCAATTTGAAATGGTAAGCCTAAAATATCAAGGTGTTGATGCGGAACCGCTAAACACTCGCCGATTTTCGTTTCGCTAGAAAACAGCTCCAAGGCACACGAACACACACGTAGCCAGAAGCAGGCCAGAAGCACGAAGATTAGGCAAATCTGTGTACTACCCCTCATTCCCATGCTCGCTGAAGCGCCGTGTGTTGCAGCTTCCATAGACACTAGTGCCAGTGTTCCCTCTAGTGTATATTTAAAAAAACTCCATGCATTGCATAGCTACGCTCGGCTTTCCTCTTCACTTAGCTTTACTCTCCCCCGCATCGATAGCGTCTTGCTTTTAACCAACGGCACTATTCCAAGCTCAAAGACCTGCGCCGTTCAGACGAAACGACAATGAACACTGTAACTAATACGCATAAAATAGCGCCCGATATTTCCAGTGCGTGTATCATCAAGTAAAGGGCGCATTTCGCCGCAATGAAAGTCGCACTTTAAAACTGGCCTTGTCTCTGAGCATCGTCCCCATGGCGACCATCACTTGTAGCCCAGTGCCCTAGGAGTGCAACCTCACGACCGAAGGCCAGTCTATGGGAGCGCATCGAGAGCGTCACGACTGACGTTCTTTGTGTCTCCTGGTGTAACCAAGAAAGCAGTTGACCTTGAATAAACATCGTTTTTTAACATAAGTGAAAAAATAGACGAACATAGAAAGAAGAGTTCTAGATGCGACTCATTAGCGAAGTATAACACACGCCTCTTCACTAATTCACTACCTCGTTCTCCGAGAAAGCCTTCAAGACGTAACAAATGACAGGGCTTTGATCGTATCTTCTGAGGGAGGTCTGCAGCTAGCGGGCGGTGCCCTTTGACTCTCATGTTTCAGGCCACTTTTTTTTTTTCGACATGAATTACAAAAAGGTTTTTGTTCAACACGGTACCTTGTCTTCATAGTGGTATACTGGATCTGCAGATTAGCGGGTGAATTGAGCATCACCACGTGTTCTGCAGTTTTTTATTGCTTTTTTAAGCGGCTGCCTGTAGAGGGTATTTTGCGGAAGACAACATGACTGTAACGAGCGTGAGATATTTCTTTGTGGGAGACAAACTCATCCGGAGGTGGAGGCTGCTTCTACGACGGCGACGAAAGGGAAACCGCCAGGCCCATTTGGCTGTTGCGGTGACTGTTAGATTAGACGTTCAAAGACGTTTTGACGACTTATGGGATAATCTACATGTACAGGGCACAAAGCTTGATCTTGATTTTTATCTAGACCTTCTTTCTTTCGTGACATGGGCAGCTTTCTTAAGTATAAGGATACTAAAGACAACAATAATTTGTTTTAGACGTTTAAGGCCATCATTGCGATATTTCACATTTAACAAAGTACAATGCAGTTAGGTCACTCTCCTAGTTCCTCCCAATCTTATTTGAAGTTAAAAAAGAATATTTACTGCTGGTGAAGGTCTTTTTTCTACGTTTTCTGTGGAATAGTTGGTTATAAAGCGCTTCCACATGGCGTGAGTTGCTGCAAGGATCAATATGTTTTCTAACTTCGCGTTTCCTACTCATTTGAGGTATAGATTTGATGGTTCGAGTCAAGTGCAAGCCTGAAGCACCATTTTTGCGCTTTTAGCTTTCGAAGTGTACAGTGATGGTTCATTGCTAATTTTCTGCATTTGCAATCAGTATTGCATGATTGGCACTTGGTGTACAAGGACACTTTTCTAGGGACTGATAGTCATCCTGTGTACCTTCGATCAGCTTTACACTTGGTCCGATATTTCTGTCATATTTTCGCTACTATGAAAAACGATACCAGAAAACGACTTTAACTCTATGAAAAGCCTTTTCATCTTTTTTTATTGTGACATAGACTTGCGGCCTAACTATTTTTGTCTGTGTAATAAATGTGCACCGTTAGTGAAGTGGCTGCTTGTGAAATGTGTTGTCATGTATCAAGTGGTCGTCACTGGATGTGTCGTTGTAGCGAAGGCCGGCTTGCTGAATGTGACGAAAGCGTTCCGATTGCAACCCTTGGCAGGTCCATATAAGGTCAAATTAATCTGCTTGCATCACTGAAGTGGTACAACACGGACACTTTTCACAAGCTGATAGACGCAACAAGTTTCATGATGATATCACAGCTAAGGACAGCCCCAGCTTGAAGCCTCTTCAGCACGACTTTCTCCGTGCTAGTAAGTTGAGGGGGCAGAGAGCAGACACACGGTGAGATAAGAGCACGTGTATCATGCCGGAGAAAATTGTTACGGGCATGGAGTGAGCTCAAGGGAAATAGACAATAGATGGATGTATGGATGGATATGGCTGTACCCTTTAGATCGGGTGGTGGCTAGCGCCACCAAGCCGTAATACTTAATGAACCAAAAACTATATTTATTTTTTTCCTTTAAATAGTGAGGTTGTGAATTCGTTCTTTGCAGTGAAGGGTTTAAATTTCGCTCATGCCTTGACATTAGCCACCAATCAGATAAACTCCTTCTAGTTAATTCTACCCGCTTAACGTCTATTTTGCCCTCCCTGTCCCTAAACCCCAGTGCTTTGAAAAACGCTGCGCCATCCTGAACAATACGGTGAAGCCCTTTACAGAACATTATCAAGTGTTCGGCAGTTTCTTCTTCCTCTCCACACGCGCTGCATACCGTGTCTACCCCTTCGTATTTGGCCCGATATGTCTTGGTTCGCAATACTCCTGTCCTGGCCTCAAAAAGTAGAGAACTACCCGGAGTGTTATCATAGATCCTTTTCTTGGCAATTTCCTGCTTAAAAGTTTGATAGATCTCTAGTGCGGACTTCTTAATCATGCCAATTCTCCACATATCGGTCTCAGCTTCCTTCACCTTCTTCTTAACCGATAATTCGTTTTGGTTTGGCCCCCTGCTTTTTTCCAAGTATTTACCAGTCAATATTCTGGTTAGCTTCCTCCATTTTGTATCGACATTTTTTGTAGACCCTTTTCGTAAAAGGGCGCCCCAAGCGCCCATTACGCGAACTATTCTTGCCGACATGTGTAGGGCACAGGTGCATACGACACGAACTGCGTTTCATGTAGACGCAGACGCCGCTCAGTGTTTGAGGTACATATACGTAAGCAGGTGGGACTTTCTCGCGCGCTCAGGAACGTGAAGTCACAACGAGTGAATTTACAGAAATACGAATGTCTTACTGTTGTGAGCCGCGTTTAGGCTCAAATAACTTCACGAAGAAAGTAACGGAGGAATTTTCGTATTTCACGTTGAAAACACGGGCGCCATTATGGAACTACATTCACTGGCGGTACGATGCACGCACGAGGTGCGCGCACATATTCTATACATGACGGCTTCTATCCCAGAAACTTTCGCAAAATTTAAACTGACGAAAAGCTCACCGTCAGGCGGCGTGTTTATGAAAATGGTCGATCCAGCTATTCCCATTTTGATCTTTTCTGTGACGCATTATTTCATACTAATAAATCTGAAACAGCTAGTTCGACAGCTTGTCCCAGACTTTCGCTCTCTTTCTCTCAGTCTACAAGTGCAGTAGTTGAAAGACATGTGGACAAATTACACAGTGAGCGCACGTCGGGAGCTAAAGTTGGCACGTTTTCATTCGCATTACAAATGAAGAAATTTCTCTTCCTTTCTGTATATGTCATTGTCATCATCCGGCAACTGGAGTAGCCTGTCAAGTGAAAAACCAGGCAAAACTTTGCAGCTCCCCATTAAAATACTTCTCTCTCTCTTTATCTTCGTTCCACAGAACAGCAACCACACACGCCGTCATGACGACACGCACGTGTATGCTAAACACTTACGATGACAAATTTTCACTCACGACAAGTATTTCGCGTATAACAATGCCTTCCCACTTTCCCGCGTGACAACAAATCTTTCTAAACCAAAACCAGCAAATTGTAAAATTAGCAATACTAATATCCTCCTAGTTGAGAAAGAGTTATTTCTCTCTAAAGCTTGTCATTAAGCCCCTGCGCCACGTGACATTTACAGAAGCTTTTCAAAATCCCGAGGTTAAACAAAAAGATGCCAAGCTCCTGAAAGAGGTAAAAAATCCTTCGATTAAGAGATCCCTAAGGTTGGCATCAGTGCTTGCTCTGCATGGAGTAAAAAGATCTGCCACCGGAAGTGTTCCGAAACTGTTAATAGAACGCTCGCGAACATGAACAAACAATACAGTTACCGAGTGCGTATTCTGCGGACAGTGCATGCAACCTGCTTGCAGGCTTACGCTGGCTGAATCTGCAAACTTTGGGTACCATCTGGTTTCGTGTACTCACTACGCAAGCACTGGCTTGATTTTCGGCGGCGAATCGATTTCGACCCGGACGTCTGGCAGCGCTTGCTCCCTCCAAATAGCTTCCACCAGTCTCGCGTCTCCAACTTTGAAGAAACCACAAGCTTTTTCTTTTAAAACTCATTCCACTAGAGTGAATCCTAACCCTTTGCTTTGAACTCATTGAAAAGGCAAGCCGGCGTGCATAGGCAGCAACGAATCGCGCTTCGAATCGAAGCCAGTGCTCACGCACCGTTGCGCCCGTGTAAGTGCACATGCTTCCTTTGAAACGTACGAGCCTTCGCTTGGATATTGGTAGGGAAGGGTTGTTTCATCACGTGGCTCGCTCAAAGCCTCGTTACGTAGTCTGCCCTTGTAGTTTTACTGTGTAGTGGAAACTCTGTCGTTGTGTGAACTGAAAGGTCTCGCGGAATGTTTGTCTCCTTCTCTCTGCCTTTGTTTACAGTTTTCTGAACTTTCGGGTGGAAAGTCGTTAAAAGTTGGTTTCTTCGTTGCGCCTCGATAGCCACTGAAAGAACTGTGTCGTTGAGAGAGGGGAAACAAATAAGCACAACGTCGTAAATCAATTTCCGAGGGTAACGCGCGTGAAACAGAACAGCAGCCACACCACGCGTGAGTTTTTCATCGCGTCGAAATTCATAGGTTATTCTTTGTTGAAACGCAGGACCGTAACACGGCGATGATGGCGGCCTATGTTATCACGCACCACGTGATACCAGAAATCCTTTTACAGCCGAGCTGTGTCGCCATCGCAATTGTCATAGACGTTTGCTTACCGGCGCAGGACAATATATACGGGCAGCTTGAAGTTGTCTCGGTGTAGAGCCACTTTACGCGGGTGGAAGGCGTCACAGCTGCACGCACGCGAACACTTTAAAGAGCTACCTCATTTTGACGACTAAGGCCACTCATCATGTCATGGCCATTTGGAGGTTTGAGAGCTCGCGTGATGCGCTGAAGATGTTCTTTGTGAATAGCCACAGTGTCAGAAGGTGGCGAAAGGAGAAGAAGAGGTAAGGGGTACACGACAGTTATAGAATAGTAAGCATCTGCCACGGCGGGAGGCAGAGCACAAGATCGGGGAATACAACAAACTTGAACTGACCACGGATAAGTTGCCGGACAGCGGTGAAATTGCGCTGCTATACCAACAGAAACGTCAACGTGACGAAGTGCGTGGACAGACTGCGTCGAGTCCATGTTGAGGATTACGCTTGATGGTTGTTGCATCTCGATGAGTAGTTAAACTGCGGTAACACCAGCACAGAGGGCAACTACGAGTAACTCTGCCAGGACGGATGTTATGCGGATATCTAACGCATAAGAGCAGGTCTGCTTGACATGAGGATGAAAAGGGCACACTAAAAAAAAAATGTGCAGTATACACAATATCAAGCCGGTGTCCACAAACTTTATTCATGTTACTAAGATGCCGAAAGTGAGGGGCTGAACGGGGTGACATTATTATTATGCGTTTCAATCAAACCACTCTCATAGTTCTTAACTAAAGGTCATTATTGGGAATTCTAAGTTTCTTACAAAGAAATGCACGTCAAAGCGAGAACTCATGGTGACACAAGTGTGTAGCATCACTTTCCAGATTCATAAACATAAAAAAGAACAAGAACAACAAAACTCACGAGGTCTTATGTGCATCCGCCGGAGACGATTCGAAGGCGACGGTTATCTTTTCCTTCTTCGCAGTCAATTCGTTGACGGTTCCCGCCATGCACCGAAAGCTTTCGGCCCCCAACGTGGCTTCGCATTGCCTCCAAGATTGGAGGCATCATGTGATGTCATCACGTGGTGAGGACCTTTTTTAGCGTCACTCGCGTTGATGCTTACATGACGGGACGACAGCCGACGCCAGCGGTCGATTTCTCGCATTTGATGAAGTATCCAAATTCTGTCACTTCAACGACAACAACGACAACTAAACACGTCACCGAAGTGTTATACTAGCATTCTTCTGGCGATGTGGGTTGTCACATTCCATTCTCTACGATGCCGTCCATATCTGCCCTGTATCACGTTCCGTTAAAGCAGCGACATCTTCAATCTCACCGCGACAACACAGCACAGCATTCATCGTGGCAGGCACGCGAGGAATGCGTGGGAGCCAGAGTCACGAACCTATAGAGCATGCCTGGGAACATATAGCGCTAAGTGGAGGCAACGACCGAGTTGTGCGGTGTTCTCGATATGCCATATGTGCAATACAGGATCAAAAAACTAGTTTTCTGGATTAACCGTGAGCACTGGAGCTATAGGCAATGCTGAGTACGGGACATGCGGAATGACCATTCGTTTCAAACTCGAATCCTATTGTGCTTACATCGCGTTGAAGTTTGCTGAAGCGGGAAATTTTCGGGCGTGACAGGAGCCTCAAGCACCGTGCTTTGGCTCTGGGTTCGCATGTATTAACATGCACACAGGGGGCGGGCTTTCGCACCTCTTTACTTAAATCCCTTCAAGGCTTCCGATCTACACTCGAATTCATATCTTGCCAGGATAGAATTTGAAGTTCTCGAGCACAACTCGTAATTCCCATGCTGCATATTTAGCAGACGATTGTCTTTGTTGCCGAACGAGCTTTTCTGATTTTTTCTTTTGTTAGGCGAAAGGGTGAGATGCCTGATGAAACGTGAGAAGTGACCATTGGCGTCAACACGAGTGATGCAAAAATTATAGATGACATCACCCTATAAGGCATCATGAAGTCGAAGATAGCCATATGCAACGACGTCATTATCGCTTCATAGTGATAATGACGTCATGCAACATGACGTTCTGTGATGACGTTAACGCATCATATCGCCTTATCGGCTCACGATGATGCAAATTTTCTTATCGCCTACACTCGCAAACCCTGATCGTACCAGCTCTGCAGTAAAAGTGAACTCTTTGGTTAGGTGGTGATGTTTCCGATGTGCGAACATCATGGCTGCGTGAACTCTTCTAAGACAGTGGAAGAGAGCCTTGATGGGAGTTATTTGGCGCATGAGCTCTCTGGTTTGTGCCTGAACTGTGTGGGAGAACCAACCGGCACGTTGAATGCCACTTCATCGAATAAAACTTCCGAACTCTCGTGCAGAGTGTTTGACGACAGGCAAGGCGTCTCAACGACACCATTTCGCCGGGATAACAATCAAAATGAGAAAAAAAAAATTTGACACCACTACCCTCCTTTCATATCGTGTCCTACTGCATGAGGCCGCCAAATGGTGCAGTACCAGGACTGTGTGGTACCAATGACATCGATCCTTTATTGGTACCACCTGTACAACTGGCACCACTATTGTTTCAACCACAGCGCACGAAGCCAACGCCATCGCATGGCAAAATCGTAAAGCTGGGCTGTCTTTCACGCATCCCCTCACGCTCCTGTCAGCGACCGTTTATAGATAGATTTCAATTAGACAATCACCCAGCAAAAGACATGGTAAACACACTGAGATGATGTACATATAGGGCAAATCCATATTACGTATCGGGAATTTGGCATGTCACATCATGTATAGCCATATTTGCCCAATTCTCAGTGTAGCTACATGTCGTAGTTTTCGAGCAGGTGTATATAGGGCATTTGTGTGAGCGGTTATTTGCCACAGATCGGTAAATGCATCA
The DNA here is from genome assembly GCF_043290135.1 of Rhipicephalus microplus. Taxonomy (NCBI): domain Eukaryota; kingdom Metazoa; phylum Arthropoda; class Arachnida; order Ixodida; family Ixodidae; genus Rhipicephalus; species Rhipicephalus microplus. Next base: position 30,330,826 of record NC_134708.1, on the reverse strand, counting down.
AGCAACTTTTTGTTTACACGAACAACAAATAGAATATAACATATCAGGTCGGATGACCAGCATCAGGCTACGCGTGAAACACGTATTTGCTGCAAAGCAATATAATTCTTTTGGAGGCTGCGGCGGCTGCATTTCCGATGGAGGCGGAAATGTTGAGGCCCATGTGCTCAGATTTGGGTGCACGTTAAAGAACCCCAGGTAGTCAAAATTTCCGGAGCCCTCCACTACGGCGTCTCTCATAATCATATAGTGGTTTTGGGACGTTATACCCCACAAATCAATCAATCAATCAATTCTTTTGGAGGCATCAGTTCTGACGTATATGTTAGGCCACATGGTGTCAATGGCCATAGTTGCCTGATTTCTCGTCTATAGACTTATAGGACACTTTTTGTCATGTTTATATGCGGCATTTGGGCAATAAACAGTCAATTAAACAAACAGTAAATAGAAAATGAGACACGAAGGTGTGTAGAATAACAAATATCGAGACTGCAGACTTGCACGTGTGGTTGCGCTCTGATAATGATTTATCGCACAAGGCTGTCGGACTGTGTGGTTGTGCAGTGCTACCCTTCTCTTTGCTTTTTTTTCCCCTTTTACACTCTGCACTCGTTTACAATTCAATGTACCCATCCCTCTTTTTTTGTTGCGCTGGGTAGCATAGCAGTTATTCTAAACTGTAGCATGCGTTTTGGAGAGAAACAGCTCGAAATACGAGAGACTGCAGGCAAATAAATAAACTATGTGTGCAATGTGTCGTACCAACATGCCCAAGCAACCACTTTAGTTGACATCCGTGCCTTTCTCTCCCTCTCTTGTTTGCCCTGCCTTCCCGTAAAACAATTATTCTTTGCAATACACGCCTACAATAGTCACACGAGTTGACTTATTCGACTCGGTGTTCGGTCGGGACGGTTCCAGGAGGCCTTACTTCGCCACCAAGTCATCCCGCGACGCGCCGAAAACGCGCACGCACGAGCAACGGATGCGGCGTGTAAAGAGCGACTCGGAGAAGGAGCGCGCATACCGTAGCCGCGATGCTGCCATGCCGCTGAACGCGGGGGCTCTGTCTCCCAGCTGCCAGCTCGTAGAAGACACCGCAGGGGAAGACTGCTCATGAGAAGGGCGCTGGATCGCCGGCCGAAATAGAACTGCCAGCAAGGAAGGCGTCACGGGCGCGTTCGTTACACGCTTGCCTCGTTACAACGAAATTCCTCCTTCTAACGAACCCGGAAATAAGGAAAGAATGACGGGAGGGAGCAGGGGCTCTGGTTGTTTGTGCTTAAAGGGACGTACAAGGAGATGAACAAAAGAGGGTGCCCACCTTTGACTGCCGCGTTACTGTGTGTGCATTACGTTTACATTCACTCTCTTCACTGGAGTAAGAGCTCATCTTATATTGCCTAGGGTAAAGGTGTGTATCATCGCAGACTTGCGTACGCATATAAGACGGAACTTCGGTATTATGAAGCATAGAATTAGGCTCATAGTTTAGGTTCACGGTTTAACAATGGTTTAAACTGCACGTTGAAGACAGGACGCAAAAAGGGGCATATGCAAACACGCGCAAGCACCAGTATTATGCTTCAGCTTGAGTTTTTCTTTATTTTTCTGCGTTCGTGAGCACTTATGAAACAGCACGCTACACATTTTTTTGAAGCTATGATGCCCCATGCTTTATTATTCTATTCACTAATTGTTATTTTATCTTAAATGAATTAGTCGTCACATGCATGGCATCACTGTTTGCCCATATTTGGAGTTATATGAAAATTTAAGAAATGTACAGAATAGGGGCAGATGTGTTTCTCGACAGGCGTATTTTTATACAGCTGGTCACCGTTGCTTCTGTACGAAACCACCATATGATTATGAGATAGGCCGTAGCGAAGGGCTACGGCCTCTCTCGTTTTTAACGAGAGAGATTTTTCTCGTCTTTAACGAGAGAGAGAAATTTCGCCATTAACGTGCACCGACGTCTGAGCACACGGCCCACAAAATTTTCGCCTCCATCGAAAATGCCGCCGCCACAGCCAGAATTTGGTCCCGCGACCTACGGGTCTGTTGCCGAGTACCTTAGGCCCTAGACCACCGCGGCGGGGCGATTGTATTGTTCATTAAAATTCTTACATCGGGTAATGCAGAGCATTTCGCTATCACGTTTTGTTTCATTTGCTGTCAAGCGCTATTGCTTTTTTTCCAAGCTTTTTTCGCGTTAGCATGATGCTATAATTGATGTTTTGTTTGTCTATTTCGTACAGGAGGCCCTGTTTGCGACCTGGAGCATTTGGCGCTCTTTCTGTATATAGTTTTGAGACGTAACATTTTTAATGAAAACAAAAAACTTGAAAATCTTGAAATATTGAGAGGCCAGTGGCTCGTGACATCGACAGGCTCCGCACTGTCTCTCTTTCGCCCTCGTTCGTTCTATCATCGACAGGCTCCACGCCCTCTCTCTCTCTCTCTCTCTCTCTCTCTCTCTTTTGTCCTCATTCGTTCGATCATCAACAGACTCCATGCTCTCTCTCTCGTTCATCCTCGTTCATTCTATCATCGATAAGCCCCTCGCTCTCTCTCTTTTTCGTCTTCGTTCAATCTATTGTCGACAGGCTCCACGCGCTCTCGCTCTTTCGTCCTTGTTCATCCTATCTGTTAAGCCGACAAAGCCACCGGCAACGCCACTCGGTGCGGGAACGGGAGCGTATGAACTGCGCTGAAAAAAAAAAAAAAGCCATTGGCTTTTAGCTGCGAGTTCTCACCTGCCGTGTATGTGTCTTGGGCGAGACACGTGTAGTTTCTTTGTAAATCATTATACTCTCTTCCAAAAGTCATGGCGACGAAAGGAGAGTTAACGTGACTTTTGAAAGAGAGTCGTGTTCGTTGCAAGTTAGGACTCTCTGAAAGGAGTAACTCGTAATTCTTTTGTGCTTTTCGTGTAATCTATAGTTGAGCAGCACAATGGTGTTTCGATTGAAGTTACGGTTCTTACGCCAAATCAAGTCGCATTTTCTCCATCGTAAGTTGCCCTTAGTGAATAAGGCAGCAACAGCTACAACAACAAAAAAAGTCTTTCCGTTTTTTTTTGGACTGGATCAAGACAAGTCTCGTATTCTCCTCTCTCTTGTCATTTCTTCTAACTTCCTTTTCCTATCTCGACCTTATACTGTTCACAATTTTTATCGTTTCTTTCTTTTGCGAACGTGACTGTAGCGTTTGTATTCACTTTGCACACGAAGCCTACGGCGCCGTGCAATGGCAGGTGCGTGAGATAACATTGTTGCCTCGTCAAGACACTACTGCATAACCGAGCCCAAAGAGCCCGCCGGCGTAGTCAACAAAATAAAGCAATCAGGCTGTTTGTGGGTGGTGCAATTCCACCGGCCATGCTGATGATTGCATCATGATCCTCCTCGCAGTATCTCACTACCGCTGGCAATAAACTTGGCATTTTTATGCGCATTGTTTTCTTTTCCCGGCTTAAGGAATAACGTGATGTCATTGTAGACAACGTAATTACCGTGAAAAAACGGGTGCAGAAGCATGACATAAAAAACCAAAATCCTTACTGTTCGTGTTGAAGTGCAAATTGAACCCACCTGTCCTCCTTCGCCTCAGTAGTACCGGGAAGTGAAGAGAAGGCCGTGTGCGCCTCGTGTCAGCCCTTCAGTAGCGCAGTCTGGGTGAATGCGAATGCAATGAGAACACGATGACGCAGAATAAAGACGAACATGCAACAACATCTACAAGAAAGATAATGAAGGGAGTAAGTAATTTGACTGAAATGTGAGAGCTGGCCACAATGCGCACCTATAGATTTTATTTGTGCGTTCTATTTTCACAGCACCGCCACCATCGTCGTCGTCGTCGTCATAGTAGTAGTAGTAGTAGTAGTAGTAGTAGTAGTAGTAGTAGTAGTAGTAGTAGTAGTAGTAGTAGTAGTACCAACAGTAGCGATAGTAGTAGTAGTACCAACAGTAGCGAAAGTAGTAGTAGTAGCAGCAGTACCAGCAGCAGTAGTAGCAGAAGTAAAAGTAATAGTAGTCGTAGTAGTTGTAGTAGTAGCAGGCGTCAAGGAGATCATGTCATAGAAAAGGCACTGAATAAAGCAATTAAGAAAACAATACACTGAGGGGAAGAAGGAGGCGAAGGAAGAAGATGACATTTTGTCCCGATAGCCATCATCATCCCGCCCCGCCGCGGTGGTCTAGTGGCTAAGGTACTCGGCTGCTGATCCGCAGGGCGCGGGTTCAAATCCCGGCTGCGGCGGCTGCATTTCCGATGGAGGCGGAAATGTTGTAGGCCCGTGTGCTCAGATTTGGGTGCACGTTAAAGAACCCCAGGTGGTCTAAATTTCCGGAGCCCTCCACTACGGCGTCTCTCATAATCATATAGTGGTTTTGGGACGTTAAACCGCACATATCAATCAGCCATCATCATCCCGGCAGCTTCACTGTCTGACGGTTTTCTTCACGGCGCGAGACTCCTGGATTTTTTTTTCATTCTGTTTCCGTGCACGAAACAAATGGCATGCGAGAAAACAACAAAGAAACGCAAGTTCGCTTCCCTAGACCTTAGAAGCACGCGTCTGGGAGACCTATTAAATATAGTGGCCTTGACTATTGGCTTCGAGGACATACCGTGGCGCCACCTACGTGATGACGTCACTCATAGGATGTCGGGTTGTGTTGTCTGCTGGAACACCGCGTTTCCCGCGCTTTTGCTGTGGACACCATGCGCGCTTCTCTTTGTCTTGAAGCTCAGTGTTTAAAGAAGCGGAAAGACCTGACAATACAGGCAGGAGAACAACGAATCGGTGCCCCCAGTGGCACTTTCGCGTATATATTGCATCGTAAAGTCATGACTAAGAACCAATGCAGCCGTGGAAGACGATGCAAGTGGTGTTGCGAAAGCAAAGCTGCCGTATTCCACAACTACTATTCTATCTGTGACCGTCAAAATGATCACAGCACCGGCCTTTCTATAGTGGAGGCCTCGCGGGCCGGTACGTATGAAACACGGTGGGTACACAATGAAATACGTGACGTATGCAGTGCGCGCACCGAAGCAGACAGCAGGTATAATGCCTAAAGTGAGTGCGATTTTACATATTGCGTGACAAACGCGGCTGCATACACCTTCTACGACTACCGCCTAATTAAAGAAAAAAAATAGAAGAGGTGGAAAAGAAGGTAGCATTGCATTCAGGCGCACTCCGACATAGGCCGCCCCGCCGTGGTGGTCTAGTGGCTAAGGTGCTCGGCTGCTGACCCGCAGGTCGCGGGATCGAATCCCGGCTGCGGCGGCTGCATTTCCGAAGGAGGCAGAAATGCTGTAGGCCCGTGTGCTCAGATTTGGGTGCACGCTAAAGAACCCCAGGTGGTCGAAATTTCTGGAGCCCTTCACTATATAGGGCGTCTCTTATAATCTTATGGTGGTTTTGGGACGTTAAACCCCACATATCAATCGATAAATCCGACATATGCCGGTCGAATGTCATACAGTTGATCGTGCACTTGTACAATGTAACTTCCACTTTACAAAGCAATTATCGCATGTTATATTGCTGAGCTTTTCAATTTTATTTCCACCGATATAAGTATAGTTTAGAATAGTTGAGATAGTTCGCATATTTCAATCACTTGCTCACCGGTTCTCGTTTCAGAAAAAAGCTGATGGTGCTATAAAACTGCATTGCACCAGGGTTTGTTTAACGGCTCGATGCTTTTGAAGGGCTAGTTGGTCTGCGTGTAGTGTGTCTCTCTAATTTAGTGCATCACTTTCTTGCTCGCGTTGACTATCTCGAAATCATCTCGCATCCCGAGTCGGGACGGCTTTAAGCTCACCCATAGTAGGGTACCCTATGCTTTAAATCGTTACCGCCTTTTTTTACCCCCCCCCCCCCAACCCCCCTGACTATCTGGTGCATCGGATGCACATGTTTATGTTCTCTTCATGTCACTCTGGACGGCTATCTGTTCTCCCATAGTAGATTGCAAAGTATACACTCTCAATCGTTAAAACTTTTTCTAAACACACCTGATTGATTGTTGACTCGGACGGCTTGTAGCTCTCCCGTAGTAGAGTACAAAGTACTCTTCTTGTAAAGACATCACTCTAGTGTGCATCCATGCGTGGCATTTTCTGAAATGTGAGCAATTCAATCCAAGTTTATTTTGGAGCGTGAAACTCCCTAAGCCACGGGTCGTGCGTCCGCGATGTATGTAGTAGTAGTAGTAGTAGTAGTAGTAGTAGTAGTAGTAGTAGTAGTAGTAGTAGTAGTAGTAGTAGTAGTAGTAGATAAACAAATAAAAGGATAGTTGTTTCTAGTGAAATAACTTACAGAGACAAGTATTTGCCTTGAATTTGCCTTGAATTTGAGGCTTACTGCAATGAACTAGTAACAGAAGGACACACTTCCAGCACTATCTCACCAGAAAAGGTTGCCACGTTAAAGTCGGTGGGCAGTTTTTTTTAGCCACTTTGGTTTTAGCAAGGTTAAGTGAGGGCTGAACCGAAGCGCCATCAAATAGTGGCGGTGGAAGGTGGGAACTATAGACACGAAGCGCAAGCCGTAAGCAAGTGCACGCGTGCCGCTCCTCTAGCCCGGCCGTGGCAGCGTGTGCTAGCGAGTTTCCTGATTGAAAAATCACCTGCTCGCACTGCACAACCATCCACGGGCCATCCCGTATATATAAGCACTGGATCTTCACCTCCAAGGTAGTGCTGGTGAGAGATTTCATGGGCGAAGCTCCTTAAGCCGTGGGTCGTGCGTCCGCTATGTATGTAGTAGTAGTAGTAGTAGTAGTAGTCGTAGTAGTAGTAGTAGTATTAGGTAGCCACTTCCACGGCCGGACAAAAGGAGCGGCACGCACGCACCCTTGTCAATTGAGGAGAAAATCCACGCACATTAATCATATTTAAAATATAGTTGTTTATGATGAAATTACTTACAGAGACGAGTATTTCTGACTTATTCTCCAATAAAATTTGCCTTGAATATAATACTGACTAAGAAAAACACTAGTACCAGAAGGACGCACTTTGAGCACTATCTGACCAGAAAGGGTTGCCACGTTAAACTTGCTGGGCGTAACCTTCTAGGTTTTAGCAAAACAGGTTTAGTGAGGGTTGGGCTGAAGTGCCATGAATATAGTGGACTAATATATAGCCACAAAATAGAGGCGGTGAAAGGTGGAAAGTAGACACGAAGCGCAGGCCGTAAGAAAGTGCGCCAGTTCCACCTCGTGTTAAGTCCTTGGAATGTCCGGCTGGATGGCGCTACTTCTATATACTGAATATATGAGGAAAAGATGCGATATGGCGGTACAAGAAGTATTCGTTAGATGGACGGCCGGATGAACGCACGGACAGACAGACAGATGTTCGGACGGACGCAGGGATGGATGGATGGACGGACGGATGGACGCATGAATGGAAAGACGCAGATACGGACGCATAGATGGACGCACAGACGGACGGGCGCACGGTCGGATACACGAATGGTTGGACGGACGACGGACGACGGACGCACGAAAGAACGCATGGACGGACGGATGAACGCATGGACGGTCGCACAGATGAATGCATGGACGGACGGACGCTTCGCCCCACTCATCATCACGCACTCCATGGATATATACTTAATTGTCACATTAGAATACACGGAGATAAATTGATGTTTTAGTGCTCAATTGTAAGATGTATACACTGTTTTTACTTGTTTTCCTTTCGTATCTTTATGTACAATTTAAGTGTACAATGAGACGTACCCTCAAGCAAAAAATAGTGTATGTTTTCCCGAGGTAGGGAGCGTAATAAAGTCACTTCACAAGTAATTTAGTTCGGCAACAACTTGCATGAGCACTAGCAGCGTCTACACAAGTTTCAGACCTTCTTATTTTGGAGCGTTCAGAAAAGGAGGATTCTTCGAATTCAACCGGCAAGTTTCCATCTTGCTTTCTCTAACACCGAAAGAAAGCCTAACGCGTCTTGTTTAATAGCTGGCTTTTTAATTTTGTTGATTTCTGCTTCGTGAAGTCATACGTGAAGAGTATAACGTCATTGCCGGTGATAAGATGCAACGACGTCAATAAATAAATACTCTGTGCGTCCAGGCTCTCTAAACCTGCATGCGGAAGTTAGTTATTACATTTAACGCAACGACAGTTGTAGCGATTATTATTATTATTATTATTATTATTAGTAGTAGTAGTAGTAGTAGTAGTAGTAGTAGTAGTAGTATTAGTAGTAGTAGTAGTAGTAGTCGTAGTAGTAGTAGTAGTATTGACATGCTATTTAGGGCGCACAAGTAAGACGCCGGCTTCTCCTTATCCCTTGAGTGAATATCGACCATACATCTTGGAGGAAAAACAAAAAGCGTCACAGGGAAAATACAGCAGCAGAGCACACATATGTAAAAACATCCTCATACGCATGCACATACCAAACAACACCAAAATAACCATACAAAAGTAAAATGTTAAAAATAAATGAACAGTCTGTCTGATAATGTATCTAGTTCTCTTTCGTGCGTGTATGAGTTAGATATATTGCACGGAACGCGCCGACTCTCGGCCCCACCAGCTGAGGATGGCTCACTCACGTGGAGCCTGCAGCCACTGTTAACGAAGCCGTGAGTTCGATTCCCTACCGCAGCGGCAGCATTCCTACAAGGACTAAATGTGAGAAAGCGTTTGTGTTTGTCTATAATCTGCGGGTTCACATTAAAACAGAGGTAATAGGAATTAGGTTGATGCGCTATAAAAACAGCACATCCTATTTGTCTAGTCTCTTTTGTGTCTGCAACAGCAATCATCATCTGGCCTGCTTGCCTCCTTTATGTAGAAAATTTTTTAGCCCAGTTTTCTACAGTGAATAGTACGTTACGATGATAGCGCGGGCATCATTTGCGACCTGAGTGTACCCGGAGTGCAGCGTTAGGGAAGCCTTTCAACCACTTTTTAAAGTAACCGTCAAATGGCTTTATTAATGATCATCGTTCGTGTTTAGCGAAAAGCCATCATCTTGTGCGTGACCGAAAACTAGAGAAAGATTTAAAAAAACAAAATGTAAAAATTTCCTGGTACTAGTGAGGATCTAACTCAGGTCCTTTGCAAGGCAAGCTGGTGTTCTGTCGCACAGCCACGCCTCTTTCTTTTCTCTAATATTGTTATTATTTCCTTACTGGGTATATTTGTTAATGGGCATGCATAGTTTAAGGAAAACTCGCATGTTAGACAAGCGTGCAGAACCGATGGTGTCTTCGCGATCATCCTTTGCATAAATGACTGTGCTGCTGAAGGCTAATGAACAACTGCAGTTTCAGTCGGGCTGGTATACAGTGTTCAATAGGTAGACTGCTCAAAAGCCTTTTTAGGCACAGTATTGTGCGGGATTTGTTTTGCAATGCCCATTGTACAGCCGTCAGCACCTTTAACACGAACACTTCGATGCGTGGCCAGGGCTAGTTTGATTTATGCCAGCCGTGAAGTGCAGGGTGCTTTTGTCGAGATAATACCTCGGTATAGGCTTGGATAGTATGTCGGCATGTATGGTTAGCATCTTGGCAACAGAACCTAAGCGTACGTGTTGTCAACGTCAATCAAACTGCTGCAGGACACGCGGTGGAGCGTTCGTGTTAACGGTGCTGACGGCTGTACATTTGCCGAAGCGGCCTTAAGCGTTTTGTGCAGCTACGCCTCTGCTTGGAACCACAGTGAAAATAACTTCCTCTGCCTGGAAATGCAGTGTGTCTCTCATAATCATGTGGTGGGTCTGGGACATTAAACCCGACATATCAATCAAAGATGCTTGGAAATGCAGGGAAAGTCAATTTAATCCTTTACAAACATGCGCGTCCCTTATACACACTTCAAAATACAACGTGTAATATTGCAGTGATATTGCTACGTTCCTTTCCTCAAGTTTTGTTATCACCCCGTTACCCTATGTTCAGCGAAATCCATGCCTACGGTATTAAAGAAGCTCCGAGGCTGTAGTACATCATTTTGTTAAGATTACGCTCCTCTCGTGAATGTTTTAGATTATTCTGGAACGTACGTACGTAGCCGCTAGCGATAGCACTAGAATGTTTGATGGCAAGTGTATATATATGCCGACATGCTTCGCCGCTTGGCAGTTGATCGACAGCCGACGCTCTGTTCACCGCTATCTTGCTTGTGTGTATCGCTTTAATCTCACTTTTCGGGCGTTGGCCACAAGTTCGGCCCGAATAAAGAGTTTCACCTGGTCATCAAGTCTGCTGCCTTGGTCCTCGTCACGACCTCGGGACAATATTGCGTGGAACAAGCGTACGTTGCCATGGGGCGTCAGAACATAATGATTTCATTGTTCAAAGTCGGCCCCCCATTACCAAAAGCCAACACGTTACTGCGCGGACTCCCTTAAGACGACGTAGCAGGTGCATGGGAAGCTCGAATACTGACACAAGCCACTTTCGAATTTATCGATTACGTTGCAGTAATACACAATTTAAAGTTCTCGAGTAGCAGCATGCAATAAAAAGTTATACACTAACTTGTTGAAGTACGGACTATATCAAGCTTACGTCGCACTACGCCGGAATTGTTCGTTAAGAGCGTGCCTGTGCGCAATTAAAATACGAACAAAGGAAAGGACAATTAGTAAAGAGGAAAGCGGGCGTGCAATTGTTTGCAAATTATGGTAGGCTTGATCTACCAGCTACCTACAACATCGTAATCCTAATCTTAATTCTACGCACTATAGGGACCGGATATCGCAATCGCGCTCAACTCTTCAGGGCGAAACTTGAAGGGCCAACGATTTTTTTTGTAGCGTCTGCACGGCGAGTATGTGCTTCCCCGCCACGTCAGCTGTTCTTTTTGATTGAGTTGAAAGGACATACAGCCCCGTGTTTTAAAAATAACTCTTTATAGATTTACTGTACGCAAGAATCAAACAGATGAAAGCGAGAGTCCTTGTTGTCTGTGCCTCCTGAACTATACTGTAACCCACTCAATATGCTTTGTTCACAGTCATCGACTGCTTACACGCACTGCACTTGGCTTATCTATTACAAAGATTCCTTTATGCGCCTGCGTCTCTACTTTGGCCTGCGAACTCAGTGAACTTGTAATAGTGGAGCATCGACTTGGTCGATGCTCCATTACACCGTGACGAATGAGTCCAGTGATGATCGCGGCATTTCTGCGAATATCTCGCGGCACTTCGACGTCGTCGGCAGCACGCGATGTGCTTGTGCATCGACTCCCCAGGGGTTCAACGATCGGCTGCAGTATACACACGCGTACTCGCACAAACTAGGAAGTTCGCCGCAACACGATGCCAAGATTCGAGGGAGTTTGGCGGGCGCTGTTTTTGTTACGGATTTCGGGAACGGGCACGTGGGCTCTTCCGAGAAGACAACAGAGAAAAGGCAGAAGATAGAAAAGCACTAATGCATTTCTCGAGGGAAAGCTAGTTGTCTCTGACAGAGTGTGGGCGCAGCTGATTTCGAAAACAGGCAAAGTTGTCAGCGTGGCATGAAGAGAGCGAGAATCGAGAGTGTACATGCATTATTACCTTTCTGTTGTTGTTGTTGTTGTTGTTGTTGTTGTTGTTGTTGTTGTTGTTGTTGTTGTTGTTGTTGTTGTTGTTGTTGTTGTTGTTGTTGTTGTTGTTGTTGTTGTTTGATGTGCGTGTCACAAGAAAGTGTGCTTTTTAGATAGATGCGGTGAGAGTCAACATATGGTTTCCCACCATATATATACCTAGGGGGAAAACCTGGCACCACCGTCTATGCGAATTTTCTAAGGTGGTTGGTGTGTGCCGCGATTGTAATTACGCGGTGTTTCTCTGCGGCTTGTTTTCGATGCGTTGGGTGAGGTTTGGCCTGAAACACCAACACGGCTACGTAAACAAAGATTTTTTAAAACAAAAGCTTCATAAATGAAGGCCGATCTCGCATTTTACACTTCACAAAAGAAGCTCACTCACATTCAACGTATGGCGAAACGGTGAAAGGAAGAAACAGACGGCCAACTATCACAGAGTGAACAGTGATCTTGTGGTCTGCCTGCCAACCTTAACAGCCATTCGCTACATTTTGCGTCTCATAAAGGTGTGCACCCATGAACAAAAATGAACGGGCCATGGGTGGTCCACCGATAATAAGGAGTATTCGAATAGGGTCCCCAAAAGTTTGGGGCCCCAAAAAAATATCGTCGAAACCTCTGCGCATGCGCGAAACCCAAACCCAGTTTGGGTTTTAGGTTGGAGGCGCTATTTCTCAAATTTAACGGGAGACCCGAAGCCCGCACCAAAAGCTTTGGTCAGACAAACGTGAAGGCACCTACTGAAGTGACAGCTCTCGGCCAAGATTAAATGGTGACATAGAATAAGAGTTGTGTTCGAAGTGCCGCAGACCCTATTCGCAAGGTCATCGCTCCTGCTTGACCCGAAGCAAGCACACGCAAAAGGCATCGGGACTGCAAACTTTTCGGACGCCTATTCGAAAACTTCCTAATGAAGTTTGCACCATATAGTACCGGGTGCCTGCTGTTGAGGGTGTAATTCATGTGGCATTCACCAGATCTCTGCCCTCGAGAGCACAATGCTCTCAATGGCAGGTGGTTCAGAGCTTGATAGCGCAGACAGTAATTTTGGTGCACACTCTCTCATTCCGTACACTTAGGCTCCGCGGAGTGTCCATTGAAGCAGTATAGCTTTCAAAGTAAAATAGCGCTTGTTTATGTGAAATGCCGAAAAACAATTATCTTACTACGTGTTCATTCAGTATGAAGTTAAACATCATGATGCAAGGAACATGATAAAGCTAGACGCGTCTCCGAAGGGTCTGAGCTCGTCGTCAACGATGCCAATCTGAATCCGACACATTCCTGTGTTCCCACGTACACAAAAAACAGCTCTAAGAACCGCTATGGGGTCGAGATTTCATCAAAGTTATTCCGCCCCACCCCCTCTTTTATTGTACACGAAAAATAAAATTCTGGGAGGAGTGAAGTATGTCGAGGAAGGAGTTTCAGCTGCACTAGCATGAAACTTGGTGAGGGGTGAAGTGTGTGGTGTTTAGAAAAATTTGTTTACAATTATAGTACTTGTACTCTACTATAGGAGAGAAAAAAGCCGTCCCGAACTAATTGTCTAATGAAATACTTTCTAATTTCTTCAAGTAGAAGTATAGCCTGGAATTTTCGGCACACACCCTAGCTGGGGGAATGGTTGGTTGCATGGTCAGTTGGTTCTTCACCACTGAGGGAGATCGACCATGAAAGCTGGGAGATTGGCTAAAATAATTCTGTGTTCTTTTTTTTCTTCCTCCTCTTCTCATTATAATATACTTTTTTGTTCTAATTCTTACTTCTTAATTAGGTAATGAAATAATTATTTATGTTGCCTTCTTCACTCAAGTGGGCATTATTGTGGGGGAGTAAAGAATCCCAGTTTTTCAGCCAAGACAACGAAGTACATTTGTGCAGCATTGTCTGCGCGTTCGCCGGAAGCGTACGTATTGTATAGTTAAGAATAAAATGCATCTGGGGATGCATCTTCTCACCGACTTGCCTGGTTTCATTTTCCTACCGCATGCAAAGGGGGGTGCTACTAGCATCGTCCGCTATTTGTTGATCAAACTGCGGCCTTCTTCCTTTTTAGCGGGGAAGTTATGTGGTTCTTAAAAGGAAAAGAAGAGAAAAGTGAGCCCTGAAACTGTCTGCATCGCGGTGCGACACCTCAACAGTAGCTCGCAAGGGATGGGGGTAAGGAAAGATTACAAGGATAGGATTAAAAGGTATATATATATAGAGAGAGAGGAAGGAGAGAGCGGAGGTGCAGGGACAGCGAGCGACGGAAGTAAAAATAGGAAAGATTAACACGGTCGCAGGAGTACGGAGATGGGGCACCACTCGACGAGAGCTCTCGTTCGCGTCAGGAGATGGCGTAGGGCTAATCTAGTAGGCCAGGGCTACGCTGTCGTCGTCGTCGGGGTCGGGTCTCAGCAGATGGCGTAGGACCAGCCCGGTCAGCCAGAGCTGCACTGTCATAGGAGATCGCGAGGGCACAACCGGTCGGCACGGAATCCAGCGAGCGTTTAAACAGCTCTCGCGATGAAATACAAGGAGTCCTTGGCCGTCTTGCCAAAAGCCACGCGGACCTATCCCAGCGCTTTGAAGATCGGACGGATTTTACTGGGCAATAATGAAAGCACAACAAACCAAAAGACGGGGATAGTTGGTACGGATTCATTATTACTGGTTTAGCGTGCACGCAATACCGACACACAGGGTAGAACACACAACACAGAGCTTCTGTTGAGTCCTTCTCTGTGTCTCGGTAATGAGAATTTGAGACCGACTCCGTGCCACCCATAGGTGACTTTAAGTGCGTATGTGCGGTGGGAGACGGGAGTTTGATGCTTTTACACCCCCTGCACATACGTCTATAGTGGTGGCTTTGTTGATTATGGGGATGGTTGTTATGCAGTTGTTGTTGTTGGTAAAGCGGGAATTATTGTGATGAACCATGTTGAAGAAGTGAAAAATGATAAGATGGACCCAATGCTCATGCAGATGGCACAAACTAAAGCGGACGTCAGCAATTAACAGTGAATAACAATTAAATGCGTGTTAGAAACGTTGTACATTCATCTGAGTTGCTTTGCAACAGAGTGCCAATTTAATTAAGACTAAACTTTTTTTTCGGTACCTCCAGCAGATTTGTGGATAATGCTATGTAAGTAAATCGGTTGAGTGTGTCGGTGTTAATTGTTGTCGAAGTTCTGTTCAGGTTATTTCAGATTAATATGCTTGTATTGACCGCGATGGCTTCTTCATTAAAAGAAAATGTGAATAACATCTACAGCCGTGAGCCAAAGTACACGGGTCTTGGGAAGGTGCGCCGAAATGGCCGTTTGCGTCGTCTATTGGAGAATATTTGTCGGCTGGTGGGAGCATTCCTCTTGTCGCGCATTCGCCAGGGTAACGCGCTTAACAGCAGACGACTCGTTACAAGATTACACTGAGAACAATTTCGGCACGCGCTCCCGTGGTTTGTTTACTTGCGCTGACGGGTGTATGTTTGCAAACTAGTATTTGATTATGCTAATAAGTGCTTACTTATGCTCTGTAAAACATGCCACGTCACAAGTATACTGCTCCTTTTGGTATTTGTTAGCACATGCCGTTTTTCACTAAATTAGGGGGTTCTATTATCAACCTTTATCTTTCCCCTTCGATCAGCCGTCTCATTGCACATACATACACATAGGTTTGCCCATCTTTTCACACGCTAACGATTGTAATCGATGCTTCAAAAAGCTGTCTTTTGCCCAGCTATATGTTTGTTTGTTTGTTCGTTCGTTTGTTAAATAGCCAATTATATTGTTTGTTCATTTACTTCGCTCATTGATTAGTTAGCCAATAAGATTGTTTGTTCATTTACTTCTTTGTGTGTATCAGTTCGAGTGCCTAGAGAGAGAGAGAGAGAAATAATTAAAAGGAAGAGACAGGGAGGTTAACCTAGACGAACTGGTTTGCTAACCTGTACGGGGGTGGGGAAAACGGTCGGAAAGAGGATAGCTATAGAGAGATATAAAATAAATTAGAAAAAAACACATGCACAGACATTCAGGGAGTTCCAATCACAGTCGTTTGGACAGGCCGGTTGAACGCAAGAAGCGCATGAGCGCCTTCACAGCCTTCTTCTGCGACATAAAGTCCTGTCGGCAGCGCAGGAGTCTTTCTTCCGAAAGAGGTGGGTTGTCCAGTTCATCTAGTGCATTGCAGAGTGACTGTCTCTGCGAGCAGTATTGTGGGCATTCACACAAAATGTGCCGAGTTGTTTCATCACTGCCACAATGGTCGCAGGCAGCAGTGTCCGCCATTCCTATGCGGAACGCGTACGCTTTGGTAAATGCGACGCCCAACCATAATCTGCACAGCATAGTAGCGTCTCGTCGGCGTAATTCCGGAGGAATTCGAAGACTGAGAGTTGGGTCTAAAGTACCTAACCGTGCATGGAAGAAATGTGACTCGTTCCATTGTGACGTGGTGTGCTTGCGAGCAAGCATGCGGAGTTTCCGTGCAGCGTCAGTTCTGGAAAGAGGAATTGATATTTCATCGCTTTCAGTATGGGCAAAACAGGCAGCTCGATCGGCCCGTTCATTGCCAATTATTCCACAATGACTTGGCAGCCATTGAAAGGCTATTTCATGTCCTTCCTCAATGAGTTGGTGAGTCTTTTCTGCAATCTCAAATACCAGCTGTTCGTACGGGCCATGGCGTAAAGGTGATATAAGGGATTTCAGTGCCGCCTTTGAGTCACTGAAAATTGTCCATTTTTGTGGCTGTTGATCGCTAATGAATTGCAATGCGGCACGAAGAGCTGTGAGCTCTGCTCCCGTTGATGTCGTAAGGTGGGAGGTCTTGAATTTTTTCGTCGTGTCTTTTATCGGTATAACAAATGATGCCGTTGAACTGTTCTGTAAAACAGAGCCGTCGGTGTATACGTGTATACAGCCTTGATACGTCTCGTATAACAAGAGCAGAGCAAGCTGTCTAAGAGCAGGTGACGACATATCTGCTTTTTTCTTGATGCCAGGTATAGTTAGCCTGATATTAGCCTGAGTCAGGCACCAGGGAGGAGTCAAAGGCCTGGCGGCGTGTGTGAAGCATGTTGGCAAACAATCGCGGTATGTGGTGACCGTTTGGCAAAATGACGAACGTGGTCTGTCTGCTGTTAAAGAGGCTAGGTGGTGGCAGGGTGTCCGAGCAATATGCCCTATATGTGTCCGGAGTGCCTCAACGTCGATATGTGTTGTGATGAGGTGGTCACAGGCGATAGCTATAGTAGCCATTGTTGACGCACTACGAGGCAAGCTGAGGCAAATCCGGAGTGCCTGGGACTGAACACTCTGTAGCGTCCGAAGGCTTGTTTTGCTTGCATTGGTCAATGCCGGTAAACTATACCGCAGGAAACCGAGAAAAGGTACTCTGTACAGCTGTAGCATTGCACTGGGAGACATTCCCCAAGTCTTCCCTGCAAAGAACTTCCGTATATTACAGATGTCCATTAACCGTCTACAGAAAACTACATAAACTACGAAAGTTGCAACTGTGCCACATTTAACCAGACTTCTCAGCCTAACCACGAGAAAAGCAGAAAGTAGGTATCAACGAGACTACACGAGGCTTAAAATGCATAGGTCGACTACACTGCAAACTGCTTCGAGCAAATAAATTTTAATCGTACAAGCGTCGGCGCAGCAATGATCGCCTAATGAATGTTACGCAGACCAGCTTCAGGCACCGAAAACGCCGTTAGTGATCGTGTATCTCACCGAGGGAAGAACACCGCGTCCAATCGACATTCGGGGCCCCAGGATCAACCCTTTTGCACTAATGGCTCATTCCTCCATCGCGGCATGTCTTCCGAGCGAGGCGCCGGCGGTGTCAACGAGCAGTCTGAAGATTGCTCTTCGCGATAGGAACAGAGAGACAGCGGTGGCAACTGGGCGTGAGATTCCCCCCTCCCCTCCCCCTCCTGCCCTATCGGCTTTCCAGCATAACGAAAACGTAATGGTGCCCTGACTGCCAAGCCTGCCGTGGCTTCTAGCAAGGCCGGAAAGAGTTGCACACCGGCGTTGTTCTAAAACGGGAAGTTCAGCAGGCAGCCTCCATTCTGTCTTATCGCCGCAGGAAGGATCGCCGAAGATATCTTTCGCGGGCTTTTTCGGAAATTACCGCTTGTCGCCGTCCTGTTCACCCCTGTAGGCGCAGAGCTTCGTACTGCGAACACTAGGGGAATATTTGTCGCCTGCCACTTACAGGTTACAAGTGCAGTGCGCACGAAGTCTTTAATTGTACGTGACTACATTATGTGAACTACTGTGATGAGAACGCGCTGTACTTGCTGAACCTTTAGACTGTATACTTCCGTGAACGCTTTCCTAGCTGCTATTTTATGTAATGTTCCTTTCATTACTACTATGCACACTATATCATGAACACGATAGCAATATTCACACACACACACACACACACACACACACACACACACACACACACACACACACACACACACACACACACACACACACACACACAGACTCTTGTCACTTTCACAATCTCTAGCCCGCCTTCGGCTCTCGAGGGAGGTGTGGACTATGCTGCCCGAATGCCAAAGTGCAAACAAGCTCCGGCTCCTATATTTATCTGCACCTAACACGAATTTTCGCTCACGACAACGCTGTTCTTTCGCTCAACCAGTCTCCGACGCCGGCAACATCGACAACGGTATTTCTGCGAAACGAGCACCTTAATGCTAATGGCTAAAAGCAGCGAACTGGACGTAAACACAAGCAAGCTACAAGAACCAAGAACCAGCTCCCCCGACATTCCAACTCTACACGACAGCATAGGCCCGATTTGTGCTTCATCGCGAATAGAAACTGTATCCAAAAAATAGGCGAGCTGACGTCGTCCGCGTTCCGAAATAAGCGCCCAGTTCTTGGTGCGAAATGTAATTGGCACTAATGTCATGCACTTTTCACAGTCTGGCGCAGCTGTAGTGAGGCAAAGTGCAAAACAATTTATGATAGTTCCGATTACAGCTTCTTAAATTTGAGGTGCCATTGATGGAAGCTCAAGAAGCTTGTACGGGCTTTGATTTGGTGGGATAGTGAAAAGCTGTTTACAGCAATGTAGTTAGGTTAACGTGCTAGTTGATAGATTGAGCCTGAGAATAAAATTAGTCAGAAACTAGCAGCGGAAAACTTGAAAGTCTTCGGTGCCTTGCAAAGCGCCGTGTGGCAGGCAGCCCTGAGTATTTATACAAATTATGCTACTGCTTCTATACATTCGTAAGTGAGCTGTTAATAAGAACAAATTATGCCTGCCGGACCACTCATTGTCTAGAAGGTAAATGCGAGGTAATAGCGCGTAAATTCATGTTTTCGGTGTGGTATTTTGATGCCGCCTTTCAAGGTTTTTGAGAAGCACATGCATTCAGTACGTCTAGTACGCGTTTTATATTGTTATATTGAAAGAAGAGGCTTCACAAAAAATGACAATAATTCCAAAAGCATTTCACTTTCACCTTTTGATGATGTGGTTCCGTCAGAACTGCTTTTCTGACAATACAAGCTGTGTTGGTAGTAAACTGAAATCGCAACGAAGAGATAGATAATTGTGCAAATAGTTTATTAAGCTGAATCTCACCTACTACTGATTTGAAAAATTTCTGAACATGGGTAGTCACTGGAGCCGTTCCTTCGTTAAGCGGACTTGCCAGCTCTAAGGCTACAGCCTTCACGGTTGCGGCCTTGGAGAAGACAACTCCGCTTGAAGGTAAGTGAAGTGAAATGATTTATTGTTCTTCACGGAAACACACATATACAATTATTTGGACTGATAGCCAGGGAAGGGTATAGTACAGCGAGGTAACTCTAGTAGCTTTTCGAAACGACGGCTACAGTGATACACCGCCTACAGAAAATGTGTTCCACCTCTTCAAGATTTAATCTGTTCCCGAATTTTCACCCTCTTTAGGACTCCATATACAAGACTGGCATTTACTGGCATACAATGGCATATTGACTGCCATATATGTCTGGCACGCAAGGAGACTGTACACATGAATGAAAACAAAGGATTTAGTAGTGTGTCCTCCGTTAACACGAGAGTACATATTAGCAACAAGCATCACGGCTCAACCACCCCATGAATATACTCGCTTTACCCGATGGCTTAAACAGGTAGGCCTAACAGATGGCGAGGTGAGGGTGGAAGTCTGAGTGAAATGCTCGTAAAGGGAGCCTGATGGCTAAAACCCTGCTCGGATGCCTAGGAGAAATGACGACCAAGGGTTCTCATGCGTGGCCCATCAAAGGGTGGTGCCAACTACTTCGCTGGTGATCCCCTCCGGGAAACAGACCATTAGCCTTCTAGATTCTTGTTGTGTTGTAGGGAAATATAGGGGTGTGGTTCCATAGCCGCCCGGTCTGTTGCGTTTCCGATGGGTCAATGCACAGATGGCAAATTCGCTTCCGTTAGTACTGGCTTCATCTGTTTGCCTGTATGAACCGGAAATGGTCGGTTGATCGACAGTGGACTCCTCGCTTTTGCAGGAGACGTAAGAGATATTTAGTATTTGAGGATTCCCGCTGTAGATATTTGGGTTTTGCGTAATACGAGTTTATCGAACTTTAACATAGTAACTTACAAGAAAAGATCAAGCCCCTCCCATAAAACTATGGTACGCCTGCCCGGTCACGGAATTCACCTGTGAAAGCCATTCGTGCCAGCTGGATACGACTCTAGCCGAATGTGACTTGTGTCGGCTAGTGTAAATATTAAGGATATTACGAATTCAGGGTTGTGTCATTGCTACCAAAAACATTATGCATGGCGGAACAGCAATAAGAATTACAGAAGAAATTCATCAGGACTTCTCAGCTGGCAACTATAGTAACACAAGCATGTGTTTATGCGAAAAAAAAAACAGAAAAACTCTCACGTCTCGAAAATGGAGAGCTGCTGTAGGATGGAGTTCCTACACTGATTCTCTGTGGGAACTATACAGCAAAGGCTGGGGGAAGAGGTTATTTTTCCTCAGGATTTAACACTGTGTGTAATCACAATTGCCTATAAACATGTCTTCATGTTACTTAAAGAACAATACAGCAAAACAATAAATTGATGGGGAGTGATAAATTAGACTCTGGAAACGCTCTTGCCGTTAGCGTAACCATCGTAGGCTCAATAATTGAATATAAAACGAAAGGTTCATTGTGAAGCTTCACGAATAATAATAATAATAATAATAATAATAATAATAATAATAATAATAATAATAATAATAATAATAATAATAATAATAATAATAATAATAATATTTATTATTATTCACGGTTTGACATCCCAGATCAATCATATGATTATGAGATATGCTATAGTGAAGTTATCCGGAAATTTGGTCCACCTCGTGTTCCTTAACGTGCACTTCGCGCCGAAAACTCCCCAAGTGACATGGAGGACATCAAAATATTGTATTCGCAATGTAATAGAATGAAAAGTTGGGCGAGTTTTCCCATCCACTGTTTGCGCACCAAATGGTCACTAAGAATGTATTCGTATACTTCGATCAGGCTCACTGAAACAACTTTTCCGAAACTTCATATGCTAAGTCTCTGGCCCCCTCAGACGACAATCTACTTGTTCATACTTATTGATCAGGAACCACGTAAGCAGAAGTACAGACGGCGACAAAATCTCTGACGTCATGGGGATTAATCGATAACCTAAAGGTGGCGTTGGCACCCACGTTTTGTTATCGCGCGTTTTATCTCATACCAAGCGCCTTATTATGGCAAGTGTCGTGATTATGGTATTGCGAGAGAATAATTTATTAACACGAGATATTTTTCTCCTTTTAGTGTCCCATTGTGTTGCTTTCGTATAAGGAAATACACATTAAAATTGGTGACACTTACAAATTAGCACTCCTGCCAAAGTATTGCGCTAATAGTGAGGTGAAACCTACTATACGTTTCTAGGGGAGAATTTCCGCGAAATATGGAAACTTGAAGAGATTTACAAAAAAAAAATCACAGCATATCCACGGACTGAATGATGACGAGTGGGGCAAAGCGTCCATCAGTCCGTCCGTGCTTCCGTCCGTCCGTCCGTGCATACGTCCCTGCGTTCGTCCATATGCAACTGTCCAAGCGTCCGTCCGTCCGTTCATGCGACCATCCTTGCATCCATCCATGTGTCTGTCCATGTATCTGTCTATCTGTCCATCCGTCCATCCGCTTGTCCTGTCTGTCCATCCGTGCATCCGTCCGTCCATCTATTGAATGAACTTTCCAAGTACTGCCATATTTTCATCATATATTCGTCATATAGATGTACCACCACCCAGCGGACATTCCAAGGACTAAACAATAGGTGACTATCTATTACTACGACGCTGACTACTACTACATCCATCGCAAACGCACAACCCACAGCATAACGAGCAACGCCCCTAAAATCCTTCAACACGGGGTGTCATTGATGGCTACCTTCCAACGGGCAGACTTTGTCACCGGGCAGTTTCTCTGGTTTAGCTCTCTGCCATTCGGGGGCGTCACCAACATGGCAGCTCACATATGCGTCTCTGGTAAGCCATTCATCCGCAAACGGCAAAACGATCACAGATGAACGGCCATGTACTCTCTGTGGAGTACTTCTGGACTGTTGGTAAATCTTTAAGCAAAATCTGAAGCGTTACGGCTGTCCACGACGAGAGTCTGCGATGGCAGGCTGGTTGGTTATTTGATAACGAAACAAATTTAGCCAAACAATACAACTCAAATAAAAGACATGCGGCACACAGTATTGTCAGGTAGAGCCTCCCTTAATTTGGATGTGCGGAAGAAGCAATGATGAAAAAAAAATGGCAGCATATCCACGGAGTGAATGATGGGGAGTGGGGCGAAGCATTCGTCCGTCCATTCGTTCTTGCTTCCGTCCGTTCCTGCGCACGTCTGTGTAACCGTCCATGCGTCCATCCACCCGTCTGTGCGTGCGTCTGTTCGTGCGTCCGTCCCTGCCTTCATCCATGCATCCGCGCCTGCGTCCGTTCATGCGTCCAATTATGCATCTGTCTGTGTGTCCATTCGTCCATCTATTCAGCACTCTAAGTACCACGATCTCGCACCTTTTCATCATATATTCTCCATATAGAAGCACCGCCATCCAGCGGACATTTCAAGGACTAAACGGGAGGTGGCACATGCACACTTTCTTACGGCTTGCGCTTCGGGTTTACTTCCCACCTTTAACCACCTCGAGTTCATGGTGTATACTAGTTCACTGTATTCATGGCTATGCGGCCCAACGTTAGCTAAACCTTTCTAAAACCAAGGAGGTTGCACCCAGCGAGTATAACGTAGCAACCCTTTCTTGTCAGATCGTGCTCAGTGTACATGCCAATAGCTGCCAATGAGGATCGCAGCGTGCGCGTTACTTAAAGGCCGAATGCTCCTGTCTCTCATTCCCCCTTAGCAGCCACTAACATGTGCATTGAGCACTATCTTCTATTGTTCAACAACGCACAGAAGAAATCTCTCACCGGAACCACCTTGGAGGTCAAAATCGTAAGGACCGCTATTTCAGGTATGTGCCACTGGTGGTTACGTACTACGAGGGACGCACAAGCCACGCCATAAGGAGCTTCGCCCCTAAAAGAAATTGGCAACTGACTGAGCTTGAGAGGGGTGCATAAGTTTAGTGCGACTAAGCTTTCCCAAACGCCACTAAACTTACATGAATGTAAGTTTACGATGAGGTGTGCAATGTTTCTGGGTGTTCGTAGCGTCCTACGACGAAATGAAATCTTTCTAAACATAAGGGTTTTGCGAAAAATAATCCTTATCAGGATGGCTGATCACTCTCCCCCAGCAGCGCGAACAGCGCTCTGAATCATTTACATTTTTTTTCCAAACATAAACACTGGAATAGACAGTGACGAGCGACCATATTGCGATGAAGTGCAAATCTTTCCGAATTTGCACTTCCCCGCATGACTTGGTACGCGATGACTGAGTAGCTCTTGTGCAATTGCCACCGCTTCGAGGACACGAAAAAATACACTGAGCACCATGCAAGCATAATTAGCTGGGTAACAGCTAATTATGCTTGCATGGTGCTCACTGCATTTCTTCCTGGTTTCCATGCAAGCATAATTAGCTGGGTACCAGCTAATTATGCTTGCACGGAAACCAGGAATTTTCGGCTTTGGTTTCAGCTGTCTCCCACACGAACTCCTATAAAAGTTTGTTTTAGGCATTCATGACGGGGTAGAGAGGCAAAAATGTCAGCCTGAGCTTTGAACATTGGTATGCGGACATTATTTTTTTCTGCTGATCTTATCTGCCCTTCCTACATGTGCGATTGCAGGGCAGCTACATGAACTGTTAAGAAACGTTGCCGCATTTAATCGCTTGCCCTCTCGATCTTTCTATCTCTGTCTCCCTTTTCTCCTTTACTTCCTAGCACCCCTCCCCCATGAATGATGTAAGACTACACAAAATATACTTTATTGCAGGGAAATATTGGGCTACTCGGTCTTGACTGATATGAAACGGAATTCCACAGCGCAGAATACATGACGAAACGTTCGAAGAAGCACACGAAGAAGCACACACACAGCGCTGTCGGTGAGTGCTTCTTTAAGTGTGTCGTTGTGTATTCTTCTCTGTGCAATCCCGTACATTAAGGAGGATGTACAGCCGCGGTCAAGTCTGTGTAGAGCGCTCGAGCAGCCGGTTTTCGCTCTGCGGGCCGAAACCTTGAGGCAGTTTCGGGCTCTGAAGTGGTGTATCAGGAGCATGCACGGCCTAGTTGTCAGGCTGACTATACGTCAGAGCCCAATACGACCCCTAGATTTCGCCCCGCGGCTGTACAGTCTTGATCCCAAGTTCCCAGGCCACGCTTCCACAGAAATGCATGGGATAGTGACCTGATTTTCGACACCCGCTGTACGTCCTTGCCATTCCTGGATCCTCACCCTCCCTACATCGCTCTCTCTCTCCTTCACGACCTCTGTCGGGCACTTAATCTCCAGCTGGCGATCCCAGAACGGCTCACCCTACACTGGCTAAACAAACTAATTTCCTCTCCATAGCAGGAAGCATACATGTAGACCGAGCCACCTCACGTGACCCACATCTTCCGGCGCCCACTGGTGAGAAGATTGCGCAACGACGCGGAAGTGGCGCCCACTGCTGCCGTGCGATATGACGCCCCGAAGCGTCTGGCAAGGACCATACGACGGATGCAGGTCAATTTGCGAGGACCGCTCCTTCAACGCCTACCCCGTGCCATTATGCTGCGTGGAGCGATCATTGAGTCTTGTTCCGTACATTGGGGGGGACGATCTCTACAAGGGACGTCGCGACTTGAACTGCAAAAGTGCGCTGTATACCTTGGACGGGTTAGTGTGTTATCAGAATAGACCTGTCTCGAACGCTATTAGACATCACTTCCTAAATTGCGATTCTTACGATTTCCTTGACGACTTAAGAGCTAGCTTCATCGACTGATCTTCTGATGCCTTATAACCTTCATAAGGAGATAAGAGACACCCTCGATTTTTTCTCATATCTAATCACTTGCAGTGAAAGCGGTCCTGATAAAATATGATTATCTTACGCTACAGTACTGCAATAAATTATCTTTATTAAATAGTTAACATCGATAGTTAACATCGGAGATTCGCTAAATTACTAAAATCATTCTATTACGGCTTGAAGACTTAAGAGATTAAGAGAGCTGCAATTAAGAGGCCGTTACAGCCTGGAACAGGGAACACCACGTTGACATTCACGGCGTAGTCTGCTCAGTTTTTATGCCTATAAAAGCGAATACATTGAATGCCTCACTAAATAGGAAAATCATAATAATTGTTTCGGTTTTACTTCCCAAAACTACGCTATGATTATGAGGGGTGCTATTGTGGCAGATCTCAACCACATGAAGTTTTTTTAACGTGCACCTAAAGATGCTAATCAACCACATTCATCTATTTTGAAAATGATGCCGCCGCTGCCAGGATTCGTTCCAGCGACCTTTGGGTCAGCAGTCGAACACCATAGCCACTAGACCACCATAACGGGTTCAAACGGGAAAACTGGCCATCTACGACGTCAACACGGGGGATACAAGATATCATCATTCGGGAATCGCTGCCGGAGCTAAGAGAGATGTTATATCATTTCAATAAACACGAAGGAAGGAAAAACAACAGCACATCGTAAGCACAAAATGAGCCCCTGTTTACGGAAGATGCAACGGTAAAAAAAAAGAAAACATACTACAAGGTACCTTTTCTCTAATGTCCTGTATCTTGCTTCTATTCGACACGACTCCCATTATGGTCGCTAAGGAAGAAGCAAGACCCAATATTACTCATCCTGGAGCTAGTCAGCGATACATGTTTGTCTATAGAATTAAACCTAACCCGAATAGTTCATGGTATTCAACAGCAATTGTGTATACACATGTCCTACCGAAAGAAAGAGAGACATTAGATACAAAACGGCGTCACTTCTTCCCGACTGCAATTTTTGGGCACTGCTTCTATGACTTTTACGGCTTCGAAAATGTCGCCTGTCCGTTCTTTTCTAATTATGTCACTGTACTCCCTATTGGCTGTCTCATCCTGCACAGCAGAAGCCGTTTATAGGGGCCAACCCCAACCGGAATCAGTGTATAATCGAACGACGCTGCACCTAACTAGTAAACAATGGCTCGAAGCGAACGCAGCCAGCACAGGGCATAATCTACGGGGTGCCACTCCCATGCACCTAGAAGACGATGCGGGGCATCACTTTAGTGCGGCGCAGCCAGGCCCGGACGGGCGATAAGTAATTGCCTCGTTCGGTCGTTCCGGTGCCATAACCATTACGCGAGCCCCAAAGCCTGGCGGCTGTGCGTTCCGAAGGTCAGCGAGTTGTGCACCGTACAGTCAGCCTCTCCCAATGAACTCTCGCCCGCACCCGACACCCTCCGCCCTTCATGCCTAGCGCCACTATCCGACAAAGTGTGCCGACCTGAGGCTTGTTTGAAATGCGCGCCGCCTAGCGCGTGCGCTCCGTTAAGCAAATATTCCGAAGTCAATTACCAGGGCGCCTTTCCGGCTGTGCGTATACACCAGCCGCTGCATTATACACAGAGCGGAGTCTCCAGCTGAGACCCGAGCGGCGCTTATAGCGATACGTGTGTACAACGTGGTCAAAGCGCTTTGTCTCGGCTTGGGTGGTTGGTGTCGCGAGCCGTTTCAAAAGCCATACATCTTGACAGCGAAATGAATGGAAGTGACCGGGCCTTTGAACTGAGTACATAATCGATATGTACAGGCCACTTAGTGCCCTATGGAATGGTGCGTACGTGCTGAAACGTTTCCCAACGAGAGAAGTCAGCAACAACGAAAGACCAAATGACAAATGGAGGAGTGAGGTTAACAAGGACTCGGCTCATTAGGATTGAACGCACTCGTTTGAACGAGGACAGTAGAATGGGATGTGAGAACTCCTTAACGTCGTTGGTGAACCAACTTTGA
Organism: Rhipicephalus microplus; assembly: GCF_043290135.1. Taxonomy (NCBI): domain Eukaryota; kingdom Metazoa; phylum Arthropoda; class Arachnida; order Ixodida; family Ixodidae; genus Rhipicephalus; species Rhipicephalus microplus. Next base: position 30,303,721 of record NC_134708.1, on the reverse strand, counting down.
GTCTTCACAGCTGTATATTTTCAGTTATAGGATGCTGATTCATTCATTCTGGTCAATTCTGAGAAGCGGATCAGCGCAAGCTTGGTGCTTCGCAGTAAAACAGCGCCAGCGACAAGAGTCAAGACGAGCAGGAAGACACGTCCACAAGACTTCTGTACGTAGCTTGGTGCGTTCTTTGACCGCACTTGCGAAGAGTCATGAACCATTAATTGCGATTCGGGAGAACTTTCTTAGATCTTTAACAAATATGACTTTACCACTCCAATCTTGTAGATTGCGGTTTTGGTGTCTAGAAAATATGGAAAAAACAGAGATAACGATAAGAATGATAGATTTTATGATGGTGGTGGAAGTGGTGGTTATGCCGATCACGGTGGCGATAGCAACGATGCATAGCTATCCCGCTCACGGAGCCATTAACTCACGGCCGTACAAGAAGGAGCACTCGAATTTCTTTGTGAAACACAAGCAGGATCAAATACAGCCATTCTCTTCCGGCAAAGAGTAAGATGGTATTGGGTGTATGGCTGCTCATGTCGAAATAAGCAGAGCTGCAGCGTTGATTTAACGGAGCTACTGCTATTGAAGATTTAAAATTTGTTTTATTTCGTCATATTGGTACATTCGTGACAGAAAAAGAAGCACACGCACTATTCATGGTGAGGATAGCCGGGTAAATTTTACAATATATACAGCTTGACTTGCCCTGCCAGGCCGTCACAGCAGTCAGACCCAGTAGAGAGTATTATTGTAGGGTACGCAAGTGCTTGGGGCCCACGACGTTGCATACCAAACTGAAATGGCTTATAGCAGCGCGTACGTCCCGTATGAATAGTTTTTTTTCATTTATTTATTTTTAGGCTAAAGTGTAGTATGCCGGGGTCCACCAACACTTGAGTGACGCATTTCTGTCACGGAAATGACGTCAAAAATACGCATTATCAAAAGACATAGATAAGAAGTGCCGTCAACAGGAATCGAACCCATGACCTCTTGGTTTACATGCTTTAAAAAATAGTCTTCTATGCTTACTTTTGTCTTCTCACAGAGTTCTTGGTAAATTGCAGAAATTCATCCTGACCATGGCCTGCGATCAGTTCCTTCCTCAAAGCGTCGTTTCTAAGCGTCCGTCGCATTCATCGCATTTCCAATAGGAGTGCAATTTTGTCAACGCCTAAACACACGCCCAGGTGGCGACCTTATCCCTAGCGTCATATTCGCTCATAACATCCATCCATACCAAAAATGACTGGTAAAATGAAAAAAATTATGACTGGTAGATTGCCACTATCCCTCAAGAGGAAGGTATATAACAGCTGTATCTTGCCGGTACTTAGCTACGGAGCAGAAACCTGGTAACTTACAAAGAGGGTTCAGCTTAAATTGAGGACGACGCAGCGAGCAATGGAAAGAAAAATGGCAGGTGTAACCATAGGAGACAAGAAGAGAGGAGAGTAGATTAGGGAACTAACGGGGATTAAGGATATCATAGCTAAAATCAAGAAGAGGAAATGGACATGGGCCGGGCATGAAGCGCGTAGACAGGATAACCGCTGGTCATTAAGGGTAACTGCAGTCGACCTTTGTCGAAGTGTACGGCGTCCAGTCAGTTTTGCTCTCTGGCGGTCGCATCGTCTTCTCTGGTTCCGCTCCCTCCATTAAGTACTGCAGCTTGAACAAACACCTTGGACTCGCTCTCTGGATTTCGTTCCGACCGGTTGTGCCCCCGCGATCTCCGACGACAGCGCAGCTCTGGCCGACTGGCTCGGCCTGCGCCATCTCCTGCTGCCGAAAGAGCTCTCGTTGAGTGGTGCCCCGTCCTCGGACTCCTGCGACCATGTGCATCTTACCTATCTTCTCCTTGCTTCTGGGTGCCGCTGTCCCTGCGCCACGCTCTCTCCTTCCCCCTCTTTATTTCTATACCTTCAATCCTATCCTTTTAATCCATCCTTACCCCCTTTCCTCGTGAGCTACGGTTGAGGTGTCGCATGCTGATGCAGACATGCAGTTACGGTGCTCACTTTTCTTTTCTCTTTAAGAATCACATCAGAACAAAGACCTTGACCAGGAAGGTATGTTAGATAATTATTGATGGACGTTATTCGACAGGATGGGGATGTGCGAATAAGCGTCAACGCGGATGCATCCATGTTACGCGGTGCTATAGCTATCCATGTCCAACCCCATTAGTCAATGCGCAAGCTCTCTTCTATCAATGTACAGTAAACAGTAAACTACTTCTGTAAGGGCATATTTTACTTTCGTGTTTTGCAGATTCTTATGACGGAGAGATTAACCACGCCTTTTTTTTACAACTTCACATGGTAAGCCAACCATATATAGCGAGTCACATGAAGTGAACTATTTCCAATAAAACAGTTGAATTAATGTGACAATATCATACACCCCAGACAAAAAAAACTGTTTTTGTTTTCGTATTCGACGAAGTTGCGACTGAAGCCGCTTCCGCCGATGCCAAGCAATCGAGACGGGCGGTCGTAGCCTCACAACGATTTAACTCTGCGTAAACGACGTACACGAATAGAACTTGTAGGGATCGATGGCCTCTGTTACCGTGTGCCGTGGAAATTCTCCCTCCCGCCGTTGCGTTGCCAGCGTTGCAGCGTGCTCTACGACCAGCTGCCCTACCTCGATCTGTGTTCTATGGAGGTAGAAGAAGGTGTGCAGAAGATACTAGGACCTTGGGCATCTGCCTCAGTTGCGCAGAAAGCAACTAAAGCACTGCTACTTTACCTTAAGTCAACAAACCTGAGCGACCGCCTGTAGACTGTGTGTGCTCCCCGAGTGGGCTCGTGATTGTGTGTACCTTCTCATCTTTGTGCAACCTCTTTTCTCCCCTTTATCCCTTCCCCAGTGCAGGGTAGCAAACCGGATGTGCGTCTGGTTAACCTCCCTGCCTTTTCTTGCATCTTTATCTCTCTCTCTCTATGGAGGTAGAGGATTTGCTCGTGGGTTACTGCACGCCTAAACAATGGGTTTGTAAATCAGCTGGTTGCCATGTAGACGTCAACACCACCAATGAGTTCCGTATAACGGCGGTCCATATCGTACTTTCTTCAAATGGGTCGACGGCCAGAACCTTACTCAAGAAAAAAAATGTCCACCTCCGGCGTACAGTAGAGCCTTCTCGTACTCGTAGGCAGCTCATCAATGTCTTATGTCACCCTTTCGCCATGGACCTTATGAACAGTTAGTAGCTGAAATAAGGCTTCTTCACCACCAAGCAATCGAGAAACAGCACAGCATAGTGTATCAGTGGATACCAGGTCATTGCCGTATATATGGCAATGACCGCGCAGATGAGGCCGCTAGATCTGCACATGATGGTACCCAATACACAGCCATCCCGTTCTCAAGTACCGGCGCAGCTACAAGACTTCGTTCGCTTGCACGTGACCTCACACTGGTGCAGTGGAACTCAACAGACTTCACAAACGCGCGCCTGCATAACTTGGATCCCGATCTGCAGCTTCGTCTTCCCCCAAGGATATCTCGAGCTGAGGTGACTCTTCTATGCTGCCTGTGGCTTGGAGTGGCCTTCACGAACGCCTACTCTTATCTTATTGGAATGGCCAGCTCTCCTACATGCACTTACTGCAGCTGCGAAGAAACCATCGCGCACCTTTTGTGTAAGTGCACCCATTTCAACGCGCAAAGACAAGAACTCACTGCAGCTCTGGATAGACTGGACGATCGGCCTTTGTCGGAACAAAGGATTCTGGGTCATTGGCCGAGCCCATCGTCAGCCCAGAAGGCTTTGAAAGCTTTGCTGCGCTTGTTGCGGACAACTGGCCTCAGAGACAGACTTTAGTGTCTTATACTCTTTGATGCTGCCTTTCCTCTGTCGCAATTTTTTTGTAATTTCTCCCTCTCTTCGAAACATTTCTTTTTAACATTTTTCATTCCTGTCACCCCTTTCCCCAGCACAGGCTAGCCAGCCGGTCTAAGAACTGGCTAACCTCCCTGTCTTTCAGCTTAAACTTTCTTCCTTCTTCCTTCCTTCTTCCTTGCGCTGCTTCACAGGAGGTGGCCTCTTGGAGGGCGACCGAGCCATGCTTTCCACGATTTGGTGCCTTTGTTATGTCTCTGTGCTCGGGAGTCGGGTGGATGGCTCTGGCCCGTCGTTGTTTCGATCGTCGTGAGTGTGAGTGACGTCACGGCTGACGTGTTACGCCAGGGACAGCTTATCTCCACAGGAAGGCAGTGGTGGCAGCGATGTTTATGACCGCGCGGACACACGGCCCCAGCGACTCGGTGACCCGTGTGGTTTGGGGCTTCGCGTATGTGCAGTACCATCGCCCCTACGTCTGGAGTCGGCAAGTTGCTCTCTTGTGTCATTAAGAGAGCAATAAAACTTTCTTGTGACATTATGAAAACGGTAAGCACAAGAAGACCGAAAGATGAAAACAACGCACATAGCGCCCGCTGTGTCGTCTTTTTTGTTCCCAAGTTCGTGCGCCGACCGTTTTCATAATGTCACTGTACCAACTAGCTCAGACCCAGCCTCGGAGTCACACCCCGTCATACTCCATCACAATATCGCACGACTTCCAGCAGTGCGTATAGAGTTAATTTTTGTTCACAGTGATGCCGCTCATTTCTTCTGTCATCTGCCAAACAGGCAATCTAACAAAGGATGCGCAAGCCACAAATAAAGGGGGGGGGGGGCTTACAGGAGCTATAAATGAAAGGGGGGAGCAGGGGCGATCACTCCTACCGCGCTACGTTGGACACACCACTGACCAGGAACCTTCAGCCCCAAGGCAACTGCGTTTTAGGGGCGAAGCTCTTTAGAGCGGCCCCCGTTCGTCCCTCTTAGTCGTAGTAGTAGTGTGTAATCAGTCTATAAATGAGAGGGGGGAGCAGGGGCGATCACTCCTACCGCGCTACGTTGGATACACCACTGTCCAGGAACCTTCAGCCCCAAGACAACTGCGTTTTAGGGGCAAAGCTCTTTATAGCGGCCCCCGTTCGTCCCTCTTAGTCGTAGTAGTAGTGTGTAATCAGTCTATAAATGAGAAGGGGGAGCAGGGGCGATCACTCCTACCGCGCTACGTTGGATACACCACTGTCCAGGAACCTTCAGCCCCAAGACAACTGCGTTTTAGGGGCGAAGCTCTTTATAGCGGCCCCCGTTCGTCCCTCTTAGTCGTAGTAGTAGTTTGTAATCAGTCTATAAATGAGATGGGGGAGCAGGAGCGATCACTCCTACCGCGCTACGTTTCATACACCACTGACCAGGAACCTTCAGCCCCAAGACAGCAAAAGCATTTTAGGGGCGAAGCGCTTTATAGCGGCCCCCGTTCGTCCCTCTTAGTCGTAGTAGCAGTGTGTAACCAGTCTTACATTTTGACCTCCAAGGTGGTGTTGGTGGGAGATTTCTTCTCTGCGTTGTTTAACAATAAAAAATTCTCAGCGTGCACGTTAACTAAAAGCCGAATTCTTCTGTCTCTCATTCCCCCTTAGAAGCCATTGGCGAGTACATTGAGCACTATCTGGCAAGAAAGCGTTGCTACGCTATACTCGCTCGGCGTAACCTCCTAGGTTTTAGAAAGGTTTAGCAAGCGTTGGGCCGCAGTGCCATGAATACAGTGAACTAGTATATACCACGAACTCGAGGTGGTTAAAGGTGGGAAGTAGACACAAAGCGCAAGCCGTAAGAAAGTGTGCGTGTGCCTCCTCTCGTTCAGTCCTTGGAATGTACGCTGGATGGCGGTGCTACTATATGAGGAATATATGATGAAAAGATGCGAGATGGTGGTACTTAGAGCGTTGAATAGGTGGAAGAACAGACACACAGACAGGTGCATGGACGGACGCACGGATGGCTGCATGTACGTATGGACGCATGGACGGACGCAGGAGCGGATGCATGGACGAACGCAAGGACGGACGCACAGATGGACGAACAGACGCACGCACGGACGTTCGGATGGACGCACGGGCGGCCACACAGACGCACACATGGACGGACGGAAGCAAGAACGATTGGACGGACGGATGCTTCACCCCACTCTCCATCATTCACTCCGTGGATATGCTGCCATTTTTTAAACTAATTACTGCGACTAGACCCGGACATCTCGCAACGTCACAAACTTTCAAACACCATCGCAGTGTTAAAAAAAAAGCATATTAGCGTTTCCAGCTCCCGCATTTAGCAATGCATGGCAGCTTCCTATCAACCGCATGTTCCTCGGTGATTTCCTTTTCGTGACTAAAAAAAAAAAAACACTTTACACAGTAAGTCATTCGATTCGGAGCGCGGCTCATTCAACGTGTTGATTTACGGGGTGGCGACGCCGTTTCCTTATCCGAAGCTCCTCGTACGGGCCACGCCCCACCATACCCCACGTGGTTGGTGGGCTTAGCACACCCAAGAAAAAACGAAGCCGAGGGCTTGTGGTGTTTATTCGGTGTGGCTACTCCGCCTCCCAATTCGCGGGAACGAAGGCGCGGTGTGTGTAGACGATGCACGGGAGTATAGCGCTCGACGCGTGCATAGAACACACGCCTAGCTTGGGAGTTGCGTGACGATTAATGACTGATACACACGGGAAAAAAAGAAGCAATGGAAAGGGGGGGGGGGGGGGGTAGCTTGCTTCGACTCAGCCTCATACATGTCGGCGTCGTGAGGTTTCCTATGCGGAAGGCCTTGAGTTCCTGTGTGGCCTCGCCTGTAGGAAGGGTTACGTCTTTTCGCCTTGTTTCCTTGTTTTACTAGCGAGGTGTGGACGTTAGTGCGTGCGCGCACGGGCAACAGACATACGCACACGTTCGCGTGTAATGCATGTGCTCGTGTAAGAGGTGCGCAACCCCCCGGTATGATTTCGTGCAGGAGTCATTGTAACTCAGCTAGACCGAAAGGGACGACGTGTCATTACGCATCATTGTTTTGTGTCCCGCATGCGAGTCATACGAGGCGCATTCTGACGCATGCGATGTTATCGAGACCAACGCGATGTTTTCGCGGTGCACGCCTTGAGTGAGTAACGTCGTGTGAGTGAACACACACACACACATACATACATACATACATACATACATACATACATACATACATACATACATACATACATACATACATACATACATACATACTGTTATGCCAGCGAGTCCTCGTCAAACGACCGTGCCTCTGAAAAAGGCAATCTGGGTCAAGGCCAGCCCGCCGTCTGCCCGACGCGAACATCTCAACGGCGTGAACACGCGCGGCGCCTCTCTCGCCCACGTGCATTGAGTCATCGGCGCACGTGACAGCGAGCCGGCGTTCTCGTGCCTGGTGGTCTGACGCATGGCGCGGCGACCCCCCATTGGCGGAATCTGCTCGGACGACCCGCGGCGCTTCTGATTGGACACTTTGGTTGGACCCGGTGCAAATAAAAGAAGCCCTGCGGCGCGTCGCGATCGGAGGTCCTAGGAGAGGAGTCCCCGTGTCGGAGTGCCGACATGTGTGTGAGTCAGCGGTTCTAGGCGAAAGGCTGACCTATGTGTTAGAGAGAGGAGCTCGGCTCTTCGAGTCTCTGCCGGGCCCAGTGCCGAAATTGTAGCGCCTCTGTATATATGCTGTACATAAACCTTGTTTAACTCACCGTCGTCTCGTCCGCTCGTCTCCTCAGCTCTGCGCAGAAGCAGTCGCGAGCTGAGAAACATACGCTACCAAACGGCTGGTGACCTTCCCGGCGGAGTTGAAAGCAGTGGCGCCTCCGGGGCCGTGTTGGCGTCGCCGTCTTTCGCAACAGTGGTGGCTTCGGCGGGATCGGTCCGCCGTTTCTCAACAGTGGTGGCAGCGGTGGGATCGGTCCGCCGTTTCTCAACAGTGGTTGGCAGCTGCGGGATCGGCCGGCGTCAGCGACATCGATGCGGTGAGTGCCTGATGTTTTCCCCTCAGTTCACCAGACTACTCTAGCTCAGGTTGTAGTAGTTTAGAGAAAGGCTGTGTGAAGCATTGAAGTGAGCTTTGATTGTTTCAAGCCAAGTCGAAGCGCTTTGAAACCAAAGTTAATGCGGAGGGGGTAAACACGGGAGTGTGAAAAATTGCTTGCGCGTCTTGCTAGTAGGCTTATAGTGGGTACGGCAAGTAGATTCTTAACAGGGGCAAACAGCAAGAGGCTAGTGTGAACGATGGAGAACCTTAAAGTGAAGGAACTCATCGAAATTTGTGAGGAACTCGGCATTACTTTGGGCCGTGCGAAACGAAAGCAAGCGATCCTTGAGATCATGAAGGATGAGGGAGTGTCGGCTGAGGAAGTCGATGAGGCCTGGGAGGATATTAAAGCACGCCGTGAGGAGGCTGAAAGGCGAGAAGTAGAAGCTCGCGAAGAAGCTGAAAGGCGCGAAGCTCGCGAAGAAGCTGAAAGGCGCGAAGCTCGCGAACGTGAAGAGGCTGAAAGGCGCGAAGCTCGCGAACGCGAAGAAGCTGAAAGGCGCGAACGTCGTGAGGAGGCCGAGAGACAGGAGCGTCTCGAGTTGAAACGACTAGAATTGGCAATCCTACAGTGTTCGCAGGCGCCTAGCGTAGCTTCTCCGACGATTCAGGTCAGCAGTTTTAGAATTCGGGACCAACTGCCACCGTTCGTAGTAGGCGAGGACATGGCGAAGTATCTCGTCAAGTTTGAACATGTCTGTGAGCGAAACGCTTTGGAGCGGTCTCTTTGGGCGCGGAACCTGCTAGCTCTTCTTCCCGGCGAAGTGTCCGACGCATTAACTTGCTTGTCTAGGGAAGCGTTTGAGAGCTATGACGAGGTTAAGGAAGTGCTCTTAAGACGTTATAAGTTGTCACCCGAGGCTTTCAGGCAAAGGTTCCGGTATGCTGAAAAGGGGAATGAGTCACACGTTGACTTCGCGTTTCGTCTTAAGGCCGATTTAATTGAATGGCTGAAGGGCGAAGGTGTTTATGACGACCGCGATAAAGTGGTGGAATGCGTTGCATTGGAGCAATTCTACCGCTGCATCGAGGATAATGTCAGACTTTGGCTGCAGGACAGACTTGGGGAAGTACAGCTAAATAAGGCAGCTGAGTTAGCTGAGGAGTATTACACTCGCCGAAAGTTGCATAGCAGGGCAGTGCGCGTTGAAAAGGATGAAAGGAAAGAGGGCTTTTCAAGGAAACCTGATCAACGGAAACCCGTTCCGCACCGTAATTTCAAAAAGGACCCGTCTCTTACGAAGGACAGTGTAGGGGAAGGGCAAACAGAAGCGGAGAGTTCGAGTGAGGTTTCTACCACACAGGCATTTGAATCGGAAAACAAACGGAAGCCGCTAATCTGCTACAACTGTAAAAAGGAAGGGCACATCGCGAGAAACTGTCAGGAAAAGTTTGCCTTCGCAACGATCCGAGAATCAGAGAAAAACATTCGGTTGTTGGAGCCGTATCTCCAAGAAATTAGGGTGAATAAGAAAACGTGCCGAGCACTTAGAGACTCAGCGGCAACCATGGACGTTGTCCATCCTTCATTGGTGTCTCCGGATGACTTCACAGGAGAATGCGCGTGGATCAGGCAGGTCGCCGAGGAGCAGAGTGTTCGCTTACCAATCGCCACCGTTGTCATTGAAGGCCCGTTCGGTAAGCTTTGCACCGAAGCAGCTGTGTCTGCCGCGCTGAACGATCGTTTTCCTTATCTTTTCTCCAACAACTCGGAGCAGCTTCTCAAAGAGCAGGGCAAATCGTTCTTCCCCAACTTAGCGTGCATGGCTCTCACGCGATCGCAAGCGCGGAAGCTATCGCGGCAGCTTGATCTGGTTCCATGCGGTGAACTCTCAAGTGACCTTGTCGGCGGGTCGACGGAACCCCAGAAAGGAAAGTTTCCGCATGAGTCATGGGAGCAGTCACGCGAGCGGCCCGTCGCCGACACGACCGGCGCGGTTTCCGGAGAAAGGGGAGACGACGTGGCGCCATTGAGTCAGAGCGAGAGGGTTGCAACGCTCTCGCCTGTAGCGGAAAGTTGGAGCGAGCTGCCGAAAGTTGATCGAGAGACGCTCATTGGAGAGCAACGTGAGGATTTCTCGATTGAAGCGCTAGTGGAAAGCCAAATTGAAGCGCTCGTGGAAAGCCAGAAAAACGCGGCAAAAGTGCTGTCGAAGGAGCACTACGAGAAATCGGGGAAGAAGCGCGCTTTTGAAGTTGATAATCAGGTAATGCGGCTGCAGCCACCCAAAAGGAACAAGCTTGAGGTTGATTGGGAAGGGCCCGCCACAGTATTATCGAAGCCTTGCGATACAACTTATGAGGTGCAAGTAGGAAGGCGGCAGAACAAAATTTACAACTTGATGAAACCCAATGTTCAACATCAAGCGGTCGTAAATCAGCTGTTGAAGGCTTCAGAGGAAGAGGGAGCAGAAAATTTGAGTTCTAGTGAGGTGATCGAAGGGGGATCGAAAGTAATTTGGGAGCAGATAAACCTAGAGCCTAGCTTAAGTGAAGGAGGACCTGAGAAAGAGGACCTGAGAAAGATTGGTTCCGAGTTTGAAGACGTGTTTTCGGACCGCCCCGGAAACACGACGGTGATCGAACACGATATCGAGCTAAGCGGTGAGGAGTCAATCAGTAGCAAGCCGTATCGTTGTTCCCCTGTGCAACGTCGAAAGTGTGAGCCGCTCTTGGTGCCGCATAGGTATCGTCGCCTAAAAGTGGCCGGTTACTGAAGTGGAGCATGTTGCTCCACAGCGCAACTTTGACGTTCGCTAAAGAAAAAAAAAAGGAAAGGTAAACGTTAATGCAGGTGCATTGAGCAGTGCGTTTAGTTAGTACCTTCTCAACCTTTCGGTTTCTGGCTGGCGATTCGGGGCAAAATTTTGACCTCATCACGACCTGGCCTGAGCGCTCTCGTTCAGAGTGATCTCAAGGGGCCAACTTTATGTGGTATTCTAATCCGTTACGTTGTTGTACGTGAAAAAAAAAATTGAGTTGTCATTTTAGGGGTCTTTTGTCCCACATGTGCCTCTTGATGTAGAGGGAACAAAATTCCGATAGACACGTAGATAGGTATATGTTGTACTATACTTTGTCTGGTGTTCTGTCGGGTGACCGAGGGCACTTGCTTGTGTCGTGTGTTGTCTGTTGTCGAACCGTTCTTAGCAAGTTGCAGAACCATCGACAAGTGCTGAACCCGAAGATGGTCAGAAGAGACGAGTGAAGCTGGTCAGCAAGTTGTGGCGACAAGCCAGTGGAGCTGGGATCCGTCGTCAAAAATGGGATGTGTTCCCGGACCAGTCTGGAGCTGTATTCTCCCCATGGCCCTGGAGGCGAACCTGGAGGGACCAGGCGAACGAGCGCACCTGACATCCGAGCCCCGTGGAAGCAGCTCGTCTTTCCGGTGCATTGTCTGGCGGCGGGGGTGCTGTTATGCCAGCGAGTCCTCGTCAAACGACCGTGCCTCTGAAAAAGGCAATCTGGGTCAAGGCCAGCCCGCCGTCTGCCCGACGCGAACATCTCAACGGCGTGAACACGCGCGGCGCCTCTCTCGCCCACGTGCATTGAGTCATCGGCGCACGTGACAGCGAGCCGGCGTTCTCGTGCCTGGTGGTCTGACGCATGGCGCGGCGACCCCCCATTGGCGGAATCTGCTCGGACGACCCGCGGCGCTTCTGATTGGACACTTTGGTTGGACCCGGTGCAAATAAAAGAAGCCCTGCGGCGCGTCGCGATCGGAGGTCCTAGGAGAGGAGTCCCCGTGTCGGAGTGCCGACATGTGTGTGAGTCAGCGGTTCTAGGCGAAAGGCTGACCTATGTGTTAGAGAGAGGAGCTCGGCTCTTCGAGTCTCTGCCGGGCCCAGTGCCGAAATTGTAGCGCCTCTGTATATATGCTGTACATAAACCTTGTTTAACTCACCGTCGTCTCGTCCGCTCGTCTCCTCAGCTCTGCGCAGAAGCAGTCGCGAGCTGAGAAACATACGCTACCAAACGGCTGGTGACCTTCCCGGCGGAGTTGAAAGCAGTGGCGCCTCCGGGGCCGTGTTGGCGTCGCCGTCTTTCGCAACAGTGGTGGCTTCGGCGGGATCGGTCCGCCGTTTCTCAACAATACATACATACATACATACATACATACATACATACATACATACATACATACATACATACATACATACATACGTACATACATACATACATCAAAGATAGATGATGATTTGTAGAGTTTATTGTCACAAAACCACCATATGATTATAAGAGACGTGGCAGTGAAGGGATCCAGAAATTTCGACCACCTGAGGTTACTTAACGTGCACACAAATCTGAGCACACGGGCCTACAACATTTCTTCCTCCATCGGAAATGCAGCCGCCGCAGCCGGGATTCCTTCCCGCAACCTGCGGGTCAGCAGCCGAGTACCTTAGCCACTAGACCATCGCGGTGGGGCATAGATAGATAGATAGACAGATAGATAGATAGATAGATAGATAGATAGATTGAAAGAGAGATAGATAGATAGATTTAAAGATAGATAGATAGATAGATAGATAGATAGATAGATAGATAGATAGATAGATAGATAGATAGATAGATAGATAGATAGATAGACAAACAGGCAGACCGACAGACAGACAGTCAGACAGATATATAGATAGACAGACAGACACAGACAGACAGACAGACAGACAGACAGACAGACAGACAGACAGACAGATAGATAGATAGATAGATAGATAGATAGATAGATAGATAGACAGACAGACAGACAGACAGACAGACAGACGGATAGATAGATAGATAGATAGATAGATAGATAGATAGATAGACAGACAGACAGACAGATAGACAGATAGATAGATAGATAGATAGATAGATAGATAGATAGATAGATAGATAGATAGATAGATAGATAGATAGACAGACAGACAGGCAGATAGATAGATAGATAGATAGATAGATAGATAGATAGATAGATAGATAGATAGATAGATAGATAGATAGATAGATAGATAGATAGATAGATAGATAGATAGATAGACATCGCCAAGTGCTGCACATCTCGGAAGAAAGACGCTGCTCATACGTGAGTGCACACGGTACATTCGCACAAACACGACCACAGACGCACACAACGTGTCTAATGCCGCCCTTCCGCGGGGCATACCGCTCGGACGTATTACACGGCGCGTAGATCTTGAGACGCACGCCATGCTGCTGTTGCCGCTACTTATAGTATGCATGGAAATCACCCATTCCACGCTCGTCGTCGCCGAATAACCAAGGACACGGCCTCGCTTGTCGGCGAGGCTTCGAGGAGGGACGCAGATACAACAGCGTTACATCGAAGCTGCAGCCATCATCGCACCGGGCAGTCGGCGTTTTTTCTTTTCTTTGACACGTGTGTGCGCGGTCTTTGTGCGTCAAGGCGTACAATTGTACCGTATGTACGCGGGTGCGCAAACGAATCCAGCACAATTATGATTGATTGATTTGTGGGGTTTAACGTCCCGAAACCGCCGTATGGGAGACGCCATAGTAAAGGGCTCCAGAAATTTCGGCCACCTGGGGTTCTTTAACGTGCACCCAAATCTGAAGCGCAATAATGACAGCCGTGAAATATAGGAGCACAATTTGATATTAAGATTGGAGGAACAAACACAGCTGATGAAGTTTAGGCAAGGGCACAAATAATGTAGTCACGAAGTAAAACATACACGTGGGTGAACAAGACAAGCGTCACTTCTATCTGAATTGTTCTGGCCGTTAACCCAGATATGAATCAGCTGCGTTAAATACGGTAAAGACAAGCTACGCCAGCAAGCATTCTTGGTCAAATACCTAAAAAAAAACAGCCGACGTTTTGATAGATGCACCTGTGCGTCAAACTGTGCGTAGTCATTCTTCGCAGAGTTAGAACTTAGAGGGTTAATGGTTCCTCGCTCTCTACTAAGAACAGATTGTATATAAACGTTGGAGCCTAGCCAGGGTGGTTGGGGGGGGGGGGGGGGGAGATAAAGTATGTAGGGAAGTTGGTATAAGAGCACCTTCTGCATTTTGCTAAGAGCTGCATCTCCTAACTATTTCGAATTTTTTTCGCGTATGCGAAAAAAAATTTGAAATAGTTAGGAGATGCATGCAGTTAGGATATGCAACAGGAGTTAGGAGATGCAGTTAGGAGATGCAACAGCATGATGTGAACCTGATTGTTCACATCATGCTGTTCTATTTTTTGTTTGCTTGGTTTGTTTATGCATTCTTGAGTGCCAACATTGTGAAAATTATATCTGTAACCACCCTGCTAAAATCTCTGTAATAGGGATTGCAGTATGAATAAATAAATAAATAAATAAATAAATAATATGCTATGTACACAACCCCTGAGTATATACAAGTGAGTTGCATAATACGTCTATTTCTTCAACAAAGATATATTTGGTCGCAAGCTGGCTTTTTTTTTTCTTTTTAGAAGCGGCGTACGCTATAAGAAAAGAAGAGTTATCTGGCTCCTTTTTGCTGCACATGTAACTCTGACGAGCATAACTCTCTTTAGGTAGTCATGTTTATTCCCTTCAGGAAAGTCGTCGGGTGTATACTACGGTACCTCCTTCTCTATACTCTTTTTTGTACATATTATTATGAAATAATAAAGCTTGATTTGATTTGATCTGGTGTATACGCGTAGCAGTCACGTGTATAGATAAAATAGTAAAAAAAACTCTACCACTCCTCCTTTTTTAAAGGCGATAGTCTTTTTTTAGAGTATACAGCGCCCAACGAAAAAAAAAAATATATTTCTGAATGTGCCACTGCACACTGTATATTAAACACAAAGAGGGCCGATATTCTTGGCCACATAGCTGAACCTGTGCTGGTTAGGTAATTCGTAGGATAGATAGCCAAAGGCCAGTTAAAGCTATTGATACCAAAAGAAAGGAAGCGCTGCCGACTACGGCAGACAGCTGGGTGAGCGGACGGAGTTATTTGAAAGCTCAAAATCGGGCCACATTGCCCAGGACAGGGCAAATCTGGGACCACCGGGAGAGGGTACTCTCCTGCAATGAACGCAAGATTAGGTGGACCACGATGATAAACTGTGGTAGACGGCCGGCATTTACGGTTTGAGGTAATTTTACTACAAGCAAGGTTCTCGAGCGTTCGTTTTGCATGTATGAATGCAATCTGTTTAACAGCTTCTCAAAACGCTCTTCTTCAGCATGCCCAACAAAAGGGAACTATCCTGAAGCTTGTGCAGCATAAAAGAGTGTCTAAACAAGTACATGTCTTGAACTACCATTTTACTGGTGTACTACGTGCAATAATTAGGACTGTCTGTAATATTCGCTGGTGTTGGTCAAATGACAGTTTCAGAGCTATTGCATTGGGCACTCATTGAGTATTAACCCATTCTCTTTAAATAAATGATGTAAACGACCTGGTATCACTGCATAACGCAAGTTTTCACTGTTTTATAGATATAAAAGGAACTATACTTAAGAAAAACACAATTATTCATGTGTCTAACTTAACACTGTCTGATAATTTACTCTATTGATTCTAATTAGGTACAAACAACTTGGTTAACCAGACCTTCAGCTGCGTTTGTACACAAAGTTGATGATGACATCAAGCTCAAGGTTTTTCTTAAAAAGAGGTTTATTAGTGATCTTTTTGTGTGTGTGTCAGCGCGTCTTTTGGTAAAATAAAATAAATCCATTGAAAGAAGAAAATCGGCTTTTTTCTCAAATTTTCGTTCCGTAAGCTCTAACAGTCCAGTTACCAGAAGACTAGGAGCTAAGAAGCTACAGAATCTAATTTTTTATCACAAAATAAACCTACGAACTTAACCTTCCTTCAGCCTAAAAGGGCACCCAATGATTGCCTTCTAGGGTTCAAAGTTCGATGCGACGAGGTCACCTAGGAAGATCTTTCTCTCCGAAAAAAAAAAGCATGTTAGAAACAAACATACAACGACTAAAATACCAAAAAACAACCACAACAATGTGGAGAGATATATGACACACACAAACAAAAAAAAAAAACCACTCTGCACATGGCAAGTTCAGCAAAGGGACGTGAGACAGGAACCCCTGAAGTTGGTGAACGAAAGGCAAGATCAAACAAAAAGAGGAAAACCAGAGAAAAAAATCATATAAGCATTTTTGGGAGATGCTGAGAGAAGACTGACCAACCGAAAGTTGTTTTCGCTGCAGCCGATAAGGCGGAAAAAATTTTTGAAGAATCGCGAATTTGTGCCACTTGGCTTGGCTGCCGTGGAGGCGCTCGCTTATAGAGCGTGTCCCTGTAAGCCGAGTTTTCTTAAGACATTTGCCCTTTTTGTTTTTGAAATCTTCTCGCTCGAACGAATAGATTCGCTTAGAGAACTCATCCGGGTTTTCCTCGCTTTGGCTTGCTTGAACTGTTGAAGATCGCCACGAAGGTACGCTCAAAGCTTTTTGAAGTAGTTGGCCACGCTTTGTTAAGTATGAGCTATTTTATGTCTTGCTGTAATTTTTTGTTAATTGAACTTCGATTAGCTTCACCTACATTTCTACTTGATCGCACGCCTGTTTTGCAGTTCGTCAAGTTATATCGATCATTTTAAGAACTGGCATGCCGTATATCTGTGTTGAGACTCGTCTGCCATTTCTTTCACCAAGAACCTTCGTGGGTTATTCCGATAGTTTTAAGATTCTCTGCGCTGTTGCGTTTTCCTCGAAGTGAAGTTTTTCAACTTCTTATTCTCGATTCGCGCATAGAACTTTAAAAATTCCTTTTGCGGCATAAGTGACCGTATACACCGTACGCTTCAGGAAATTGATTATGTTGTTTAGCTTTGTGTCATCTCTTCCGTGCGTTTTGCTATGTTCTTGTGCGAATTCGCTTTTATTTATTACGTCATCTGACTGATCAAGCGACCGTCAGCCGACTGACTGTCACATATGGACTGTGGATTAATGACAGTAGCTCACTGTGAATGTCACACACCGACTGTGGATTAGTGATAGTGGCTGACTGTGAGTGACTGTGACCGACCGACTGACCGACTGTGGCTGCCGGAATTCGGCTGACTCTGATTCACTGTGACCGACTGACTGTGACTGTTTCTGATTATGACCGACCGAGTGACTGACTGACTAACTGACCTACCAAGTGTCCGAGCCATTCGCTGAGAGTGCGATTTAAATTGCTGGCTGACAGACCTTGCTGACTCGAATAACTGACTGAGTTGGGAGCGTACGAGCGACAGTGATGAAGAAGGAGGAAGCGTTGGAGGGTGTGAATTAAGCACACGAAGTACCACAGTATTGCATCATGGGATTGATTTCTTACGCATGCGCCATCACCGGCACTTTACAGGATAACCAAAGAAGTGATCATAAATCAATGAGAGACGAAGTAAATATCAGTGAATGAATGCTTATCATCAGGCTTGCATCCGTAGATTGTCGTCTGTTAAAAATATTGAAATGGCCATCAAGCATTGCATATCATTAGGTATGCATCAAGCTATAGTCATAAGGCAATAACAAATGTAGTGATCGTAAGGCATCATCATGCATGCACTAGGGAAAGGAAATCAGGCAAATGAGAGATGGTGGTGATTATCAGGCATACATGATTGCATGGTGCTGCGCCTTTAATGTTACTCCTGAACAACAGTCCTCTACGTTTTAGTCTTCCAACAAGATTTAATTTTATTGCCTCCGTATTACAGAACAGGTACTGAGTAAAATTGTACGGAGCCGCCAGACAACGGCAAAGCGAATGAAACGTCCTCTGGCGTGGGATTCGACGGTTTGTTCCTGCGTGCGCCTTGTAAAAGCTGTTGTACGCTTTGGTGCCCGCCGGGAGAAAACGAATCCTCCTTGCGCCCAACATCGTCAATCTCTGCTTCGCTGCCCCAGGCTCTCGGATGTCAACCGAGAAATCCACTGCGCTCTACAACATCCTCCGTGCTAGTCTTGTGTTCTTTTATTTTGTCTTTCTTCTTTTATTCGTTGCCTTTATCTCCCGGCTTCGTCTCTCGAAAAGCGGCAAATTGCCGAGAAACCAGTTCGCGAAAAGTTTAGCCAATTGTTCTTCGCCAAATGGTTCCATTGTGTAGACGAAACTTTCTTTTCTTCTATCTCTCTTTTTTACGTTTTTGAGAAAAAATTTCCTACTTTATTTCTTTCTTTCAACTTCTGTTTGCAATAACAACCCTTTGATGAACCGTTGGCTTATGAAATATTTTCATTTATTACTCTTTTATAATCTAATCATACGATTTCATCACGATCATTTTTAAATGCAAAATATTTCTCTGCGTACTGTGGGCATTGTGAGTATCTATCTATCTATCTATCTATCTATCTATCTATCTATCTATCTATCTATCTATCTATCTATCTATCTATCTATCTATCTATCTATCTATCTATCTATCTATCTATCTATCTATCTATCTATCTATCTATCTATCTATCTATCTATCTATCTATCTATCTATCTATCTATCTATCTATCTATCTACCTATCTATCTATCTATCTATCTATCTATCTATCTATCTATCTATCTATCCATACATTCATCCAGATGCATCCATCTAAGCAGACCAAAGTTAGTCTGGGAGGGTTAAAGAGGGTTTGACAATTACGCCTGGCTGGCAATAACACGAATAATGTGATTGATTGTTTGATTGATTGATTGATTGATTGATTGAAAATTTTCACTGAAAAAACAAGGGAGAGACGAGGGAGCGGCTAGTGTGGGCACCTGGTCCAGAACTCCAGTGGCAATTGCTGTATGCTCATTCTGATCCAAGAAACCCTTGTGGGTCTGCAAGTTGACTGTAATAATGTGAAAATCATGTCGCGTACGACATGAGACCTCTTTTCCAGACACGCGTGGCACATACTCGTATAGTATACCACACGGCCACGGTTTGAATGTAGGCGCCACCAGACTTGGACTATTTACATCTACCGAGGATCGGCATAAAGAGATATTGGTATTTTAAATGCTGGAGCATTCAGAAAAACCGACATCGGCCGTGTTGATCTCACGAACGCAAAGAACAAATATTATGGTCCTAGCAAGAATCGAACGCAAGCATTATGCGGGAAAATGAAGTATTCCACCACATCAGGTCTCGAAGCAGCTTTGAAAAAAGACCCCATGAGAGCGTAATGTGGGTAGCCTCTGTAACGGTAAGTGAAATGTCACTTGTGGTTGCAGTGAATGCGAGCTATTTCATCTTATAAACATTAGATATGTACTGTTATGATTATGGCGTCAGTGCGTCAATTCGGGTTAACGTCAATGACACACCACGGTTCCTACGTATAGCACCAGCTAACGCTACCATCCTTGCAAGCAGAACCGCAACAGATCAGCTTACCACTTCTGTTGTTTGCAATACATAAATGTTGTGATTGGCATCAACACGCAAATGTACCTACAAACAGTTACATTAAAAAAAAATATGCCACTTTTCAGCTTATGCCAGTGCGTGCAATACTTGCCGCACAATTTTGTAGCGTATCGCTCAACAACAAAAATTACACCACAGTCATGGTTCCTTCCCATACTCCGCATAACATCAATCCCCTTGGTATGTGCTATCTGCCAATTTTTTCTATCTTAATCCACTTCCGATGACATCTGTCTTCTACACGCGATGATTTAATGTTATCGTGTACGACGGTTGCACTGAAATAAAATACAGGTGACACTAACGAACCAAGAAAAAGAAGGATGATTTCATTTACACGAATATGAAAGAACCAAGCCTATCAGAGTGGAACTGTCGAGAAATACGTCCCAGAGTAATTATAATGCAAAGAATAAATGTCAGGGTCACAGCAGGAATCAAACCTCAGCATTCTGCATGGCCATCGAGTATTCTACGACAGAGCCACGCCAGGTCTCGGAACAATTTTTTTTCAGATAGGCTCGAATGTTTGTGCGCTGGCTATCCAATTTTATAGCATTACATATGTACTCTTACAATGCATCCATCACATTGGGTTAATGTCAATTGCATAGATGAGTGCCATCCAGTGTCCAGGGATACTACTATCCTCGCGAGCACACGCAAGCATGCTTAATGCTTCTGATGTTGCTAACACTTATACTGCTGTCGACATCGTTTCGCAACTATATACGCAACTGATTATGCAAAAAATGTGTCACTGTTCAACATGTGTGCTTGTGTACAACATTAGCACATATATTTAGCGTCATTCTGTGACTTATTTAGAAAGCAAGTCCCTTTCCCTTCACAGGCTACGGATAACTTCAATTCCCACGGTACGTGGGATCTGCCGTTTATTCTTTTTTTCTTTTCTTTTTTAGACCTGTAGCAGCAGATTCGCGACACAATGACATCCCTGAACCCCTTATCTATCGTTGCTGTCTTCCTGTATGTCAGCGACAGAAAGCGGCGCCCGAAAGAGAAAGAAGCCGCGCTTCAATGCTTGATTCGAAAGTGTGGTGCAATTACATACGTGTTAATTAAGCCGATTCATAATTCTTAAACGGCACCACAGATTGATTATAAGAATGCCTATGCCCGAGAAAGGCCGCAGTCGTGTCCAGCCAGTGATAATAGAGACGGTGCTCTCCCTCCGAGGCTGCATGGGAGTGCAGCGATCTGTGAAACACGCGACAAACTGCAGCACTTGCATTTTTCTGCTCTTGTTTGCATGTGCCTACCTTTCTTTTATTCTTTCTCTCTCTCTACATAATTACATCGTGATGTGCCTGTCGTCCTATTCACACGAATTACGCTAACACTTTAGCTCGACGTCAACTTTGTTTTCCTGGTGGCTTGATTGCTTGATTAATTTACAAATATCATATAAATATAATAAATAATTACTGATAATTGATTAATTGGCGAGAAAACTCTCGAAAGCTTAGTTATTCCTCAACAACTATAGAGGTGGAAATGCTGTAGGCCCGTGTGCTCAGATTTGGGTGTACGTTGAAGAACCCCAGGTGGTCAAAATTTCCGAAGCCCTCCACTACGGCGTGTCTCATAATGATATCGTGATTTTGGGACGTTAAACCCCACATATCAATCATATCAGTCAATCGCTCAATAACTAGTGAATATAATATTCAGATTGAAGACCAATTTTAATATATTATTTCGCACTTGAGAAAAAGAAAGAAACCAAGTTGAAATATACCAACCACAGATAGCAGCTATTGTTGTTAATCGTATACATTCATTTGGAAGTTAAGTATAGGCGTTAAGACAAACAGCACAGAAGGCGCAGTTTCTGCAAGCTTCGCGAAAATACGTATACGTCCATACAGGGAGCGGGGGGTGGGAAGTCTGGGTTAACCCGGCCTCTTCTATATGCAGGCAGACCAAGAATACGCTTTCATCATATCGGAGCATAAAATCTAATTAGCCGGGGTTTCCCGTTCCTGCCCTCATTTCCGTTTTCCAGTCGTCCCCGGGGCTGCAGCCGTATAAACGCTAATCTAGAACTAACGATATATTTCCCGCGATGCTCCATCACCCCCTTCATACGCTTTTATTTTTCTTGCTACATTACGTATCTGCCTAAGGAATTGATAAAACGCCGTGTCTTCGTTCCCATAAAGCCGCGCTCCGTTTGCACAAGCGCGTATTGTGCTCGGCTTGTCCGGTTATGTCTCCCTTTCGTTCTCTTTCATTTTAATACTGACCCTTAAACGACAAATTGATTTTGCGCTTTGAACACATGCATATTTGCGTAGCGCTGTTTGCCAGATGGTTCCTGCCATCGCCTTTATTATATTGAGCCTGGCAGCCACATAAACAAGTGGTATTTATGTTTCAAAAAATATACCAGAATGAAAATATCTACGATGACTCGCTATGTTTATTTATTTCATTGAATTCTTCTCTATCCTTAATGGAGGTTAGATAGGAGTGGTTTGCACATATAGCAGTGTCTGACAAATCGGCTTGAAAACATAAACAATTAGAGTTGCCGTAGATAACGGAAAAAACACGGGTGGTTTAAACGTATCATTAAGTCGCACGAGTCTATCATTCACGATTTTAATCTGTTTTAAACGTGTTGACTCATCCCTGCAAAGAAAGAAAGAAAGAGAAAGAAGAAAAGAAAAGAAAAGAAAGAAAGAAAGAAAGAAAAAAAGAAAGAAAGAAAGAAAGAAAGAAAGAAAGAAAGAAAGAAAGAAAGAAAGAAAGAAAGAAAGAAAGAAAATTGCGCGGCGGTCTTGGGAAAGAAGTTGGATAACGATCCGAATGCTCGCGAACTAAACCATCTCTGTTCTAAAGCTTAATGACCCACCACTAAGCTTTAGAGTAAAAGCGTCAAACTTAGAAACTATTACGCGATTCAACGATCACTTTAACGCACCCGGGTTATTCAAGGATGCCTTGAAGCCAATATGGATACCATATTGCAAATGTTATTGATATTCAGCGAGTCAGAAGAACACTGCTGTGTCCCTTTGTATTTCGTAGTTCGTGCATGGCATATCGGTCCACCATGTGTATACCATCGTTTAATTAGGTTGTCGCGTGGCCCCCGCAGAAACTTTTTGATAACTACCTCTCGTGACGCTCAATCTTTGCACAATCAACTATGTTTTATTTTACGATCTGCGTCATAACGGAAACGGCCACAGTGGACGCAGCACTGCATTTTCAACGCGGCTCGAGCTTCGAGCTGCGGCACCTTCTCGGCCCACGGCCAGACAGAGGCTGAGCGGTGCGCAACGTGATGCCGCGGTCGGTGGTTTTTTAAGGTCCACCCAACTTAATGAAAATGTATGTATTGACGGAAATATGGTATTGTGAAATACGGAGAAGAAGGTCCTCTTTCGGGATAGGTGAGACTTTACTAGACTACGACAACCTCTGACGAAGTGTTAAGGTGTCCACTCATTTAAGTAGCGGTCACTTGTACTGAGGCATGGTGTGGTCTTGAGGTATGTCAGTTTCATTAAAACGCTCTGATCGGGCCCCTCTCGTTTCCGTATTGTGCAAAAAACATCTGCTAGCTCATAATGACTTTCTAGTCTACTGGGGGGACTTTCTAGTCCCCCCAGTACTTGTGACTCATCGTGACAATATGTGTTTGTGATTGTACCTATTATTTGTATGTACATGAAGTCATTGCATATATAACATAACATATGGTGCCAATTTTGTCCCCATACAAACTCTTCACTGGAATTTCCACCTCCATACAGACTTCATTGACGTGAAGCTTCACTCCTTTGTCGGCTTTGGTTGGGGTTGCCTTCACAAAAGCATACACAGCCCTCATTGGATTGACCGACAGTGCGGAATGTGCCATCTGCGCCACCGAAGAAGACATCGACCACCTGCTATGCCATTGCCCTCGATTTGCCTTCGAGAAACAGAAACTTTCTGACACGTTGCGATAATTGGACGATCGGCCATTCTCTGTGCAGATGCTGCTGGAACAACGTCCTCGTCTTACGTCGGCTCACAGGGCAGGGACAGTCCTCTTGAACCTTATGAAGATTATGGGTCTGTGTGAACACCTTTGACTTTTGCATAGTACCACCACTGCAAACGCATATGCCCATGTACTGACAATGTTCTCCTCCGTTTCCCTTCTCTTCCCCCTCTCTCAATTTTATACGCCCCTTTCCGAATCTCCCAGCATAGAGTAGCGAACAGGGCATGTGTCTAGTTAACCTCTCTTGTTGTTCTTCCGTCTTACCGGACACTTGGACTAGTGAGCAAGGCTATAAATTAGGCTGACATCTCTGGCAGTTTAGTTAAAGATTGCTAGCTCCCTCTCTATTCTTTTGCGCTTCGCATAAAAATTGCCCGTGAACAACGGCACTGTTTGACTGCAAGGGTCACATTTTGCACAGACGGTTCGCTTGCTCAAGCCCGCACGGTACTTCACTAAAGCTGACTGCCTGACTGCTGTTGCGAAGCCACCTCCGAAATCCCGCCGAAGCCACCACTGTTGCGAACGACGGACCGATCCCGCCGCTGACCTCCACTGTTACGAAAGACGGCGACGCCAACACGGCCCCGGAGGCGCCACTGCTTCCGACTCCGCCGGGAAGGTCACCAGCCGTTTGGTAGCGTATGTTTCTCAGCTCGCGACTGCTTCTGCGCAGAGCTGATCAGACGAGCGGACGAGACGACGGTGAGTCAAACAAGGTTTATGTACAGCATATATACAGAGGCGTTACAATTTCGGCACTGGGGCCGACAGAGACTCGAAGAGCCGAGCTCTTCTCTCTAACACATAGTTCAGCCTTTCGCCTAAGACCGCCGACTCACACACATGTCGGCACTCCGACACGGGGACTCCTCTCTCGTAGGACCTCCGATCGCGACGCGCCGCAGGGCTTCTTTTATTTACACCGGGTCCAACCAAAGTGTCCAATCAGAAGCGCCGCTGGTCGTCCGGGCAGATTCCGCCAATGGGGGTCGCCGCGCCATGCGTCAGACCACCAGGCACGAGAACGCCGGCTCGCTGTCACGTGCGCAACTGACTCACTGCACGTGGGCCAGAGGAGCGCCGCGCGTGTTCACGCCGTCGAGGTGATCGCGCCAGGCAGACTGCGGGCTGGCCTTGACCCAGATTGCCTTTTTCAGAGGCACGGTCGTTTGACGAGGACTCGCTGGCATAACAGCACCCCCGCCGCCAGACAATGCACCGGAAAGACGAGCTGCTTCCACGGGGCTCGGATGTCAGGTGCGCTCGTTCGCCAGGTCCCTCCAGGTTCGCCTCCAGGGCCATGGGGAGACTACAGCTCCAGACTGTTCCGGGAACACCTCCCATTTTGACGACGGATCCCAGCTCCACGGGCTTGTCGCCACAACTTGCTGGCCAACTTCGCTCGTCTCTTCCGACCATCTTCGGTTTCAGCACTTGTCGATGGTTCTGCAACTTGCTAAGAACGGTTCGACAACAGACAACACACGACACAAGCAAGTGCCCTCGGTCACCCAACAGAACACCAGACAAAGTATAGAACAACAAATACCTATCTACGTGTCTATCGGAATTTCGTTCCCTCTACATCAAGAGGCACATGTGGGACAAAAGACTCCTAAAGTAAGAACTTGAATTTTTCATAATTACAACCCCGCAACGAATTAGAATACCACATAAAGTTGGCCCCTTGAGATCACTCTGAACGAGAGCGCTCCGCCCAGGTCGTGATGAGGTCAAAATTTTGCCCCGAATCGCCAGCCAGAAACCGAAGGGTTGAGAAGTTACTAGCTAGAACGCACTGCTCAATGCACCTGCATTAGCGTTTACCTTTTCTTTTTTTTTTTCTTTAGCGAACGTCAAAGTTGCGCTGTGGAGCAACATGCCCCACTTCAGTAACTGGCCACTTTTAGGCGACGATACCTATGCGGCACCAAGAGCGGCTCACACTTTCGACGTTGCACAGGGGAACAACGATACGGCTTGCTACTGATTGACTCCTCACCGCTTAGCTCGATATCGTGTTCGATCACCGTCGTGTCTCCGGGACGGTCCGACAACACATACCCAAACTCGGAAACAATCTTTCTCAGGTCCTCTTTCTCAGGTCCTCCTTCACTTACGCTAGGCTCTAGGTTTATCTGCTCCCGGATTACTTTCGATCCCCCTTCAATTACCTCACTAGAACTCAAAATTTCTGCTTCCTCTTCCTCTGAAGCCTTCAACAGCTGATTTACGACCGCTTGATGTTGAACATTGGGTTTCATCAAGTTGTAAATTTTGTTCTGCCGCCTTCCTACTTGCACCTCATAAGTTGTATCGCAAGGCTTCGATAATACTGTGGCGGGCCCTTCCCAATCAACCTCAAGCTTGTTCCTTTTGGGTGGCTGCCGCCGCATTACCTGATTATCAACTTCAAAAGCGCGCTTCTTCCCCGATTTCTCGTAGTGCTCCTTCGACAGCACTTTTGCCGCGTTTTTCTGGCTTTCCACGAGCGCTTCAATTTGGCTTTCCACTAGCGCTTCAATCGAGAGATCCTCACTCTGCCCTCGAATGAGCGTCTCTCGATCAACTCTCGGCAGCTCGCTCCAACTTTCCGCTACAGGCGAGAGCGTTGCAACCCTCTCGCTCTGACTCAATGGCGCCACGTCGTCTCCCCCAGCGCATACCGCGCCGGCCGCTCCCGCGACGGGCCGCTCGCGTGACTGCTCACATGACTCATGCGGAAAATTTCCTTTCTGGGGTTCCGTCGACCCGCCGACAAGGTCACTTGAGAGTTCACCGCATGGAACCAAGTCAAGCTTCCGCGAAAGCTTTCGCGCTTGCGATCGCGTGGGAGCCATGCACGCTAAGTTGGGGAAGAACGATTTGCCCTGCTCTTTGAGAAGCTGCTCCGAGTTGTTGGAGAAAAGATAAGAAAAACGACCATTCAGCGCGGCAGACACAGCCGCTTCGGTGCAAAGCTTACCGAACGGGCCTTCAATGACAACGGTGGCGATTGGTAAGCGAACACTCTGCTCCTCGGCGACTTGCCTGATCCACGCGCATTCTCCTGTGAAGTCATCCGGAGACACCAATGAAGGATGGACAACGTCCATGGTTGCCGCTGAGTCTCTAAGTGCTCGGCACGTTTTCTCATTGACCTTAATTTCTTGGAGATACGGCTCCAGCAACCGCATGTTTTTTTCTGATTCTCGGATCGTTGCGAAGGCAAACTTTTCCTGACAGTTTCTCGCG
The DNA here is from genome assembly GCF_043290135.1 of Rhipicephalus microplus. NCBI lineage: Eukaryota > Metazoa > Arthropoda > Arachnida > Ixodida > Ixodidae > Rhipicephalus > Rhipicephalus microplus. The sequence goes on along the minus strand of NC_134708.1, from coordinate 30,277,115 downwards.
ATGTGCCCTTCCTTTTTACAGTTGTAGCAGATTAGCGGCTTCCGTTTGTTTTCCGATTCAAATGCCTGTGTGGTAGAAACCTCACTCGATTTCTCCGCTTCTGTTTGCCCTTCCCCTACACTGTCCTTCGTAAGAGACGGGTCCTTTTTGAAATTACGGTGCGGAACGGGTCTCCGTTGATCAGGTTTCTTTGAAAAGCCCTCTTTTCTCTCATCCTTTTCAACGCGCACTGCCCTGCTGTGCAACTTTCGGCGAGTATAATACTCCTCAGCTAACTCTGCTGCCTTGTTTAGCTTTACTTCACCAAGTCTGTCCTGCAGCCAAAGTTTAACATCCTCCTCGATGCAGCGGTAGAATTGCTCCAATGCAACGCATTCCACCACTTTATCGCGGTCGTCATAAACACCTTCGCCCTTGAGCCATTCGATCAAATCGGCTTTAAGACGAAACGCGAAGTCAACGTGTGACTCATTCCCCTTTTTAGCATACCGGAACCTTTGCCTGAAAGCCTCGGGTGACAACTTATAACGTCTCAAGAGCACTTCCTTAACCTCGTCATAGCTCTCAAACGCTTCCCTCGACAAGCAAGTTATCGCGTCGGACACTTCGCCGGGAAGAAGAGCTAGCAGGTTCCGCGCCCAAAGAGGCCGCTCCAACGCGTTTCGCTCACAGACGTGTTCAAACTTGACGAGATACTTCGCCATGTCCTCGCCTACTACGAACGGTGGCAGTTGGTCCCGAATTCTAAAACCGCTGACCTGAATCGTCGGAGAAGCTACGCTAGGCGCCTGCGAACACTGTAGGATTGCCAATTCTAGTCGTTTCAACTCTAGGCGCTCTTGTCTCTCGGCCTCCTCGCGCTCGCGACGTTCGCGCCTTTCAGCTTCTTCACGTTCGCGAGTTTCTACTTCTCGCCTTTCAGCCTCCTCGCGGCGTGCTTTGATATCCGCCCAGGCCTCATCGACTTCCTCAGCCGACACTCCCTCATCCTTCATGATCTCAAGGATCGCTTGCTTTCGTTTCGCACGGCCCAAAGTAATGCCGAGTTCCTCACAAATTTCGATGAGTTCCTTCACTTTAAGGTTCCCCATCGTTCACACTAGCCTCTTGCTGTTTGCCCCTGTTAAGAATCTACTTGCCGTACCCACTATAAGCCTACTAGCAAGACGCGTAAGCAATTTTTCACACTCCCGTGTTTACCACCTCCGCATTAACTTTGGTTTCAAAGCACTTCAACTTGGCTTGAAACGATCAAAGCTCACTTCAATGCTTCACACAGCCCTTTCTCTAAACTACTACAACCTGAGCTAGAGTAGTCTGGTGAACTGAGGGGAAAACATCAGGCACTCACCGCATCGATGTCGCTGACGCCGGCCGATCCCGCAGCTGCCAACCACTGTTGCGAAGCCACCTCCGAAATCCCGCCGAAGCCACCACTGTTGCGAACGACGGACCGATCCCGCCGCTGACCTCCACTGTTACGAAAGACGGCGACGCCAACACGGCCCCGGAGGCGCCACTGCTTCCGACTCCGCCGGGAAGGTCACCAGCCGTTTGGTAGCGTATGTTTCTCAGCTCGCGACTGCTTCTGCGCAGAGCTGATCAGACGAGCGGACGAGACGACGGTGAGTCAAACAAGGTTTATGTACAGCATATATACAGAGGCGTTACAATTTCGGCACTGGGGCCGACAGAGACTCGAAGAGCCGAGCTCTTCTCTCTAACACATAGTTCAGCCTTTCGCCTAAGACCGCCGACTCACACACATGTCGGCACTCCGACACGGGGACTCCTCTCTCGTAGGACCTCCGATCGCGACGCGCCGCAGGGCTTCTTTTATTTACACCGGGTCCAACCAAAATGTCCAATCAGAAGCGCCGCTGGTCGTCCGGGCAGATTCCGCCAATGGGGCCGCCGCGCCATGCGTCAGACCACCTGACACGAGGACGCCGGCTCGCTGTCACGTGCGCAACTGACTCACTGCACGTGGGCCAGAGGAGCGCCGCGCGTGTTCACGCCGTCGAGGTGATCGCGCCAGGCAGACTGCGGGCTGGCCTTGACCCAGATTGCCTTTTTCAGAGGCACGGTCGTTTGACGAGGACTCGCTGGCATAACACTGCTTAAAATTATTGCGCAACGGGCAAGACAGGGACACGGTGGCCTTCATTTTCAGATAAAACGCACGGGCGATTCAGCGTGACATTTCCCCTAGCGCACCGACACCGCACTGAGAAGTGCTGCGCTAAGACTCTTCAACAACCACGGATTTCAACGCCGCCTCTGCCAACATATTCTCAGACGATTTGCAATTCGCCTTGATCGGTTCACAAGCAGCGCCAACGATCTATGAAGTGCCTTGTAGAGACTGTTCATGCAGGCTCCTGTCGACCCACCAAGGCAATATAGCTAGATAGTGGCGTAGCAGGAAATATTTTTCGGTGGTGTGCTGGCCGCAGGTGAAAAAAAAACAGTAAAAAATCAGAGCCAACACCAGTACAACGCTTTAGTAATTTTTCTACTTTAATAACCCCGAAAGTTAGTTATTTTCTTCACTGTAATATTTTCATAGCCCCGCCGCAGTTGTCTAGTGGCTAAGGTACTCAGCTGCTGACCCGCATGCAGGTCGCGGGATTAAATCCCGGCTGCAGCGGCTGCATTTCCGATGCAGGCGGAAATGTTGTAGGCCCATGTGCTCAGATTCGGGTGCACGTTAAAGAACTCCAGGTGGTCGAAATTTCCGGAGCCCTCAACTACGGCGTCTCTCTTAATCATATGGTGGTTTTGGGACGTTAAACCCCACATATCAATCAATATTTTGATAAAAATACCAGCGCGAATGAAAGAGAGAGAGGAATACACAGCACTCGAAAAACTTCAGGTAATGTTCTGACACCGAACCTTCGCACCGTGCTTGGTTGCACTTTAGCATAGTACGTTAATAACGCAATCTATAGCGTAGGCCGTCAACATGCAAATTCAAATAAAACGGCCCGCCTAACTTGACAACGCTTGTTTATAGCATTTCTTCCTTTCTTTCTTTCTTTCTTTCTTTCTTTCTTTCTTTCTTTCTTTCTTTCTTTCTTTCTTTCTTTCTTTCTTTATTTCTTTCTTTTGCTTTTTTTCTTTTGATTCTTTCTTTCTTCTCACTTTCACACAGTTTCTGATGAGACTTGAGGGGAAGCCCTGCTCACCCGCTAATGAAGGGGCAACAGGAGGGGGGGGGGGGGGCAGCTTTCCTGAGATGTAATCAAAAGACAGAAGACAAATCTCCACGGAACTAGGCGCGAAAAAGCCCGATCTACTGAAACAACAAAAAAAAAGAAGTTATGTGTTAAGCAACAGTAAAGATAAGTGTATAGCGGAGCTTCGCATCAACGATAAAATGCGCAGAGTCCAGAAGCAAAGGACAATGCTCCTCTCACCCCCCTTGATTTCGGCGTAGTACGGTCAGAGAGTCGAGCCCAAGGCACAACCATCGGAAATGAATTTGTGACGGTAATCATATATACGCGTAGGAAAGAACTCTTGCGGGTGACAGCTAAAAATTGAAAAAAACAAGGCTGCGTCACGACAACACCACGTTTTCCACCATGCTGCGGTCAGGCGAAACCGGGAATCGTGCTGACCTGAAAGTTGTGGGTTCGATACCAGCCATGGCAGTTGCATTTTGATGGAAGCTGAATGGTAGAGTCCCGTGTACTGTGTGACATTCGCGCACGTTTAGGAACATGAGGGGGTAAACATTACCGCCACCCATAACAACGGCGTTTCTCATAATCATGTCGAGTTTTTGGGACGTAAAGCCCCAGATTATAACTAAACCTGGCATCTAAATCAGAAAAAGAATACGCGTAGAAGTGGTTAATGAAAAAAGATCTCTAAATTAATCGGCACACGTGCGAAAAATGAATAAATGAACACGTAATAATCCTAGTACAGTGCGCCAAATCGAACAGTGATGTAGAAGTAAAAAATGAAGAATCAATTTACTAAGGCATAAATATAGCATAAAACTTATACTCAAGATTGACGCTTCGTTGATGGCATATCGCCACTCATGTGGCGATATGCCACAAGAGTAGTGATATGTACACCTAAACATGTCTACTAAATGTACACCACTTAGGATGCACTTTCCCAGATATCGGTACAAATTTTTAAAGGGCCAGTAAACAGCCCTGAGGTCCAAAAATTTTTAAAAAGGAGATATATGTGCAGTTTTTCTTTGCGAACATGTTGCCACAAGAATTTTGAGAATACGTGATATATTAAGGAAGTTACAGGGGTTAGAACATTGGTCTAAGCTGGTTTCAAATTTTCGCACGGCCTCGCCCCCCTTCTTCCTTCCATGAAGGGGAAGGCGTTTCACACTCAGAAGTAGCTGCATCCATAACGCGATGACGGTTCCATCGCCGGCACTGCACCAAAGCTTCCAAAAGCCTCGTCGTTTCGCAAACCATGTACATACAAATCCACCTCCACCTACCCCACACGGGCCAAGCGCTGTCGCTTCTAAGAACAAAGGTGCTTCTTCTAGCAGTGAAGCTGACAATTCATTATTTACTGCCCAGTCCGAACGCAGCCTTCTCAAATGACAGTGGTGCCTCTACCAGCAACGCAAGTGACGCTTGGCCCGAACTCCTAAAGTTATACATGCGCCTGATGAGAGGCATCAGACTTCGACAGTGAGGGACACTTCATCGGTACCTCATAACTTGACGGACGAAGGACAACTTATCGGCATGCATAGTTAGCACCCTGGTGAGTGTTATGTGCGTTCTGCTGAGTAAGGTGCCGACACCGAGAGCTTGACGCGCTTTCCAACTGCGTGACACAACACTCCAGTTCTCGCAAGCCTTGCGGCACCATCATGACTTCACCATCGGCAAGATTTTGAGTCGATGGGACCGCGCATACAAGTTAATGCAACGAATGTGCTCATTTGATTAAGACAAGGGTGAAACTCGCATAGCTGCCTTTTTGTCAATGGCATGAGTGACATTTCTCTCCTTCTTTCTCTCTCAATTTTATTCTCCTTACCCCCTCCCCGGTGCATGGTAGCCCAACAGGCTCAGCCATGGTTACCCTGCCCTGCCTTTTTTTAATTCTTATTCTCTCTCTCTCTAAGCTGACTGAAAGGCGAAAGCCACCTTGTTTTCTTTGCCAAATGACCTCCGTGATCAGCCCACCCTTGACGAAGCGGTCATGTCAGGTGGTGACGTCGTATTGCGTGTCATCATGATAACATCATATAGTTGTCATCATTTGCATTAGCCGAGTTAATGCTCATGGTGCCTTTTCGTGTTTGATGAGGCATCTAAGGCTATATACCTTAAATGCCCAAGGTGTCGGTGCTAAAGTGTCTTATATGTAGAATTATTTGTGAGAAATTGTAAGGGCGTAAATATCCGGAATATACAATATACGCTCAACGAGACACAGCAAAACATCGATGAGCTCTTACCACCAATGAGCGCTAGTCCAAAAACATAGGGGCAGTAAGAGGGATGTATACGGTCATATACCCTAGTTGTGGCCGACCTAGCCTCAGGCAAGCTGTTGGAATGAACCACGCCAACCCTCCATAGAGCGTTCGTGGGGAGCCTTCCCCTATTCATTTGTCCTCCGTCCATCCACCGGCTGATTTGATTGCCCTGTCCGGCAGGGGGCGTGTGTGCTCGGCTGTCGAATTGAGACCCCGCTGTTCCTTCGCTAACCGCCCTCTTGCGCCCCAAGGAGCGTTTCGTGTTCAGGGCAAACACGTCACGGCGCCACTGTTGACGCCGTCAAAAACACGCTCGCTATGCTGCAGAACGGTGTGCTCTGGGTGTTTTTAATTTTCTCTCGTTGTGCTCATAAAAGAGACGAAGTGTGACGTGATGACGCGGAGGGGTGGCTTGAATCCCGTTACGCCTGGTGACGCGATCTACAGCACCGCTACTAAAGCAGTGGTTGCTGTTGGTTGACTGGCCCTTAGGTGATCTATAGAACAAACTATACACATGGGTCAAGCGCGAAGGGTGCGACTGCTACCTCATTGAGGCGAAAGCCTTGGATGGGTCATCAAACACGAGAACAGACACTGTGTGGATTCATCAACACGATGTCATGCAAAAAAAGATTCATCACCTGATGACGTCACCATATGACGTAATAAAGGCGTCACCGACAGCCAAATTGTGTGCCGGCAGTATACAACGTCCTTATGACGTGACGTGACGAATTATGACGTCCAAACGTAGAAGCGAGTCTTATATCCCGTTGCGCATGGTGACACGATCTGTAAGAATGCTACTGACAAGGTGGTTGCTGTTTGTTGAGTGGCTTCTAGGCGAACTAGAACAACGTATACCTATATCGTGACATTCCACGATGCCCTCATTACACAGCACCGACACTTGGTGAAAGGTGGTCTGATTACGGAGGTCGTGCAAAACCAGATAAAATGCAGAAAGCTTTCGGAAGGGAGAAAGGGGTGATTATCAATACGTCGACTGAGAAGAAGAGTGCTTTTGGTTTCGATTAGTTCTAGGTGAATGCACAGGAATCCTGTGTGTGTGTTTTTATTTTCATTTGTATAAGGAAAACTCTGCTTTTATTCACGCGTATGTAGTACTATTTATTGTACCAAAACTTCGTATAAGTTTGAGTAATTTTAACAAAACAATTTATTCCACTTTTGGCAAGGCTCATGCACGAAATGCATTTCTAGTTGTGTCTATGTTGTTTCTATTCATTTCTAGTTATGTTTTCCACGTGTGAGGTTCCCCAACGCGCTGTGCTCGGAGGTAGCTTTGCAGCTACTGATCCCACTGTCACGTGATCATAAAATGTAGTGGCAAGCTTTGTGCTGGGCGGAGCCTATACGCAACGCTACAAGCACCTCAGTATGCCGATGGTGCCTACTGTTGTTTGCAAATATGAAATAGGCCTATAGTTCTCGGTGGTTCTCCTCCCACCCCACCCTCTCCTTGAAGACACTTCGCATATGTTAAACACTCCGGGATTCACTGAACACTGATCTTTGACATCGAAAGGTGAACATAGAGATGCGATGTCCATTCGCATACTAGGACTAAAATTGACAATATGTTCTGTCACGCATGACCCAGAATATGCTCACTAAAGACACATATTCGAGAAACATAACGCAATAGTGACAAATAAAATCGAAGAGATTAAGAGTGCTTGATACATAACCATTGATTCAGTACTTACACGTCTATAACAGTGGCGCAGATATATTAAAATCGCCACTGTTTGGTCGAGGCATATGCTATCTGATCACTAAAACAAAAGTGCAGTCTCTAAATAATTTCCACGAGTGCTGCTCGCTCCTAGAAATAGGTTCTGTCTCTTTAGCATCACCCTTATTATCATTCCCGCTGTACAGAACTGAATTCAACATCGCTCGACTCCTTCGTTACTCATATCGTCACTGTACTCACGTGACTTCCGTACTTCAGCTGTCTCATCGATGTTTGCTTCTGTAGTCGCAGACGTACTAAAACACCTGTGCTCTTTCACAAGTTATTTTTTACAGTGCTCTTAATCGAGAACCATACATCATACGCGCTGCACGCATTTCTCGCCACACCTTTCATCAGCCCCTGGTCACACGCACACGTGCTTAACTACTAAGTTCTGTGCCTCGTTGATCTCACCAGCAGCCGGGGACTGGTACGGCCTCCCTTCTGACGTTGGAGCCATTGGGAGCCCGTCTTTCATTCAACAACATGTAATTATAAAAAAGTGATGTCTGGGACAGCCGCCCGTATAGGTTTCCCAAATATCATCGCTAAACATATTACCGTTCTCTCGGCAGCAGAAAGGCTCATTACCTGTTAATGAGATTACCGAGTTTCTCTTGCGCCTATAATAAATAATATTGAAATTAACTACGTAGTGCTCAAATAACGTTCGATACTGTAAAGCCACTACCCCATTATTACGCAAAGCCGCGTACGGTAATATCTTAAGGTAAACAAACTAAACTGAACTGAACTCCGATTAAACAAAAGAGAGCGAGAGAGATGAAGCAACGGAGGTCGCTGCTGTATCACAGAAACCCGTAAGCGCGCGTTCTATTTTCAGTGATCAGAGCCGTTCGACATCGAAAAGACGCGTCGCCGTTCAACTTCCCCCACCAAGTCAGCAGCCGGGCAACCCCAAATCCTAACTGCTTCCGCGGCTACCGGAGTTCTCCAAAAGCAAGTTCAAGAGCGCCACATGCCCTGACCCCCTCCTTCCCACCAAAAAACCACGTTCCTCCTCACCCCTCGACGTACGGCCCTTCATCTGTCTCTCTCCCACTGAAACTTCAGCGGAAGAGGAGGAAAACCCGCGACAGACTCGAAGGGCAGGAGGCAGAGGAAGCGAAGAGGTGGAGCTGAATAGATGAAGATTGAGAAAGAGAGAGAGTCACGTGGTCTTGTTTCCCCGTTGCTCGCACGTTGTTAGCGCTCGCTTTCTCTCTCTAGCAATGGGAAAGGGGAAAGCAGAGAGAGGTGGATAGATGATTGTTGCGATTCAAGGCTGAGGAGGAGGCTACGGAGCGCGTCCAGGGATGGAGAGCAGGAATGGAGAGAGGACTTGAGCGGCAGGGTGGGAGAGGGGATGCGCGTGCAGCCGAGATCGTTCGTAGAAGCGCGTCAGAAACGCGGCGAAAGCAGCGCTAGCGGCTGTCTGCGTTGTGCGGTGCGCGGCGTGCGTTCTTCAAACGCCACCACGCGCCTGTTTTCTGTTCGCGCTTTGTTTCTTTATTGGTCGTTGAGAGGGTGGGCGCTGCGCACCTCGTTGGCTGAAAGTAGGAACGTCTGCTTCGAAGGTGTCGTCTGCTAGACTCCTTTCGGATTTGGTCGATCTTTTCAACTTGGTCCGAAGGTCCCGGCGTAGTTTGGTTCCGGGCAAAAGTTGGAAGAGGGGGCGTCATCTGCTGTTGGAATTTCGGTCGGTGTTGTGGCGGGCCAGTTTGCTGGCTGTCGTTCTCCACTTGTGTTACTGCTACCGTCGTCATGAAGTTGTTGTGCGACAGCGTGACGTGATCTGTGGGCACTGCGAGTGTGTTTTTGCCGCGGAATCGACCATTGTGGCGCTCGGGTTGTGTTCGCCGGGAGCGAGTGCAACAATTTGTGTTTTTTTGCGAGTGGTGATTCGTTTGATCGCACGCCGTGGGCTGGTGGGCTACGCGAAATTTCGTGCGCGTGCCGACGAGTTCGGTATTTTCATCGCGACAGACCTTGCGCAGTTTGCGGTGCTAACTTCTTTTCCTGCGCGATCGGAAGTGGCCTAACGTTACAGCTGGTCAGTGTGGAAAACTGATAAGCGGCGTGCGCGGTTGTGTGGGTTTCGCTTCGACGAACGCAAAACAAACTGCCGGATTTTCACTCATCTCAGAGGAGGTATTTGTTCGGTAGTGAAGAATCTTCAACGCCACAGATTGGATTTGCATCGACTTTGCTAGGAGCTGGTCTACTCCCCGGAGGAGCGAGTAACTGGGATAAAAAACAACAAAAAGTCAAGCATGGATTTTGTGGTACTCAGGGTAAGTGAAGTCATGCTGCTTGTTTTTCACACAATCTGAGATGGTCATTCCTTGCCTGACTAAGCTCCCAGATACTATATCTTATTCGCAGCTCTGAATGCCTAAACATCCTTCCTACATTAGCAACTGAACGTTGTGGTTCCTTTGCCTAGAGATTTTCAATAAGTAGGATGGAATTGTTTCTCTTCTTTTTTTCCTGACCTTCAGTATGGTATTGACTAGACGTGATGAGCAATTACACCGACGACTCCTTCAAAAGTGTAACTGTTTGCGTTGAGCAATAGCTTGACACAAAACAAGAAAAGGGATGAAGACGAGAAGAAACGCTTGCCCAGTGTCAAATTTTCGTGCTACGCAAATATTTACGCATCGCCAACAAGGCAACTTCAAAATCCTGTCATCAAAAGACAAGCGTGGCTACAGCCTGCAAAAATAAAGCTGAACAAAATAAACACGTAATAAAACCGTGGTTGCCAATAAATATATTTGGGGTAAGTTCAGCAGACACAATAGCTGCTGAAGCTTGTGAAACGTTATAATTAAGAGATAATAAATAACGCGCAGCCAACCGAAACTTCATGCTGCCAAACAAGTTGCGTTCTTACGCCTTCGTTTGTTTGTCGTTCGTTTTCTTTTCCGTGTCGGCCTGCACCGTTGTTTAACCGCATCCTCACATAAGTCGTGACTCGAGCCATGTTTTTCAGCCTTTCATACATTGTTGTTGTTGTTGTTGTTGTTGTTGTTGTTGTTGTTGTTGTTGTTTTTCGCTGTATGATCAAAAATAGAGATTAAGGTATTCGTGCACCCCGGATGGATGCTTCGGTCGTGACCCGGGAAACAGCTGCTAAACGCCGTACTGTTGCGTGTTAATCAACGCATGCGTGACCACTTTGATCGACAGGGGCATCTATGACGCGGAGTTTTTTTATTGTTGTTTTGTTTTTGTTTCGCAATCATCTCACGGGCGATTCGCAGCGGTTTCGGGCAACGTACTTTACCTATACGTACCATGCCTGCGCACTAGGTTCTTTTGTGTTTGTATTTTGCATGCTTATATTGTACGTGCACAAAAAGACCAGTGGACCGAAGCACCGCACAGATGTTCCAGGACGCACGGTGACGGATTGTGAGCACGATTTCCAAACAGCAAGAAATAATGCCTAATAAAAAACTTTGACTCGTTCCAGCACGACATTTATTGAAATGACACTATAGCAGCCGTTTAGCCTATAACACGCCGGTCAAATGATGCAACACAATCACCCTTTCTTATTTTTACAGATGGCTACGAAGGCATCTGCCCCACAGCATGATATTTCACTCGGGGTTGAGAGAAACTTTGGCCTAGAACGCGTACGGGACGCGAGATTGACGCATTGTGACAAGCGCGCGATTGCTGTTGATAGGGAGGGGTGATACGACTTGCAGTATTAATTATTATGTAAAACAACTGAATTTTTAATAAGACTGACGACGCCCCTGATGATGTACATTTTGTGTGTGTCTACCACCCTGCAGAGATTTTGCCCTGCTAGCGGAGACGCGAAAAACAATGAAAAGAAAACTTGTTGGATGCGCGAGTTTCGCCTTCGAAAGTATATACAATGCAAGTTGTTGCTATAAACTCGTTTGTGAGAAAACCCTATACCGACGCGTCATGTCGGTCATTAACCTTTGCGATATAGCGTAGCAGAAGAGTAGAAGAACCACCAGGCATCACACAATACTGATTGCACTACAACTGTGTGTGTGTGTGTGTTTTTTTTTTTTTCAAAGCTTCCCACACACCGAAAAGTGCTCAGCCACAATGCTTCATCGTCATCAGCCACACGCAGTTTCAAGAAAGTCTACATAATACCTTACAGATGAGTCGTGGGTACCTCAATCACCCACAAGAAGACGAATAAGGATTTTGCCGGTGGTGATCCTAATTAAATAAAAAAGTAATATTTGTGGAGTAATCAAAAGCTTGCGCAAAGCCGAAGCGTGAAACATAGTTCGAGTCGCGCCAACATGAATCTGCGCTCAGTGTCCGAATTAGCAGCATCGAAATCTCAATGATTGTTTCAATTATCTATTTACTTGCGTCTGTCTTAAAATCTCGCCCAGGGTCAAAGCAGATTTTTTTGCTCATAACCGACAAAGTTGACGCTGGAATTGCGGCGAAGAGAGCCCTGTAACGTTAAAATGAACACGAAAACAACCGCAGATGCCACAAACCAGTAACGAATTTCCGCGTTTCGTTACGGAAGCGGAGACTTCGTTCATCCTTCCATCTCCCTGTTCTATATCCGCCTTGCCTTTGCCTTCCGCGGCATAATATACACATATAGAAAGTCATATCCGGCTGTCCTTCGCGCCATTGCGGCACTACCACCCCCTCCCCCCACTCTCCCCCACTGTTTTACTTCGTCGTACACGGAACGTCTACTAACGATGCGTGTTGCGGATCTCGCAGTCACGTCGTCTCTCATATACTGCGCTGAATTCATGTCTTGTCGCTTGTAACGAGTCAGATTTTGGTGGCAGCGCCACTGAAAACACCCATGTCGTGGGTGTTTTTTATATTTTTACACCCTACGTTAAGGGTGTTATGACAAACCAAAACACAAATGTCGCGGGTGTTTTGAAACACCCATGACGTGAGTGTTTCGGTTTTTCAAAACACCCTTATGGTAGGGTGTTAGTTATAGACATGGCAAAGCACCCTTAAGGGTGCAAACTGGTTTAGGGTGTGGTTGAAGGTCTGATTCCCGGCATGGAGGAAGGAAGCGGTTAGGATAGTGCATTGCGCAATGCGATAAAAAGAAACAAACAAATAAAGCTGTAGAGAAAAAAAAAAGACGGAAAAAGAAAAGAAAGGAAAAAGAAAGAAAGAACATCCAATGTTCGCTCGCCCATATTTACCCGATAGCGCCAGAGGTCCCCAATTCTTTTCTTTCTTTCTTTACGTCGAGCATCTTCCGAGCCCTTCAAGCATTCAGCTCCCATAGTGTTGCATGTGTGTGTGTGTACGGGTTGGAGGTCGCACGTGCGCAGATAGGGTTGGTCTGTGGCCGATTACATCTCATGCTCACGCCTTCTGCAGCAATAGTGCCGCGTGCGTATATCTATGTACGATTCAACAGGCGTATTTCACGGCTTCGTGCTCCGAGACAAGTATACGCATCTCTCATTCACTCGCTCCCCTTACTCTGCCTTCTCAAGACATTGCTCCCAATGGGCTCGTATAAGTGAATATATCGCCAACGACCGCTTTGCTCTGAAGTGGAAACGACTCACTCCTTTTAAGAAAACGTGCACTGTTATCCGGTCTAATAAATTGCTTTCACGTTGTTTCCATTTTCCTGTTTCTTATCGTTTTTTTAAATTTTAATTCCGTATCTTCTCGCATATCTAAGGGCTACCTTAGCCCGGAACGTGCTGCCACGTAATATCTCGTCAGCCCGGCAATCTAAGTAGGTGGATCCCATGATTTACATACGGTATCAGTGTTCAACGAGCACGTTTGAACTGGTGCTTCTCTTCGCTTGTTTTTTTTTTTAATCCGACCCCAATAACCTATCAATGCCTGAGCTGTCCGTGTAAATTAAATTGCACTTTGAATTTTTACGTCTCCTATTCTGATACTATCACGATGATTGTCATAGTTGGTTGGGGTCATCAAATGAACTTTTGCAACCAGAAGTTCTTGAATGCTAACATTAAGCCGAGTGCACGGATATATATATATATATATATATATATATATATATATATATATATATATATATATATATATATATATATATATATGTTATGCCATTCCGGGTATGGTATCGATACCATTATATAAACGGTCAGGAGAGCTAAAAGTCGTAGGCGGATAGATAGATAGATAGATAGATAGATAGATAGATAGATAGATAGATAGATAGATAGATAGATAGATAGATAGATAGATAGATAGATAGATAGATAGATAGACAGACAGACAGACAGACAGACAGATAGATAGATAGATAGATAGATAGATAGATAGATAGATAGATAGATAGATAGATAGATAGACAGATAGACAGATAGATAGATCGATCGATCGATCGATCGATCGCCGAAGTTTGCTAGGAAATGCTTCGCATTAAATAAAACTTGAAAACGTGCTTTCAGTTTAAGTGAGGTGGTTGAAAGTTTTGGGGATACAATGCTTGCAATCTTGAAAGCGCCTAGGTTCGCCCATCGCGGCAGCAGTTCAAAACCGTGATAATGTGCGAAGGCTTGCAATGCCTCCGATCTCGGAGGCATTGCATGCCCGATCTCGAATGCCTCTGATCTCAGAGGCAGTGCAAAATTATTCTAGGTACATATACCCTTCAGAGAGAGATGGGGTATGGTCCAAACATTGACTAAGAAGAAATAATTAAAGAACAAAAAAAAACAGAATGGCTTTTGCCTTCAAAGCATCTAAGGTGAGTCCATAGGTAACTCTCTAGGTTTGTTTGTTTTTTCACTTATGGTGTATACAGAAATATAGTTTCTTAAATTTACTAGAGGTAACTCTGACGCTGAAATCATTCAGCGACCATGGGAATGATGGGCGTAGTGCACATATTTGCCTAGTATTTGCGCTTGCGGTTTCAAACGAATTTGTGAATTTGTTTATTGTGGTCTTTGGCTCTTGTTTCAACTGGAAGAACGGATCGTTCTAAACTTTGTCTGCTGATTTGAATTGGTCAATCTAAAAAAGCCAGTCAAGCTAGTAAAGAAAGTACAACTGCTGAACCTTTGTTGAACTATGCTTTGCTGAGCATTTGAATATGGCGAATTCAGGCCCCACAAAGCCGAACGGTGTCAGAAGAACGAAGACTAGGCCAATTTTTGTACTACCCACCATTTCATTGCTCGCTGAAGCGCCATGCTTTGCAGCTCCCATAGACATTAGCGCCCGAGCTCCCTTTAGTAAGTGCTGCAGGCAAATTAACGTAAACAAAATCATGGAGGGTACAAGTTATCCTCGCTATTCTCCAGCGTCTGCGGCAAACGGGGAATCCCCGCCACGGACAGCACCTACCTTTCGTCGGAAAACAAGTTACGTACGATGTCTGGGCGGTAACCTTTGACCTTCTGTACACAGTGGGAAGAATGTCGGCCGACCCGTTGTGGCTAGGAACGCGAGAACTTCAACGCGTAGCTAGAGTGCGTATAAGTAATATTACTCGCATCTATGTAGAAGCTCGCTCACAATAGACAGATTTAGCGCGGGAGACCTGTAGCCCTGAGGGCCGCAAGTGCTCGTAATCTTTTGTACTCTCTTTTCACTCTTGCGCACACCAGCCGATACAAAAGAACGCAAGAGCTTGCGTACCTGTGGGGCCTAATGCGCGACTTTTAGCGAAGAGTTTGACTGGAGAAGTTTATGGAGCGCTGTAGTATCAAGAACGCGGGTAAGTTCGAGAAAACATATTCTTTCACCGAAAAAAACTTACAGGTTACTTCACAAAGACACCTAAGATGACACGTAGGAAGGGCCGAAGGCTCTAGCATTGATATTCGTCGGTCGAATCGATAGCTCCAGCATGGCTTCCACGATGTCACATGGCAAGCTGTCCGTGACCTGCGCGCATTCCAGGAGGTACGCACATGCTCTGTACGGGACCACCGGGTAGCTTTAGTACCGCTACGTTCCTGTACGTTGTGCATGTCTGTTAGAGAAAGATGGAGAGACAGGTGGAAGGGGAGAGTAGCAACGTTAGGGCACTGACGTGTCCCCACCCTCTCCAAGAGCGCCGAACGTGCGGGAAGCCATTTTGGCTCCGCTAACGAGCTGCCAGAACTATAGAGAACAGCGTCGACGCGCGCTAGCACGCGGATGGACGGACGTGCGGGTGGTACCGGCGTGCAAGTTGTCTCCGAGCTTGCGCCCCCTCGCCCTTTCTTCTCTCGTCTCTCTATACTAGAGACGTCGACCTCCCACGTAGTCGTTAGCCCGAGGTGGAGAAATAATGTGTCCAACGGCCGTGCGTGTGCCCTCTCCGATGTGGTTCGTTCCCTGGTGTAACGAGCGTGTAAAAAGACGCGTCGCGGCTGCGGCCATTAGCGGGCTTCTTTATCCAGACGCGTCACTTATTCAACGCCGCCCCCCTATGCAGTATAACGTCGCGTCTTGAAACTAGCGTACCGCCACGAACTCGCGACATCTGGTGAAGTGCAGGTCTTTAAAGTACAAGCGACGTGTCGTTCGCGACTTGTTCCCGAGCTCCACTTTCGCCAAAACGAGGTTGTATGCACGTCCCCTCATTGACCGCAAGGTGTCCATCACTGTCAGTGGCCTCACGTTCAGTTTTGTTTTTGCGTTTTGCTTTACTTTGCGTGCAAGTTACGAACTGGCACGAGATTATAAAGACTCACGTGGTCCTACCGGCCTAGTTGCGTCATTTAGCTATCTGCGGCGAGAATCGTATCGCAGGTATCACTTTTCGTTTGTTTATGAGATACCGGGAGGCTGTAAACGAATATACCGATAGCTATAGCGCGAGAACAGAACGACGGCACAGAGACAAGAAGGACTCGGAAGGACACGAGCGCTCGTGTCCTTCGTGTCCTTCTTGTCTTTGTTTTGTCGTTGTGTCGTCGTTCTGTTCTCACGTCATGACTATCGTCATGTCATATCAACTAGCCCAAGCTGCCACACTTCTAAGAATATCCCGAGCCGCGCCAAAATTTTACTATGCCAAAAAATGCAGGCCCGAGAAGACAACCGTGACTTTTCTGGGCCCAGGGTGACCCTGGAAAACATTTTATGGGGATGTGTCAGAAGTAGGCTACCAGACTGGAACACAGCCTCGAAGCGAACGTGCTGGGACAATACAAAACACATAGATGCACAAATGAATTTTCCGTATAGTCGGTGGATTCAACGTACACATTATCGACCTTGGGACTTAGCTTTGTTGTCGACGCTCACTGTTTGTTGTCGTGGTGGTTAAAAACTATCACTATAGGTGACACAAAGGGGTGTGTGTGAATAAAAGAAACGTTTAGACGAGCAACAATCATAATTGTGACGAAACGATATGAAACGCCTACGAGCACAGACCCTTCATAGTAGTCGGCGACTTCAACGTGCACATTATGGACCTTAGCACCAAGCTTTCCCGTCCACCTCTAATGTCACTTTGCCAGTCAGTTCACATTATAAGAGAAGGTGCTCGACTAGCATATGTGAGACATCAAATAAAAGGTTTACCAATACACTAATACCAATCGTAATTGTGACTGAACACATAGAAGCACAAACCCTTTGTACTAGTCGGCAACTTCAACGTGGACATCATGGACCTTCAGACCTAGCTTTGCCCATTCGTAATTATTTACTTTTGGGGGGAGTACACTTGCCGAAGGCTTCATGTGTGAAAAAAAACATCTATATTCATAAATAAATTAATTTAAAACAGCCCTTCTATCGAGATTTCGGAGGGGGCTGGGTCCTTATTCCTCACCCCACTACTGGTAATGGGAATGGTTTGAACCCCTTCCCATGGCTGTGCTAGGGGTGGCGTGCGTATACTCAATGAATCAGAAAGGTCCGACCACAGACTATCCGCCTAATCAGGTGTGATAGAACCCGAACTATGGGACCTCATGACTCAATTCGGAAATGTTGAACGAGTCTGCGTTCCCTCAACGCGAACCGTCGACCTCCCACGTGGATCGTTGCTCCGAAAAAGCAAACAAACCGGAATACGAACGCAGAATAGTAGGTTGGGTACCCTAAGTGGTCTTGCGGTCGGTGCGTCTCCGGTAATAGGTGCGTAAAGACGCTGGCGTCCATTACAGCTTGCCCTTTCAGGAGAGGGCGAAGGAAACACACCCACGACCGTTGGTCATTGCGCGCAGTCACGAACTCAATTTGGGTGCACAAGGAGAAAAAAAAATTGCCCGCAGCTTCCCTCGGGGGAACACTGAGGAGGATGCGGACCATATAATTGGTTAACGGGGTGTTAAAGTGCGACTTACTTGGGTCGATGGCTAAATTGGTTAACGTGGTTGTGAAATGGGGTGTTAAATTGCGACTTACTTGGGTCGATGGCTAAATTGGTTAACGTGGTTGTAGGAGGGGGTGTTAAATGAGTGAACACGTACACACGTATGCGAAAGGGCGGCGCTGGTCGAAGGGACGTCGATCATTGTGTTTGTGGATTCGTTGGAATTCATTTCACCGCGACCTTGGACGTCGACGCGCCGTACAAACCAACCGACGAGCGGCAACTGAGCGAGCGAGCGCAGACCTTGAGTATATATACAGCACGACGGCGCATGCACTGTCAGCTGTTGAATGTTCTCGAAGCGCGACGCCACATGCGCGTCCACTGGAGAATCAGGAGAATTGTAGATGTCGAACGCGGTGTGTAGAGGAGGAAGGGTGCACAGATGGTGGAGGAGTGAAGCGCGCGCGGTGTGTAGAGGAGGAAGGGATGCACAGATGGTGGAAGAGTGGGCGACGGCGCGACGGCGCATGCGCGCGCGTCAGCTGTCGAATGTTCGAGAAGCGGTGCGGACGGCGCGGACGGCGCGGACGGCGCACTACAAGGCGCGAGTATAAGATGCTTCCGCATCTAAAAACGGAAATCAACTGAGTCGTGCAATATCGTTGCTTAATACGTTCCAGCTGGCAAAGCGGACAGCGTACAGTTCTCTACGAAGGTGAGTGTAGTGAATTCTGGCACTATGATCGCCAAAGGGCAACTAGATAAATTTGTCTCTCTCATGTTAGATAATTAGAATACCGCTGTTGATAAGAAAAAAAAAACAACGCTGTTTCATCGAGATGACACCAGGCACGTGAGAATACGCCAGAAGTAATGATGATAGTTATAGCGCGAGAACAGAACGACGACACAGAGACAAGAAGGACACGACTTTGTGTCGTCGTTCTGTTCTTGCGCTTTAACTATCATAATGTCATACCAACTAGCCTAAGCTGCCACACTGCAAAAGTAAGACGCTGGTGGTGAAGAGGCGTTTACGTTCGCGCAACATGTCACCGCAACGTCTCAAATTTTCACCGAGTCTGTTGGCGCCTACTTAATCGTTTATCGGTAAAAACTGTTCGCATTTGTGCTCTAAGGGAGTAACAGTTTTCACATAAGTTCCAGAAGGAACGATAACGAAATGGAGGAACGACACAAGTTTCAGAAAGTTTTTAACCAATGTCGCCAAAATGCTCAGAATGACTTTGAAATTAGTGGCCGCATGATTACGCCCACGTACAAATGCTTCAGCGTGAAAAATTGAAAACATATAAAACTTTGCACTTTTTATTCCTTCTCGTAATTACCCTATAATTAATCGCGAAACTAATGATAATTTAGTTCTGAACACTTAACTTATATGTCTAAACTGGCTGACTGGTTCACTTTGTCTTTTTAAGGGACCCCTGGCACCAAAACTAAAACCTTCATAGGACAGTAAAGAACCAGTACTAACGACTAACATGTAACTTGAAACTAATACATGCATAAATAAAGGACTCGTTTTTACAAGTCAGCACTGCGGTGTCGTCACCGTATCCGTTCTTTTTTTTTTGTTTTTATTCGGCGTGGTTGCTCTCCGCTTCACGTTCTTTGATTTTCTTCTTTATCGTCTTCGTCGCTCAGGACGCACGCCACCAGGGTCATGTTAGAGATAAGCGCCCCCTCTAATCCGTCCCAGCCGGGTGAGGTTTTCCTCGCAACTCCGCAAGCTACAAGTCTGCGAGCCGGCAGACTAGCTAAGGATCCCAAACCGGAGGTACTTTATTACGTACGCCGTCGTTCTGCTATCTCAATATTCCCGTTCCGTTTCACTTACCGCGAATACTCGTGTAATAGCCGCACGCATGTAATAGCCGCAGGCTTTGTCTTGGAATACCTCCCAAAGAAGTCAAATGGTCAACTGTGCATTTGCCAGAGACAACTGGAATGCGAAAGCGATATTCTTTTGAATCGATTGTGTTGATCAAATGTGATAGATTTCTCCGCACAACCCAGTTTCACACAGCCTCCGGGATCACAGGCATTGCAAGCTTTGAGCACGTAACGTTGCGTTGCAGTGCCTTCGTGATCGGCCCGCTTCTGACCAAGCGACTATGTCACGTGCCAACGTGGTCATGTGATGTGACTTCATCTGTCTTAATCGCGGCGCCGCAGTAGCGTCCAGGTGCCATGAGACATTCTTGTGATATGTGACGTCATGACGACGTCATATGGTGATTTAATCACGTGATGATCTTTGCATCATTTTTTGTTGAGACCCACGACGCCGACGATCAGTTCACGCCTTTGAAAACGCGCATCCTTCACTTTAAAAAAAGTTGTGTATTATTCTCCGTGTAGACCCGAATTCCCACAAAATCTCGCGGTAGAAAACCTGCGGCTGTTACGCGACTATATACGGCATATACTTCGACCTTTTTACTTCGTTTTCGACAGTATCTCGTTCGCGGCAGACAGACGCTCCGCCGCACATGGCCTCCCCGCGAAGCGACTCCTACTGCTACTTCCACCCCCTCGTGTGTTTTACCAGGAATGGCGCCTCGGTTTCATTTCCGGCCTGTCGCACCACCAGACCTTATAGCGCTGCCTTGTACTTCCTTTCGACGGTTCACTTATGCGCAAGCTCTATATTTTCTTGCTTGCTTTTCGTTGAAAGACAGACTGTTTAAATCCGCACTCTTTATTGGTAGTATTCCGTCCCCGCACGTGTCGTGTTACTGCAGTAGCAAATCATGGCCCCTTCCCACACAGCTTGTCACCCCCTCTCTGTCTCTGTTTATATATATATATATATATATATATATATATATATATATATATATATATATATATATATATATATATATATATATATATATATATATACATACATACATACATATTGGTGGTCTCGTTGTCGACGTCCTCGTAATCTGCCGCGGAATGCTCTAAGGAAAGCGGAGCAGATGTTATTTATAGCTTCCGTGTCGGTAATATTTATTTAATATGCGTCTCGGTCCCGCCACCAAAAGAAACATTAAAAAGCAATAAGCGGGTTCCGTCGGAGACGTAGGGGAGGGATGAGCAATTTGTAACGCTCGAGATTCTTCCAGGTATCCGGAAACGTGCCACGCATAAGCTCACGTGCGAGGTGCGACAGTTTTTGGGGCGTTTATATCGACATTTTTTTTTTTAAATGAGATTTTACTCCAGCTGTACTGCGAATCAACTTGCACGGATGAGGATGCAATTTATAATGTCGAGGTGTGAGGAAAAACTTGTGGACTGGTTGACACGAAGCAATTTGTCTAGCGTGGAGGCACGATTTAATTTGCGGGAATTCGTGCAATGGCAATGGCGTCTCGTAGAAGTGATGCACGTAGAGCTTTTACTTTAATTGGTCTGTTTCAGTTGTTTAGAGTGCCTTAGTAGGGAAACCGCTAGAACGTTAGATGAGGGTAATGACTGTCACTATCACCTTATCTTTACCATTTCTTATCGGTCATGTAATTTCGTGACAAGCGATCTCGCGCTGCATAGCACCGCGTGATATTTCACCGCGCTCAGGTATAGCCCCGTATATTGGTCTACAAGCACGTCTATTATTACTAAAGTTGATTACGCATGCAGCTGTATATAGTGTGTGTTTGCAGCATATGTGGAGTAGCGAAGTGGACGCACACTGTTCTGAGCGTAAAACCTATTAAGATAGTTCACAAGGGTCCCAAGGGTCACAAGGTTATACGCTTTGAAATGGAAGCATAATATTTCACTCAAAAAGGAAAAAAAAAAAAGCGACGTTTGACTCTTTGGTAATCATGTAGCTCTCAAATATAAGACTCTCCCTAGTTTGACTCTTTTATGTTATGGGGGTTCGAAACAAAGGAGAGTCACAGTAGCAGAGTATCCAATGAGTGTCAAACATTAGTAGCAAAAGAGAGTCAAAGTAGAAAATGAGAGTCAAACATTAGCCGCAAAGGAGAGGCTAACATGACTGTAGCGACGGAAAGTCAGAGCAGCAAATGGGAGTTGAGAGTGAGTAGCAGAGGAGAGTCGAAGATGAGCAGCAAAATGAGAGTCAAACGACACCTTTTTTTTTTCTTAGGGCATAAAGGTGAAAACGAACTCCACTAGAGAGTCGCGCGGGCTTGCTTTCTTCCAAAAAACGCGGCAAATGTTGTGGGCGCATGCTACATCCGCAAAATTGCTACATTGAACATACATATATAGAAATATTTACGCAAAAAGGTATACGCCAGTGTCGGTGTATAGAATATATAATGGGCTACTTAAGCGTACCATATGCGCTCGATTCTGACAGGCAAACGCTCATTTTGGTCAAGCACAGTAAATTGTTGTGTAAGTTGGTAAATATTCATTTTTTGTCGAACAACGCGGTGGGACGGACGAAAGAAGCGAATCAACAAAGTCCGCTTCTTTGCCTCGCTACTTTCTTCGCGTCCCGTCTAACCGCGCAGTTTGACCGAAATAAAAGACTCATTTCACAAAGTGCCGTGCGCCTTAACAAATCATTGTTATGCCGGGAGCTTCGTTTCAAACATCACGCACCATTACGCTTCCTAACATAGCTGGTACGTGAGTAAGTATTCATTGTGGAAGGGAAATCGATGAAACAGTGTTCGTCGTATAAAGGCAGTCGACTGTGTACGTCCCTCTATTGGCAATCGATGCGCAGTTGTTACACCGGCTGTTACTACATCATCGTCAGTAGCCCTGCACTGGCCGCCGGTGTATGAAAAATAATGGCTGCTGGCAGGCGAGATAAACACCGGCGTGCATGTTAAAATCAGCACAAGATGCGACGGTGACCCTTTATAGATTGTACGCACGCGCCGCTTCAAAGCAGCTGTGCTAGATTCGCTTTCTCGGGCGTCTTCTCTGTGGATATCTGTGTGACTACTCGTCCTTCTATTTTTTTTATTCTTTCCCTTCTTCTTCGTCTTCTGCGGGGGTGTGTGACCGAGTCTATCGGCTTCGAGCCTAGCTAGGCGGGTCCCTCCGATCCACGACTGTGCACGATTCGACTCACGTATACACACACAGCGGCGGGTGTTTGGACCGGACATCGCAGCCTCTTCATCTCGGCGTTGTCAGAGTCCCAGGCAGGCACAGGGGCGTTTCCCTGCTCCCCACCTTTCCCCCTTACTCGATTGCGACGTTTTTCACGTAGAGTTAGCGAGTTTTACGTGACACTTCGTTCCTGCACCCGCCAAGGAACTAATCTAAAGGGCACTTTCAAAGAATATAAACGTATACGTAAGTTCAATCTACGTTATTTTTTTTTCTCAAGACTGTACTGAACTTCCTCTCGGTTTCTATATTGCGCCTACAGAGTGACATTTCCTGTCTCTGTTCTATAGCTTTTCACAAGTTGGAAAGCGGAAACGAGTTGTTTTTTTTAATTGAAACAAGTATACTATCGCCGCTTGGAGTGATGGTAATAAACGCAGGTCTATGCAAAAAGATAGTTACCTGGACAAGCAGTCTGTTCCCATGATGTTTCCTCGGAGAACATCCACACCCCTCCGCTTAATACCAGCAACGACTTGCGCTATACATTTTTTTCAGCATTTGACGTTGCTAATCAATCACTCATTCACTAAATGAAACGCTCTCACTTAGTCATTCAATCACGCACCCAAACATTCGTCAATGCTTAGTTAATCACTCCCACAGTTAACGAGACAATTACTTGATCTACCTGCAATCTAACAGTCACTCACGCAATAAATAATGCTCTCGAGAATAACCGATCATTCGGCCAATCGGGCAGCCGTTCAATCACTCGCTGTAGCATTCACTCAGAAAATACAGTAAAAAACTACGCCTCGTTTTTCGCTTGCTCACTCTCTCACTCACTAACTCACGCACTCACTCACCTATGCTCCGAAGAAGCGCTTAAATTGAGGCACGAAACAAAGGCTGCGTGAAATGGGAGTGATGTGACCCATAGAAGCAATGACGGAGACCTTTGCACGCGGAAACGTCCATTACCTGTCTTTCTTTTCTTTTTTTTACGTTTCGCTCACTGCTACAGAAAGCTCCGGTCAAACCACCTACAAAAAAAGAAGAAAAAAAAGCAATCCGTCGCCAAACACTGCTCATCTATTCCATTGCTGCCCACGATATGCACATATCTGCGTCTTCTCTTTCTTCATTCACCCCTTGTATGGCGTATATCCTCAACGTGGTTCCCCGGGATATATTCAGTCCGCAATGCTTGCTTCTCTCCTTTCGCGAGGATACGAATGGTCCTTCTCAGTGAACCGGACAGCCTCATCCGTGAATCTGGCACTCGTCTTTCTATATAGCCACCGAATGCATGCACAGTATACTATCTCCCCCCCCCCCCCCAAAAAAAAAATACGTGAGAAAGACAAACACACAAACATGCAAGACAACAGCCACGAAAGGGCTTGCTTCCCTGCATGTGCTTGATATACGCGTCGATGGGAACCGTGAATCAGAGCTGGGTTGCCGCCCTTCGGTTCTTTTTCTCTCTTCTCTCTACTGTCTATATACACTGTCGGCCATTTCTTTTTTTTTTCTTTTTGATTCTATATATCCTGCGTGGGAGCTCTGCACCGAACTGAAAGCGCCAGCATACGAGATGCGTACGCACTCGTGAAATTTGTTTCTTTGTATAACTCTCTCGAAGGCGGCATTGCGAGTTCGCTGTACCCCGTAAAATCTTGCAATTCTTCGTATGAACTCCAACGGGGTAAACGTATTCCTTTACTTCCTTTTTCCAAAGTTTCGTTTTCCAAGCTCCGAGGTTTGTTCGTGGAGCGCTGCAAACATCCTTTCGGACGCTTTCGTACATAACTGCTTCTAACTTCAGTGCATCATTTCCTACGCCCTTTTGTGAACCCAGAAAATGTTTACTTGGGTAACGTATGTTTGGGGATTTGTTACGTGCGTGCCTTAGAGTGACGTGCTTGTCTGTTTTTTTTTGTTTTGTTTTCTTTTTTGACGGTGAGCACGCGCCCTCGCATTGTTGGTTCAACGCACCCGTGTTGCTGCAGTGTAGGGTTTCTGCATATCTGCAAGTTTGCTCAAGTCTGCGGGTCCTGCTCTTCGTTGGGAGTTTCGGAGACTGCGCAGATATTGCCGCAGCCTTTGCTTCCTTTGTGAAGCGTGCCGCCTGCCCGATTACTGAATGGTTTCTCTTGCAGTTTACTTTGAAAGCTGGAACGTCGTTTGTGCTTATATTTTACACACTGTTTCTGCCAAGTCTATCGCTCACAGTTTATCTGTTTAAATGTGGCCTTGGTGACGTTTGAGGATGACTCCCTTTCTCCGCAACCCGCTTATGTTTTCGTATAAAATGACGTATGTATGTACGTGGCCTTTATTTCCGGAAATTTTGTATACCTCCTAGCGGGAGACCATAAAGGGAACCTCGTTTTATTTGACTGCTTAGTTACACACCTACTTAAGTTGCTTGAAGAGACACTTCTTTTAGTACCACTTAACAGTACCGCCTGGAATCAAGGCTATGTCTATGTAGCGTCCTCGCGTTGTTGCTATTTTCTTTTACTTCTTTCGCCATACCTGAGCAAGAGCGGATTAAATAAAAAGCTATAACTCTGGAATTTCAATCGTTTACATAGTACGTGTCTAGCCCTCTGGGCAACAAGAAAATAAGCGAACCTCTCTTTATGTTATTTATTGTTCATTTAGAAACTAATGGTTGCTAGTTCTCAAGAGTCAGTTCACTGAGCAATGCGATAACAACTGGATTGTTACTTATGTATATAAGATGGAGCCCACGACACTTACCGTTACTCACGGCCGTATTTTCTTTTTTCAATAATGTAGGAAACATGACATTCTCCTTGCACTCAAAAGTTTAACTCCTGTGGTCCAAGATTCTGGGATCATACGTCAATTGTATTTACGTACGAAATCTGTTACGTCTATATTTTTTCATTTATTTATTTCACAATACTGCAGGCCAATGTGCTGGCCCAAGCAGGAGTGGATACATCAAAACGTGATTGAAGAAAGCAACAGACAACAATACAAAAGAAACAAAAGGTTAAGAAAGAAGGTGACGCTCAAGGTCACCAAGAAACTTATTAGAATGAAAGATGTCACACGGCAAACAATTCTAGTCATCGACAGTTCTAGAAAAAAAACTATATTTAAAAGCATTTGATCGGGCGAAAATTGGGGTTCGAGCATGTTCATGACCATGACGAGTACGTCGTACTGAGAGCGGTTTAACACAGTCAGGGAGATCAATTTTTACAATACCACACAAACAATTGTAAAGAAAGGAAAGACGACTGAACTTTCTCCGAGCTTCTAAAGTAGAAATGTCGTTTAATTGCATTAAGGTGGTCGGGGAATCAAACCTACGATATTTGCCAAAAATAAACCTTACAGCCCTTTCTGTTAATACGTTCCAGATTCATAATATCTTTCTTGGTGACCTATATATCTTTCTTGATGACTTTATATGTGACCTTTCCTTGTTAAGAAATCCTACCCGTGAACAGGGTGAATAAAATGGGGTGTTTTTCTGATTCAGTACTTCAGAATTTGTCTTTATCCTTTATATTTCAACATTTTATATGTTTTATTACTAATGCAGTAACAACTCATATAATCGGGACTCGGTAGACCTTTATGGGTTTCAACTTGCGGCTATAGATGTGGTATACGGTATTTATATGAAGCGTGTTCTTCGCATCCTGCCCATTTTCTTGCATAAACAGTCTGCGTTCCCTTATGCGGCTCTTTTCCTAATTCTTCTCTGTAAATACGCTTTGTCAGCAAGTGAATGAAAAGAAATTCCTTGAGTTTACTCGTTTACGTAGCCAGGCATCGCACAGCGAGTTTTCCCGGCGGTATGGAAGGACGATTTTCTCTATGTGGCCCTTTTCAGATCTTTCGTTCTTCTTGTTTAGCGCGTATCCGGCCCAGCCACGAATGAAATGGAGCTGGCAAATAAAAAAAAAAGGTGGGGGGCGGGAGCGATGGATGATGCCAGTGATGTATGACCCGCAGGACGCTCGCATTTATCATCCCGTGTCTGCCACCCTTTCTCTCTCGCTCTCTCAATATAGACCCAGCCCTTTTCCGGCTTTCAGCTGGGCCCTTCGAGCTCGCCACTGTTCCGTGACCAGTCGAGGCCGTCCGGCCCGTTTGTCGAATGCATTCCGTTTCGTATGCAGATATGGTTTGTCTATGCTTCCATGCAATGTGCACGTCCATGCACGCTTCGCACTGCGAACGTGCACAGACGTCTGTATAAGGGCGCGTGTGCTTGCGTGCGATAGACGAGGCGATGGACGAGTCGTCGAGTTCGCAAATGACCCCTCTGGGATACCCGCGAAAAGACGGTCTGTCTGTGCTCGTATAAAACGCTTTGTTCCGCCTGCTCGTTTTTTTTCTTCTCATGCGTGTGAACTGTCATGAACGGACTGTTCATGAATCGAAAGCCTCGCAAAATTCAGGTTGGGGAAGCTCGCTTCGGTTCAAGGTGTTCATTGCTTCGTCGGTTGATAATGCAACTAAAGCGTCGGATTTGTTCGTCATATAGGTTCTGAAGTTCCGATTCGAGAGGTGTTCTTTCTTTTTTGCATCGTGTAACATACTTGTGTGTGTGTGTGTGTGTGCGTGTGTGTGTGTGTGTGTGTGTGTGTGTGCGTGTGCGTGCGTGTGTGTGTGTGTGTGTGTGTGTGTGTGTGTGTGTGTGTGTGTGTGTGTGTGTGTGTGTGTGTGTGTGTGTGTGTGTGTGTGTGTATTTGTCGTGCCTTAATGTGTGTCCGATCGTGTCATCTGCGTTAGGCTACTGGGTTTGACATAGTGGCTTCGAGATACAAGACTCGAAAAACACAGTGAGAACGAGCAATAAAACCATACTCGAAACTAATATTAACTACAGCCCGAAAACAATGACATACTAGAGAGAAAATAAAATCAATGAATTCTGAGATAGGGCAAATATTACACTAAATGATCAAGGAAGTAATACTGAAAATTGTGTGATATAAGTTTTTATCATATTAAAAATTACAAGAAGTATGGTCGTCTGTAGCTGTTGTAAAGAAAACGATAAAGTGGACGAGTTTTTGTTCTGGTATGCTGCTTTCATATTTTGTTATGGGAATTTGAATTATTATGAGTTTCTGAAGCGCTCTTACTTAAGCACGACTCCATGGGAAGATGTGAAAGTGCCTCTACAGAGACGGGCAGCCCATGTCTTCAGACAAACGCTGTTTTAGTTCATCCGAGCATTTCGAGTACTTGTCCTCCGAAGTCCATCAACACCTACACAAACGCGTTTGAGACGTCACGGAAGGTTGCTCCCTACACAACTGCCGTGGCCACATCAAGCCTACGTAGAAAAAAGGGTCCTTCCATAAAAGCACGCCGAACCAAACAAGCCGAATCTCCTCTTCTCGCGTAAAAATCTCTCCTCTGCGATACGGTGTACCATTGCGTTAAGACAAAGCAACTTCCCGGGTGTTTCTTCTAGCGTTGCGACAGACTACAGACTGTACGCTTTCTCGCATTACGACAGACTACATGGTTGTCCGTGTGTGTGCGCGGTGAGAGGGGGGGGGGGATGCCGTAATGTACATTTCTCGTGTTGCGAAAGATACCGAGGCAAAGGCAAAGAGGGGGGGACTTCATCCACCTTCGGCTTGATTTTTCCCAAGGCTGACCACTCTCTTTCGTGCGCGAGTAAGCCGCTGGACATCGCTGAAGCCAGCAATTATGAAAGGTGGGGGGGGGGGGGTGGAGTTTTACCGGGAGGCTGCAATCAAGGCCCTGACAGGGTCACCCTATAACAGCAGCCTGCCATCCACGGTCCGACGAAGACAGCCACTCTATGGTGGATGTGGATATAGCCCCCGTCATAGACCCTCGCTTTTAAGAGACATTTATTCGAGCGATGCCCGATGCTGTATGCACGTGCTCTCTAAGGCCTTGACGTGTCTTGTGCTCTTATTCGGTTGAAAGAAGCATCCTTGAGAAAACTGTGACGTGTAACGGCAGAAATACGGTGAGCGGGTGGGCAGACTGCCGACGAGTCAGGGCCACTGTTTGTATAAACAACTCGCATTTGGCGAAAGACGTGTTGCTGAAAGAGTTGGTATTTGTTCAAAGGGCATCACTTAGCGCACGAAATGGACGATGTTGCGCACAGTGACGTGGCCACAAATATTTTTCGGGGGGTGTTATGCCCCACCGGTAATACAAATAATTAAATAAATACATAAATAAATAAATGCAGAAACAGCGCCTACAAGATACCTTAGCTGTTTTTTTTTTTGCTTTAGTAAAAGCCTAAAGATTACATTTGTCTTGTTTTTCACTGTAATAGCTACATGAAAATACGAGTGTCACTGAGTGGTAAAAAAAAAAAGAAAAAGGACGAGGGTATGCAGCGTTCAAAAAAATTCAGCTCCAGGGGCGGGGAGAAGGAAAGGAGGACAGCGCACTCATGAAGTAGTCTCCAGAAAGGGGGGGGCTCTTTCTCTACGCTGAAACTTGATACAAATCATCGTTCGTTGACCCCACCGAAGAAACTAATTTGCAATAGAATTTCATGCTAGGCGAAGTTCTCGACTTCAGAGTCCCCGATCGATAGGCGGTGCATCGTTGCACCTTCAGGATGATTCCGAGCGCGGCCACTTGTGTCTGGTACGTTTGGAAAGAGATGTGCACGGCCGGGATGCCGTCGCCGTGTCAAGTGATCTCCGATCGTTTTGTTGGCAGCCGGAGACGTCGTCGATATCGAAAACCCTTAATTACGGTCTCTCCGAACGTCTCTTGCCAGGCCAACGGAGAATTATTGGCACTGTAGCAATTTGGCCATTGGTGCGCTTGCGGCGTCTTGCGCCATCTCGTCGCTGCGTCGTGGGACGGATGTTCTTTAGTGCGGCGCTTTATCGGTCCTGTCGAAACGGCGAGCGGCGACTAGTAACGTGTGCGGGACAGTGTGCATTTACGCTGGATAGAACGCAGTTTGAGCGCCTATACGCGGAAATCACCCAAGATGGCCTCGCTGCCGTTCCGACACTAGTGTCGTCTCGGGGTCCCCGCCCCCGTGCCAGCTCCGATAGACCAGAAGAGTACGGGCGAAAGGTGTCGTTGGAGCCAATCGCTGTACACGCAATATATACAGCAAGAAGCAGAGTAAGCGCAAACACCAGTTCGATCGCCGTGCCATCTATGTTCGGCAGCGTTTGTAGCCAACTGTATACGAAAGCAATAAGCAGGCTGTAGGTGACGAACGCGACGTTGTTGTCGCATTCGAAACTTGGAGCTGTTCTATATGGACAAGACGTGGAGGTCCTGCTTGCAGAGTTAGGTTTCACAGCAAAAACTGTGAGCAAGCATCAGTGGCACGAACCAACCAATAGCATAGTTAGTGTATTTATTTATTTATTCATTCATTTATTTATTTTTTATCTATTTATTTATTGCCCTAGCAGAATGGTCAGTACGACTGCAAAACGAGGAGCAACAACAAAACAGTAACTATGAAGGTAGCTTGAAGTTATGCAGTCGGATCACTTGTTCTGGTAAGGCCGTTCCATCCACGAATGATTTTTCGGGAAATAGGAAAACTTGAACAGGTCAGAGTGAAAACGGGGGCCTCGTTTGGGCCTGGCTGCTTAAGGTGTCAAACACTGGAATGCATGTCGAGCTAGTTTGTTACTGAAATCAGTAGACAGATGAAACTAAAATTAAAGAAAGAGAAATGTATAAAGGGAAAACACACGGATGTTAACCTGATGAGAATACCCCGCATGCTTGATTGATATGTGGGGTTTAATGTCCCGAAACCACCATATGATTATGGGAGACGCCGTAGTGGAGGGCTCCGGAATTTTCGACCACCTGGGGTTCTTTAACGTGCACCCAAATCTGAGCACACGGGCCTACAACATTTCCGCCTCCATCGGAAATGCAGCCGCTGCAGCCAGGATATGAACCCGCGACCTGCGGGTCAGCAGCCGAGTACCTTAGCCACTAGACGACCACGGCGGGGTCATCCCGCATGCTACCCAGCGAAATTAAAGTGCGAGCTAGTATATAGGCAGTAGAGAGAGAGAGAAAATCACGAGAGAAAGGAAAGAAGAAAGAAGGATGAGAAGAAAAAAAGGCAGGGAGGTTAATCGTATACGAGCGTCTGATTTGCTCTTTTATGTTGGGGGAAAGGGAATGAACGAAGAAAGTGCACGCCCACACGAGTAAAATTGGTACGATTGGGAAGTGCATAAGGACACGACAGTAATGTTAAGAACATCAGGGTAAACGGGGTGTACTGCCTTACGCAGGCCAGCTGAAGGTGGCGAGCTTGAAATATAAAAGAGCAGGCGTAGAAAGAAAGAAAGAGAGAGAGAGAAAAAATTAGGATAGAGAGTGTGCCACAACGAGCACAAGCGCACAAGCTGTGCAAACAACACAATGAATAAGTTTGGTGGCAGACTTGCTAACAAATAAAATATAATAATAATAATAATAATAATAATAATAATAAGAGAAGAAGAAGAAGGAGGAGGAGGAAGAGGAGGAGGAGGAGGAGAACGAGAACAAAGCAGACTTAGGTTCACTGACTTAGCACATGCCATGGGCAGTTGCTTCATTATTATTATTATTATTATTATTATTGTTATTATTATTATTATTACTATTATTATTATTATTATTATTATTATTATTTTTATTATTATTATTATTATTATTATTATTATTATTATTATTATTATTATTATTATTATTATTATTATTATTATTATTATTATTATAAGCACTGCACAGTCCTAAGCATGAATACCTAAGAAAAAATAAACCACACTGGCGACGTCGGGCAGCGTTTCTTTCTTGAAAGATACGCCTTTCTTCTTACAGAAAGGAGAGTTCCTTCTGAGGCGACTGAAGGATGACGAGACGAGAAGATGGAAAGGAACTGAGGCAGGAAAAAAACAAACGAACAATAAATCGGTAACCGAGAGACGGATGTGGTCAGGGCACATAAACGGCTGGGCGGGCAAGTCAGCTCTCTCTCTCTGTATAGCATGTTGGCGGCTGTGCGACGCGGCACTGCGTGATTGATGCCCTGCGGGTGCCGCTTTGGCTGCTCGCGATATGGCGGCCCGCGGTTTATAGCGGAGCATTGCACACTGCACGATTTACAGAAAGCGCGCGCTTTATATGTGGCGCGCTTGCGATGTCGTAAACGTTGCCGTCACGCCGTCGTTCGAGCGCGCGCGTATACACAGAAAGTGAAGTGCGTAATGCTCGTTTCGGCGTAATAGGAAGCAGCTGTGTGGTACGCGATACTCGATACGCATGTTGTCCAATCAGTGCAGCGTGGCTGATGGCGTCGGCGCAGCTGGAACGTCTCAAAGTCTCAGCTAAGTAAAACCTAAAAAGAAACGACGATTCTAAGGTATGCGGACAAGAAGGAGTAACAATTGATTCAATAATTGATTGATTGACATGTGGGGTTTAACGTCCCAAAACCACCATATGATTATGAGAGGCACCGTAGTAAAGGGGCTCCGGAAATTTCGACCACCTGCAGGGGTTCTTTAACGTACACCCAAATCTGAGCACACGGGCCTACAACATTTCCGCCTCCATCGGAAATGCAGCCGCCGCAGGCGGGATTCGAACCCGCAACCTGCGGGTCAGCAGCCGAGTACCTTAGCCACTAGACCACCGCGGCGGGGCAAGAAGGAGTAACAAAAACGTTATTCGCAATAAAAATGTCGGCAAGAGTAATGGCTGTGCAGGTGTACGAAGCGTCACGGAACCTGTGCTTCGATATGTGGAAGTCGAGATAGAGCTTACTTGCGAATGTCCAAGGTCCACTATGCTTCGCGAGAACGTGCCAGGAAAAGTGAAAAAAATGGCGGTGGCTTCCTTCGGCTATGCTAGTATATGCGTAGCGTGTGCTATGAATGAACGGACGGATGATGGCAAGACTGACAGGCGGGAGGGCTAGCAAGCGAGCTCACACGAATCGCGCGCCATCCGACTATAGTGACGTCACTCCAGGAGCCACCAGGTCTTCTTCCGACGCGCCTGCAGTGCGCCGCGTGACGTCACTGCTCCCGGAGCATGCGCAGTACGGCTCTCCATAAGCCTCGTTAAACTTCTCAACTTTGGTCGGCGTGGCTTACGCTACAAAAAGAGAACCTTGCAGAATTCCTTATAAATTCGCTATAGACGACTTGACAGAGAAATCGACGTTCTTTTTCTTTTCGACGCGTTGAACGTCGCCCGCCCCCCTGCGAAAACTTTCTGGTCCTATACGTTGTCTTGTATGGCCTCCGGGATCGGGCCAATTGTAGCCAAGCACACAATGAAGTCAGGATGACGACACTAAATTTGACGTATACTCCTTGATAACGTAATTTGGAGACGTCATCGCGTGACCATTCTTGGCATAACTCGT
The DNA here is from genome assembly GCF_043290135.1 of Rhipicephalus microplus. Classification (NCBI taxonomy): domain Eukaryota; kingdom Metazoa; phylum Arthropoda; class Arachnida; order Ixodida; family Ixodidae; genus Rhipicephalus; species Rhipicephalus microplus. The sequence goes on along the minus strand of NC_134708.1, from coordinate 30,244,129 downwards.
GTTGACGCCGCCGACGCGGGATGGTCGACTTTCACTCTTGATGGATTAACTGGGGTTTTCGTTTTAGAGAACAATCAGGTGCGCTGCAGGTAACGAAATCACCTTCTAACGGAAACCTTCGTAGGGATACATTGCACCTACGAAACATTGCTTTCTGGTTCAACAAGGGTAGCGAACGAATTCATTAAGAAACTGCGGGTACTGTCTCCTATTTTGTGTTGCGCGATCTCGTAATTTACCGTTATCAACACTGGCAATCCATCAAGCGAGCGTCCTTCGCGTGCGCACAGCTCTGACGTTAAATGAGGTCTACGCAGCGTTTACAGGCTAATTAGAAACGTGAGCCCTTTGTGACTGCCACTGTCGGCTGCGAAACCCCATTTACAAGCCTTGCGGCACACTCTCGTGATGGTGTCCAGGCGGCCTCATCTCAGTAACACGAGTTTTTGATACGTCTTGCCTACGTAGACTGCGTCAAGTTAGAAGACCACAGTAGACGTCGAGCGAGTTTATGCACCATTCACGTTATCCAGTGAGCTTTCGCCCACGCATTTAGCATATGGTCTCTGTCATCGCAGTTGCACAGTGGTTTAGCTGCTTGGCACTGACCAGAAGGTCAAGCGCTTCGAGTCCAGCTTCGATGGTCTCATTTCAATAGAGGTGAAGCGCTGGAGACCCTTATATTATGCGACATTGGTGTTCTTTATTTGATACCAGATGTTCTAAATTACCAGGGCCCACCATTGCGATGTGCCTTATAATCGTAACGTGATTTCCCCATTTAAAGCCCCAGAATTTACTGTTGTTACGATTTAGGCCTGTGCGCGTTCAACATTCGAGGATGGTCGAGATTATGTCAGAGACCTTCCACCAGAATAGCGACACAGTTCACTAGACGATTGCAGCCCTCTCCCTCTCCCCCCCCCCCCTCCCATTCCACTTGGTCGATTAACTTGGGCATGATGCAGAGCAGCACTGGTTAACTCCGATCTCCAGAACCAACTTAGGTGATCCAGCAAACCCGGAAAGCTACAGACACAGAATCTCTCCTTTGGCCCCGGCGTGACCTAGACCCAGGCCATCGAATTCGCAGGACGTTAATTAAAGTTTCTCACTCAGCGAGCCCAATGACGTGTCTTATACTCACGTTTTGGCTTTCGCACGTGAAACGTCACAAGCATTTTACCTTTTGCGCACGCTGCACGTTTCGCACGAAGACTCGCGCATTCGTCAGAGGTGCCAAGCTTGCAAGCGTTCGCAGCTGGCCTTAGCGTTCATAACCACATACATACATAAGCCATTACATGCCTGAACAGGGAAGTCCTCCAAAATTCATTTCCCAAATCGTTCTTGCACACGATAACAACGTTCAAAACATTCTCTATGACTCCTCGGATAATAGCGGCTTTACAGCTACCGCCGCTGCTGCACCGAACTACCGACTCGAACGATATATCGAGTCGCCTTTTTTGTGCAACGGGCGCCTGCACATTGTACGCCTTGCTGACTTCGCTCGCGTGGGCCTGGGCGCGCCCGCCAGCTCCGGAGATAAGATAAGGGAGTCCGGTCCGGTGCACAGACAGCCTTCTCCCCCTCCTTCTCTCCCCTCTTTCCCTCTCTGGTATCCCCGAATAACGCGTACACTGTCATCCCCCCCTCTCTCGTTCCCTACTCAACCACCCCTTGTGTTCTTACGCTTATGGATGTATAAAGGTTCACATGTGGCTCGCTGAAATAACGCTGAGGGAAAGGGCGTCTGAGGCTGCTGACTTCGACTCTCTGCTTCCCAAGACGAAGCAAAAAAGGAAGGAAGCTAGCGACAGTTTTCCTGCCGTTGTTGGTTGGGAGTTCACGTGGGAGGCGGAGCGACGGCCGTCGGAAGCGAGCCTCAGTTGCGGATGTCAATGGACCGACGCCAGGCACATTCATCTTGTCGCGGCTACAGTATATATAGTAGTAGACGCCTATTCTCGTTATATGATGTGCTTGTGCAAAGTTTGTGGACGCGTGATAAGGCGAGCGATGGTGAAATCTTTTGGCGCCGAAACTTGGCTGCTGCACCTCAAAACAAAAGGCCACTGTGGCAGTATTTGGTTTTTGTTCTTTGTCGTATGCGATGTTACACCGGGGTCGCTATACCCTACAGGTCGAAGGAACTGGTTCACAGGAACGTTTCTTTTGTCAAGCGAGTGGTAATGTTTGTGAGTGTTATATAATCCCAGTAGTATTTTGGGTAGAACAGCAATAAGGAAAAAAAACATACTCTGTATACGAAGCTTTTGAATGGAGGGGAAGGGGAAGAATGATAAGGGTAAAGCAAGAAGGTTAACCAGGGCTGAGTCCAGTAGGCGACCCTTTAACCAGAGAAGGGAAAGGAACATTCGAAAGGAGAGGAAGGTTGCTGTTTTCGGTATCCTTGAAGTACAGTGTCCTTGCAGGAGTACTGAAACAAAAAAAAATTCACGGTGGTTCATTCCATCAATACGTTGCTATAGGCCTGTTAGTCACAACACAGCGCGTTATTTCCTGAAACAAGTGACAGAAAATAATTTGCACATTGTTCATTGCCAACCAGTCTCATACCCCCTCCGTTTCGCCGTGGCAAAACTCCGAAAACGACAAGCCCTGGTGCGCAATAACGCCGTCAAGCGTGGGAGACGACACTCATCTGTGACACACCTCGGTGCAGCGTGCATCGTCCGCCCTCTACTTCGCATGCGGCGAGTACAGCGTGATGTGGTCGCCGCCATTTTCATAACCGTCACATGGCTATAATGCATTTCTTGAGACTTCCACCCGTTTGCAGCGGGTGCTGACTTGATTGATATGTAGGGTTTAACGTCCCAAAACCACCATTTGATTATGAGAGACGCCGTAGTGGAGGGCTCCGGAAATTTTGACCACCTGGGGTTCTTTAACGTGCACCCAAATCTGAGTACACGGGCCTACAACATTTCCGCCTCCATAGGAAATGCAGCCGCCGCAGCCGGGAATCGAACCCGCGACCTGCGGCTCAGCAGCCGAGTACATTAGCCACTAGACCACCACGGCGGGGCAGTGGGTGCGCACTTGCGAGCAGTCGTCGAATAGTTGTACGTGTGCTTGCTCAAGCAGGGCAAAAGTGCAACGACAGCCGTCATCATTTAACGATACAGCGAAAGCCGGTATGAGATCACAACAAGGCTGCCGCTGTTCGCCTCGGCCGCCACTGGTGTCCGTAACCACTGCCACGTGAAAGGAAAAGAAGAAAAAAAAACGGAAGAAAGAAAAGCATCTATGATGTAACGGGGTTCGAACTTGGGCTCGTTCTGCCCGTGGCAACAGGGATGGCCGTGGCAGCGATGTGTTCTATAAAACAGAGCTATACGCCGTTGCTAAACTCCGTTTCAAATTGACCATATAGCGCTTAGCAGTGTGGCAGTTTGGGCTAGTTGGCATGACGTGGCGATAGTTATAGCGCGAGAACAGAACGACGACAAAGAGCGTCCTTCTTGTCTCTTTGTCGTCGTTGTGTTCTGGCGCTATAAATATCGTCATATACGCACTTTTCACGTGGGGTAAGGAATGCGCATTAACATGTGCAGTAAAGCGGTTTACGAGAGCAGAACAACAACCAGGCGTCACTCAATGCGAATCGCGTAACGAGTGGGTATAGTCGATTACTGCAACCCATTAGAAGAAGCTCAGGCATAATTATTCATCCTCGTCAGCAACATAAACAACAAAGTGTCTGTAATGTCTTAAACGTGGGTAGCAGGTACCACGCTTCTCCGGAGGACGGTAAATAAAGGCACAGTATATACGCTTCATAAAAGGTGTGGAGTAGTGGATACCATGCAAGTGAGCTGCATATAGTCCCAAAAGTATTAAAAATACTGTTAGACAGGCCGATCTTTCAGCTTTTGTGCTGCGGGTTTCGCGCAGGCCTGGAGGTTTCTAGAAACCCCGGAGCTCGGCAGCAGTTTTGGCGTTGCGGAAATTGGGCGTCCTCGTCGAAGTCCCTTTGTGTGATGCCCATGTCGCGATGTGCGGCGTACAGCGCTGGATAGAGCACGCGAACCTCGGAATTCGCGTAAAATTACCGTGAAAGATGCATTATTTGTTCAAATACGGTAGGCGATGGGCATACGATCAGGAGAATCGATTCTGCAGGCTATCTAAGTCGCGAAAGTTTTGTGTAGGCACCACTTTAAGAAATCGCAGCGGAAAGCTCTCGTTGTCTGTCGGAAATGTGACGCTATTGGTACCAAGATGTCGATGATGAAAGCATTTCCGTTCAGGTTATGTACAGCTATACGGAACTGAAGACTCTCGTTTGCGTCGCAGTAGCACCGCAGAGGATGAACAGTTTACTCGACAGCACAGTCGTTACACTATAGTCACCGTCATTCAATTGAATATTTAGTGAAATGGCGTTGCTGAACGTTGCGCTCAGACGCAGACGGGACAACAATCAGGGGCAGCGCGTTAAACAACCAAACGTGTTCAAAAAGGAACCTGGGGATTTGCGTAATACTTTCACCTCTACGAAATCAATCAGAGAATGTATCAATAAACACGGTAGAGAAGTTCGATTACTTGCTGTTAAGTCACGAATTCGCAAAGTTAGTACGAACGGTGTCAAAAACGCAAATCTGCCGGTACGATATGGATAACGCTGACGTAATCTGCCATAAGGCGGTTTTGCTGGCCTGTCGCGCTAACTATCAGTTTCTCGTGTTAGTGTGAAAAGAATTCTTGATTGATTTGTGGGGTTTAACGTCCCAAAACCACCATTTGATTATGAGAGACGCCGTAGGGGAGGGCTCCGGAAATTTCGACCACCTGGGGTTCTTTAACGTGCACCCAAATCTGAGTACACGGGCCTACAACATTTCCGCCTCCATCGGAAATGCAGCCGCCGCAGCCGGGATTCGAACCCGCGACCCACGGGTCAGCAGCCGAGTACCTTAGCCACTAGACCACCGCGGCGGGGCTGAAGGGAATTCTAAGAGCGTTGCATAAGGCGACAAACTTGAAAAAAAGTGCACTGCCAGTGTCATTCCGCGAGGCTATCGTGGGCGCGGCCGATCCCTGCCTAGATAAAATATAACGCATTGAAAGTGAAACTGTGTGGTCGTCCTTCGGATCGCGGGCGTTTGTGGAAAGACCGGTTGTGGTCGTTGCGCGTGCCAAGTGCTTTCAAGCGAGCTTTGATGCTGAGCGCGCGCAGCGACGCTTTTGACTTCGCTTCTTAAGACCAGTGCGGCAAAGGAGCGAGCGAATTGCTTGTGAGGCACGTTGGTTTTATCTGCACCGCGCGTTCTCTTTGCAATGTCGTCGCCGCGTGAGCTTGTTTTGGGCTAAGTGCACCTCGTAACATTGATTCGAAAAGCCAACGAAAGAAAACAAAAAACGGAAGCGAAGGAACGTATACAAGAGTCGCGTAGGTGAAGCTGGTGGTGTTCATTCATTCTGATTGATTGATTGATTTGTGGGGTTTAACGTCCCAAAACCACTATATGATTATGAGAGACGCCGTAGTGGAGGGCTCCGGAAATTTTGACCACCTGGGGTTCTTTAACGTGCGCCCAAATCTGAGCACACGGGCCTACAACATTTCCGCCTCCATCGGAAATGCAGCCGCCGCAGCCGGGAATCGAACCCGCGACCTGCGGGTCAGCAGCCGAGTACCTTAGCCACTAGACCACCGTGGCGGGGCTTCATTCATTCTGAAACAACTTCCTTGTGAGACGGGCCGTAAACTTGACCGACTGTCATGTTGAAAAGCGGTACGTTTTTGACATGAAATAATAATAATAATAATAATAATAATAATAATAATAATAATAATAATAATAATAATAATAATAATAATAATAATAATAATAATAATAATAGTAATGATAATAATAATAATAATAATAATAATAATATAATGATAGAATGACGATGATGACGATGACTTTTTGTTGTTGGAATTTAACACCCCCAAAATACGATATGATTGTGAGAGACTCTGTAATGAAGGGCTCCGTAAGTTTCATCCTCCTGGGGTTCTTTAACGCGCACCTAAATCCGAGCAGACGGGCCTCATGAACTTTCACCTGCATTAAAACTACTGCCGCGGTTACCTTCGGGTCAGCAGTTGACCACAATAACCACCAGACGACGATGGCGGGTAGACATTAATTCAATAGAACCCTGCTTTTTTCCTGTGCATAAAAAAAAAACGCTCTTGTCAACATGGCGTATAAAACGATTTTTTTGTCTGCGTACTTTACGCTTACTACGCCTAACAGATGTTATCTCAAGCTGAAGCTTATTCACTAGTGACTACCTTCATATTCTCCTTAGTTATGCAATATCTATCTGTAGGGGTCTCAATTTAGTGAGATTATATTAAATGATACCAATTTATAGTAGTGTATTCACTACTGTTCATACGAAGACGGCGTCAAAGTCGAGAAGTGCCCATGAGGCTGCCATATAAGAACACCTTCATAAACAAGTTGGCAAGCATTAGCGTAGAAAAGTTGGAACACGAAAAATCAAGGAACACGAGTTTATTGAATAAGGGCAGCTTATTACTAACGTCAAAGAAGACATATTTCGTAAGTTAGCACCACTATATATGAAGATGGAAATGATGAAGCGTACTAAAATAACTATGACATTGACAATCGGAATGTGAGCTTTTACAAACACGTTTTTAAATACTCGATTTTATTGTGCGTGGTAGGAAACTTGTACTCCTTCCGAGCGAGTTATTCTGAAACGAAAGCTGTGTTATCTATGAAACCGTGCGTGTCACATTGTAGACAAATGCGTGTGCGGATTTCTTGCACTAAAAAAACAACAAAAGAAACATTAGCCGGAACAACGATGGCATCTTACGTGGAAAAACGACGCTTCCTTTGGTCTCTCCACCTTCGACGCCGCTGACGGCTGTCTGCCGACTCAGCTGGGGTGATGCTGGAAACAATGAGACGAATATGGGTGTTCAATCGAGATTTCTGCGTGTATGAATTTATATATGCACATTCTTTCTCTGCGGATGTTTCTCTGTCGAACCTGTTGCTCTTGCAGACTTCTCGAGTTATTCACAATGCTCAATTATGTATCTTTCTCAACGAACTAGTCAATTTTGTTTGTGCTATTTGCCATCTCGTTTCTGCTATCTCTCTCTCTCTCTCTCTTTTGAAACATCCCGCCCTCTTTACTCCCAACGTGCACAATGCCTAAGAGTTTGTTTTAAAGTTCCAACTATGTGTGTAAATATGTAACCGAATGCCTTGGTACATATGAAATATTGGTGAAGTACACTTGCCAAAACGTCGGCACCGTTGACATCTTGCCTTCACAAATCTTTGCTTATCTTCAAACATTCATCTTCACCTGAGCCCCTGCCTTTTTTTCAAATGCCTATGAAGCCATTTTTATACTATTGAAGTAAGTTTTCTATGGAAGAATGCGCGGGAACTATTTAATGTTCGAAGAACAAAGGAGACAGTAGACTACATCGCAAACCAACAAAGCGTCTTTTACTTGAGTCTTCAACGTAGCAACTTTTCAACCGAGTCGCAAAAATCATAATCTGTCAATGTATTCACGTGGAGAGCCCACTGGCCAATTTACACAATTAAAGTAACACCAAAATACCAGCATAACACACAGAATGGGACACGATGAGGGGTCGACGATGCTGAATTTCATACCCGATGTATCGCCCTATATACCACGACAGTTTTTGAAAATTATCCCTCTATCTCGGCCTAGGTTGGCAGACAACAAAAACGAATGTTACTTTAACTGGTATGATAAGATAACTGCCATCTCAGGCCATGTTTCGCCAAACAGGGCGCTTCTGTTTTCAGAAGCAATCTCCCGGGAAGGGCAAACACGAAATAAAAATTAAGCTCGCACCGTTGTACACACAAACATCTCAAAATACCGATCAGGCCCCGTCTCAGCTCGTGTGCGAAAAGCGTCTAACAGTACTACGAAGCAAAAAAAAAAAAAGTGATAAGCCCCCTTCACAGGCGTACGGACTATATCTTCCTCGAAGGAAGAAGCCCTCCTGGAAAGTAAAGGGTGGCAGGCCGAGATCCGAGAACACCGCGTGCGGCTATCAGCTGCGACTGCTGGTCGATTGCTAGGGGGGAAAGTGGAGGCGAAGGAGGGAGGGAGCGGTGGTATGAACCAAAAACGGCTCGTTCCACGACGTCGAAGGAAAAATATTTGCCGCTGATCCCTTCCTCTCGCCTGGACCGCTGTTGGCTGCGGGTGCTGCTGCTGCGGCCTCAAGAGCACCCCCGGACCCAGATTTATGGACAAGTGTCCAACATCCCTCATCGCGGGGCCACGTCTTTTTCCTCCTCTCTATTTCTTCCCGCGTTCTCCTCCTCCTCTCACCCTCTGCACCGAATCTAACACACCATCGCGAACACGGCTACAGCTGACAGCAACGGCACAGGACTCGCGAGGTTCGATATTTCTGTACCGCACAAGTTGCCTCGGCCGTAGCAGCATCGCCCTATCTGTTCCCGCGGTTTTTGAGGAGTGAAGCCACCTTGAATGTTGCTAGCGAAATCGATCTATAGTGGCATAAAAGACATATGTTGAGGAATATGCTCCAGCACTATGACGAACCGCCTCTATACGGCCCGAATAAATTTCGCCGACGTGCCAATAGATGGCACGTCGGGAGTTTATCAGCATCTTCATTTTCCCACATGTTACCATCATGTGCTGTGCCTCGTGATGTGTGCCTGGGGTATGGTCGCTTCGGCATGTTTGTGCTGTTGTCTAATGAAGGTCGTTCTAACTGTTGCGGCACAGCATATAGGCATCTCTAATGGAATATCTTGATTGTCTATATTGTAGATGAGGTGAGCGTGCGTAATTATGGTCATGAGGTACCGAACGGAGAACTTCTCTTTGGACAAGGTTTCGGCATGAGGACCTTTCTTCGTAAGGGTGTCACACTTGCCGAAAACAAACTTTGGCCCCGTCGACACTCTGCTTTCGCTTTCACGAAGACAGCTCAGACCAATTATTCATTGAACGTCCCTTCAAGTAGAAAAACAAAATTCAGCCAGTTGCATGCCGTGAAAATGGTCCCGGCAGTGAAGCTGAAATGATGGTCCTAACGATGATGGCTTCAAATAATGAACAGTCTTCATCATCATCATTTCATTTTATTTGTTAATTCACTGACCCTCGGATCCCGTGATGACTGCTGCAACTACAACTTATGTTGCTGCTACTACTGCTCCTACTGCTACTGCTACTGCCAGTGGCGTAGCAAGGCAGTGGCGCACCGGGCTCGTACCCCTCGCCCCCCGCGTCCGTTTTTTTTTTTTTGCCATGGCACACAGAGCCTAGAAAAACACTCGGCGACATCTGTCAGCCTGGCCGCTCCCCTTTGAGATCAAGAAAGTACCCCGCAGCCCACATTTTCCGCAAAAAAGTTTCTTCCTACGCCCCTGCCCGCAACAACAACAACAACAACAACAACAACAACAACAACAACAACAACAACAACTACTACTACTACTACTACTACTACTACTACTACTACTACTACGACTACTACTACTACTACTACTGCAGGGTAGTGGTAGTACTACTGCTACTACAACCATGAGGTACCGAAAAGAGAATTATTACTAATACTACCGCTAATTTGAGTCTCATGATGGCAGCACAGCGTGGATTAAAACAGAACCAATGGTTTTGGCAGGTGGTGTACATTACCATGTCTTAATTAGAAAAGCACCAACAACAGCCGTATAACATCATCCAAAATTTGCTCGCATGCCATCTAGAAAATCGGTATTCGCTGCGACACTTTGCCGCAAAGTGGCGCTTTTCTTCTACCAGTCCGTTCTTGCGTGTTCGTGTCACTTCTCCCCATAAACGAGTTATAGTGGACGGCAGGCGACACTTATTTCCCCAGCGGCCGCACGGCGCGTTTTCTCAGGTCGTGGTTTTGGGCACGTTGGAGCCGTCCGGTTTGGTACAACGCTTGTCACGTGACTGAGACACACGAAAACGGCGGCTTCTGTTCCCGTGGGATCTCGCGAGCAGCCGCGTGACGTGATTACAGTGGTACGCAGGCTGTTGCGTGCAAGCTCGCCATTTGCCCCGCGGGCGATGAATTACGATCGCAAGCGACGCCAGCCGCTAAGTGAGAGTATAGAGCGATGGTGGAACCAAAGCCGAGACCCGCGGAGAAGAAGAAAAGATCTGAAAAATAGGAACAAGAATTAAATATGAAAACATGAACGATGAAGTTATCTCCTTCATGCACGTACGAAGAAGAGCGCGATCTAAGTACTACATGTATGGGATACGAGGAAAGATGGAGGTAGAGCTAACTGCAAATTCGACCGGAAGTGTCTGATGTGTACGCTGGGCACCTAGGCAGGCAACGATAAAGAATCTGGAGAATCATTAGCGAAATGCACGTCTCGCATGGACGGTGACGCATCGTCGGTCACTTGGCGCGTCGAAACGACGTGGAACTGCCGGAAGTTCATAGAAACTTTATGAGAAACATCAGTGTTTTAAATATCTGATCGCACAAAGTGTGGTATAAAGATCTGAGTCACTGCAACGGCACCGAATATCAAAAATAGGCTACTTGAGCTCCTAGGCGTTTGCTGACGTCGACACGATGTTGGGCCAAGTTTGGTCCAATGTCGGTGGGCTGCAAACACTTTGCAGTGCTTATTTAGTAGCCTGACATTACTCTGAAGATAGTTATAACGCGAGAACAAAACGACGACACAGAGACAAGAAGCACACGAAAGACACGTGTTCTTCTTGTCTCTGTGTCGTCGTCTTGTTCTCGCGCTATAACTATCGTCATGCCATACCAACTAGCCCAAGCTGCCACATTACTCTGAAAGCCATGCTGCTATATATACGTGTGGAAGAAGCACGAAGATACAGAAACACCAGCGATAAAGGTTGTTTATTTATTGGGGTTTAGTAATGCATCCATATGTGCGACACATTTAAAAATAACAGCAAAAGCGCGGATAAGCTGGCACTGTTTCTCAATGAAAGTGTGCAAGTAGTTCACAGTCTAGGGGGAAGAAAATGCTAAATAAACTAAACAGTCTGAAGCGACGTACACTTAAAAAAAAAAAAGAAGCAATTCACTGGCACTATAATGCAGCCTCGAAAGCACCCTCTCAAAACGATGTCGAATGTCGGGCTGTCTGCCCATTCACGCCCCCACTCTCAAATTAAATGCCCACAGGTCGCAGGCCGCGCTGTCCGGAAACGTGCTACGACTCCATGAACATTCCGAGCACGTCCGCGCGAGCTTCTTCATCGTCCGTGGGCCGAAGGTTAAATGACCCAGCCGAGAGCGTCCGCAATCTCCTCCGTTCGGACGCGGCTATACAACGTACTCGTTTCAACTTTTTTCGACCGTCGCCGTATTTAAAGCGCGCCTCCGCGCTCAGCGATGCACGAGTCCGGATGTAGTTTGTGTCTTTATTTGTACGCTACGTTTCGGGAAATGCGTGCAGGGCGGCAGAGGCAGACGGTGCCGTTTGTTGATCGCAACGAAGGCGTCCTCTTTCGATCGCCGAGGTGCACCATGCACTCGATTGAGAAAGTGAAGAAAACTGTACGAAAGCCCCGCCACGGTGGTCTAGCGGCTAAGGTACTCGGCTGCTGACCCGCAGACCGCGGGATTGAATCCCGGCTGTGGCGGCTGCATTTTCGATGGAGGCGAAAATGCTGTAGGCCCCTGTGCTCAGATTTGAGTGCACGTTAATTGAAGAACCCCAGGTGGTCGAAATTTCTCGAGCTCCCCACTACGGCGTCTCTCGTAATCACATGATGGTTTTGGAACGTTAAGCCCTACACATCAATCAGTAAAAAGAATATACGAAAGGTTTGAAGGGGTTAGGTTGATACAACGATTGTAAGTTGTACTTGGTCTCGTTACTTCATTATTATTATTATTATTATTATTATTATTATTATTATTATTATTATTATTATTATTATTATTATTATTATTATTATTATTATTGACAGAATGTATTCCAAGGCTTCTCTCTTCCACTTTCTGTAGCAATGTATAGACGTTTGCTATAATGAGAATAATTTTTCAACGAACTTCAACTGATCTCGTGTACAGGCCCTTTCTCAGCTATCTACCATAGTGACATACGACCAGCAATACCTTGTGTTGGTTAAAGTCTCTTGTCTGCTACCTGTCGGAAATCTATACAGTTTTCCTCTCTTACTAACCCAGTAAATTGTCCGCCTTGAAGTAGAGTACTGAAATGAAAGGAGTATATACACTCATAAAAAAAAGTTTGCGAAAAGTTGGTGACTACAGCATATACAGCTCCGTAATCAACTTTTACAGTCTTTCTCTACATTTTTTATTACATTTGAAATATATGTGAGGTTGTAAATGTTGTTACTACTCAGCACGTCTGAATTATTGAAGCTCACTACCTGCAACGAGACTGGTTATTAAGCGTTACTATTTCGACTAAATATAACATAGTTTTCTCGCTAAACTAGCATCGTGTCTCTTATCTTCCATTTCAGTGTTTTTTACGCTGTTTACTGTGACTAATAAAGTAGCGAATATCATATAGCGACGTTACTGCCACTGTTTTTCAAATTACCTGTAGATATTAAATTACATAATTTTAATGATAAAAAAACTAGGTATCTACTACATTGATTTACTTCACAGGAAGTGAATGTTGTTAGAGTTACGTAGGCTACCATAAAATTAGTAAACAAGTCTACAATTCTTAAGAGAGTGCGCGTAGCAATTAAACAAACACATCAGATGCTGCCACTAATGAGCAGTACACGCAAACGATTAGGTGGTGACACCGTATACATTGTTTATTTTATATAGAGTGGTATTCCGGAATACGCTATTGCCTATTACACTTCTATATATGCCATTCAAAATTGCAGGGTAGCGATTCGTTGTGCTCAAAACATAACCACAAAAGTTAGAATACGTTATGTACGCTTACTTATTCAACTAATCGTTGAAAGCAGATATCCCGACAGTTTAAAGGACATTTTTTTTGTTCGTATGATGACGTAATAAACACGTGACAAGAAGTTTATTGTGATCACGTGATCATTACAGCCCCAGTGCTTTCCGAGACCCGCCATGCGTGGGCCTCGCTCACGTCGAGCATTCAGCAACGAAAAACCGGTTGCGCATTCCAGGAAATGGAAGAGGATCGAGGGATTACGCCCATTGCGGCTCTATACCTAATCCTTCCTTGAAGCTTCTGATAAGCGCGAGCGCTTAGCAGACAGGGCTGTCGTAAACGGACAATAAAAGGAGTTGGAGAAGACGGTCCAGGAAGAAGGTAATAAAAAAACGACGGAAATGCAAGTAGGGACTCAACGGTATGCGTTTACCCTCCTGTCGTGCTTAAACCATTCGACCGATTTGGTCTGGATGGTAACCTTACGTGTTGAGCGGGCGAAGCAAATTTGAGACAAACGTGAACAAGAAAGAAACGCACGCGAGGACATGTCCTATTAACGAGTGACGTTTCTGAAAATTTGCTTTGGCGGTCCCCCAGATGTAGTCCTTTTATATCTTCTGCAAAAGGTCATAATAGTAAACGTCAGTCTTGAGTAACGGGAGTGCTTTAGCTGTCAGGAGCATAGCCAGATTTCTTTTTTTTTTCTAGGGGAGGTACGCAGGGTTCAATGGTACTTTATATGGAATTGAAGTTACTATGTTTTATACTTTATATGCGGTACAGCTTACTAATTGAACTTACCTAATTGAACTTTTATATACTTTATATACGGTATGGCTTGTGCACTCCATGTATGCCTGTCATTACCTGAGCTCATTCTAATCCTGTAAATAGACACAGTGAACCTTAATTCGAACGTGAAAATATGTTCATGCGATCCTATGTAAGTGTGGGAGAATACTACAAATCTACAAAATTAAAAACATCGCGGCGAGGGGAGCGGGAGAGGTTTGAACCCAATCTGACCTCGCCAGTGCATGCTGGGATTTCAACTGCTTAGCCGGTTGGCCACAGGCCTTGTCGACACCACGAAACACGCCTCAGCATTGAGTGTGCATGTGCGTACGCGAAAGAAATTGGAAGAAAGAGAGAATTAGGTTTGATCTAGAAATAAACCCTAGGCTGGATACACTAAAAGAATCATGGCATAATCGTCTGACAAACCGAGGAGTTTCATGTGTTTGAGCAGCTATTTCGGGATGTGCGCGCGTTAATTTTTTACAAAAATGGTATTTAAAACAAGGAGCCAATCAGTGCGAAGTCACGCTTAACAGTGTTACAGGGTTCCCTTGATTATTATTTTCGGTGTTTCGAATCGTCGCCACCATTGTGATCAATGTCAAAACAGCGAAATCATGAACTTCGCGTGCTCAGCTGCCACGGCATAATGTGCATTAGGCACACATCTATCTACTACTGTTCGTACATATACAGCTGGTCGAGCTTTCTTGTTCTAATTTTCCAAGCAGCTGCATTTTTTTTTTTTTTGGAAACGTCCTAACTTAACACTAATAACGCTCGGCGTACTTGCTTGCTATAGCTGCGAACCGTTTCGTTCGAGAAACATCTGTTTTAACGCGATCACTTGTCTACGTGCGCACAACCATTTTCTATCCGAAGTTTAGACGAAGTTTGACGCACTCATCGGGTTCACTATAGTTATTCTGATGCCGGTTGCGTTGCCATAGACACAGCTAACTCGTTCACTATAGTTGCAAAGTTTGCTCTACAAAGCAAATATTGTAGAACTCATAACTAATAAGTGTGGTAGTTTGGGCTAGTTGGTATGACATGAGGATAGTTATAGCGCGAAAACAGAACGACCTTGTCTCTAGGTCGTCGTTTTGTTTTCGCGCCATAGCTATCGTCATAACTAAGGCATGCCCTCCGATGCGGCGTGCTCGGGTCTCGGAGCTCATACTTTACGCAGCTCACAGCCAATGAGAAGTGCTGCACGAAATGTCGTGAGATGAAGTGGCGTGGTGCATATTGAGAATGGAAAGTAAACGTTCCTCCACAGTGGAACTCTTCGCTCGTCCCGGAAGCATCGTAATGTCCTTGAGGCTTCTGCGACGACCCATGAACTTAGTCACTGAATAAAAGAAGACCGTGCTGCAACTACACTTGGCTCCTGGCGCCGCAATTTTGTATGCATGGTAATACGCTGTGCGCTCTAGCTCTTGCCTGTACACATGCGAGTGCGTCTTCTGAGAACCCCTTTCGGCAAGCTTTTTACCGCTACATTCGACGGAAGACCTGCTGAACCAGCATCTGGTGCTTTCTTAAATGTACCCTACAGGCAAACACAGTGTCGATGTGGACTGTAAAAAGAGCGTTCCAGGGAGCCTGTAGTGCTTGTTTCGTGCCAGGAAAGTGCGTAGTCTGAAAGAAAACCGAGCTTTAGTAGTTAGCATTCCATTAGCGCGTTTCAAATCACTCGCCTCCGAGAACGGTCTTCTTACGTATCATTCGCCATTTACCGCCCGGCAGCTGGCGCAGCGAAACGCAGGGATTTAGTTATTGCACTTTGAGAGAGCGGAAGAGTGAGAATTTTTTGGAAGGTGGAGAGGTCGGCCTGAGCTAGTTCGCCTGCTACTCTACGCAGGGGATCAAGGAAGGAGGAAGGAAAGAGGGATGAAAGATTACGATGGGGACAAGAATAGGTGGTGCGTATGTACAGTAGTGACTTAGCATAGCCTTAGAATATACAGGTATATACCGGGGACAGTATTTTGGCGTAGCAGGGGCCGGCAAAAACGCAACTTCTGTCATTCTCAAAGGAAACTAGTCAAGTTGTTCGTTTTGCACGAATCAGACCACTGGCGTCGAAAGGCTGTAAGCCCTTCGACCTTATACCCCTGAGTCCTTCTGCAATTTTTACCTTTTGCACGGGTGATATATAACCTTGTCAAAATGGTTGACTAGGCAAGTCGGTGATTCATGATGGTTTGAAATGCGAGAGCGATACGGAGACACGGACAGCCAAGACACGGACAAGCTCTACGTATCACTATCGTATTTCAAGGCATACTTATATATAGATTTACACATGTAAAGGCACGCGTTCATGCGCATAAAAATTGGCTGAACGTCCTCCCACTCTTAGAATAAAAGTTGGCTTCGCCTTTGGATTAGACCTATAGGAGCACAAGTCTCTTTCATTTAGACTTGTAATGCAATGAAGCCTTCTTGTTATGGGTATACTTTGACAATGTATAGCGGCACACTGCGGTCGTGACTGTGAGCAATCTTCTGCATAGGCGGCGTTGTACTTTCAGCGCACACACACACACACACACACACACACACAAACACACACACACACATCACTTACACATGCACAAACACGAACATACACACACAACACTCACACATGCATTAACACATACATCACTTACACACGAACACACACCACTCATATACACGAACACACATACACCACTTACACATACACGAACACGCACACACACAACACTCACACATACGGAAACACGAACACACACATGCACCACTTACACATACAAAACACGAACACACACACGCAATACTCACACACACACACACCACTTACACATACACGAAGACGAACACACACACAACACTCACACATACACAAAGGCGAACACACACCACTTACACATACACAAACACAAAACACTCACACATACACAAACACACACACCATTTACACCTACACAAACACACACCACCCACACATACACAAACACGAACACACCACTCACACATACACAAACACGAACACACACTCCACTACTACATACAGAAGCACGAACACACACACACACCACTCACACATACACAAACACACGCACAAACACATGGGCGCGTGCTGTCACATCTACCTTCTGTTCCGCGTGGAATGCGCAACGGTTGCCGCCTTTTCTACACAGCCTGCGCTTTTTCGTTCTTGACTCTCGTGCCAATTTCTCTCGACTGCGCATAGTTGTAGAACCGGCCGAACCCACGCCTTCTTCTTCTTCGCATCTCGTTTTCTTGAGCGCCAGCCTCGACATTTGCATACGTGCCGTTAGCTCGAAAGGCTCAAAGAAGAGATTGGAAAAAAAGTAAACGAAGAAGGCGAAGAGGGGGGAAACATGGAGACGAAGGGGGTCGACTTCACTGTTTTCCATTTCCGTCATGGAGACAGAGCTGCGCTCACGGAGAAGCGGAATGCGAAGCGAGTCGCGGAGGCCGGACGTGCGTGCGGGCCGACGACTTTGATGAACGAGGAGCGCCGTGTGACGAACCGAACGCTTTTCTCCTCTCCGCCCTAACTCTCAGACATCTTTCTCCCCTTCTGCGTACCCTTCCTCACCACACCTCCCCCCGCCCCCCTCGGAAACCCGCTACGCGCACCCGGAGGCATGCCCAGGAGCAGGCAATATATGTGTGGGAATACTGCGCTCTGTCGCTTCTATCTATCTATCTATCTATCTATCTATCTATCTATCTATCTATCTATCTATCTATCTATCTATCTATCTATCTATCTATCTATCTATCTATCTATCTATCTATCTATCTATCTATCTATCTATCTATCTATCTATCTATCTATCTATCTATCTATCCTGCTGCAGTTGAAGAACACAATAACCCTATTTTTGTAAAAGAAGTAGACGTTTTGATAGATAGATAGATAGATAGATAGATAGATAGATAGATAGATAGATAGATAGATAGATAGATAGATAGATAGATAAGCACAATGTTCAGCTAAGACGTCAGAATCTAGCGATGTTGCCCCGGGAATCTCAACCTACGTTCGATATCCATTACTGTAAGGTTCATTGGATATTCACGTCGCAGTTGAGTGATCACACGGAAACGTTCACGCAATCGTTAAGCAGAAGCCATTCGGCCTAGCATAAGAAACTGTCAGGTTCGATAACGGTGGTCCGTTCGAACAAGCGTGGCGATTTTCTCTTCCAACGAGGGGCACGGAACTTTCTGTGTGTGTGTTGTATACTGAGGGGCGGATACACTGCCATTTCGTGCCGGCTGGGGCTGCGGCAAGCTGCGCTGTGGTCACTCAGTCAGTCGTGCTTAAAAGAAGATGCAGGAACAGCCGTGCCTGCTGTGCGACAAGTCCTCTACTTGAGGATTCCGGTCACGGCGCGTTGGACCGGAAACCTCGCCTTTCCTCTCACTTTTCTCCAATGCTTATACTGGGAGCAGCGCCTGATGTAGGAAAAGATAGACAGGGATGGAGGGGGGAGGTGTCAGCGAGTTGCGCCTCATTGTGAGTAGCGCGCTCATAGCTTGTTAGTGAGTACACTAGTGCGGCATTATTTTCTTTTTGTTATGGGGGTGAGGGGGGGAGAGGTGTAGGGCAGAACATTGAAATGGTAATTTTTCGCTCCGTATGTCATGGTTAAAAAACATATCGTGGGGAGGAAGGGCATCAGTGAGTATCGGGCTTATAACATTATGTGCGTACGCTGTTAATAAATCTTGGGTAAAATGAGAGACAGAGAAATAAACGCCTATAATTGAATGCCGGAGACGTTAGTTACTCGCCTGAAATGCTACGCGATGTGCTGCGTGCTTATTACAATACATACTCTGATAATTACGTAACACACACACACACACACACACACACACGCACACGCACACAATTTACAGAATTTTGTTAAAGCCCGTGACCATCAAGTATGTCAACAGAACTTTCGTGGAACGCAGCGCACTCAAGCTGCTTTGTCATGGGACCGGAATATACCGACTTCTTAGATCGAGGCCCGTTCGAGGGGTAATTAATGTCCGCCTTCATAGAGTTGTCTCTCTGATGCGGCAGCGCCTGAAGTCGCACAGAGTCTGTTGCAAGTCGTCTAGGATGTCTCATTGAATGCAGCGTAGTGGTGTGTGTATAAGACAGTTTAATCTTGCTCTTGAAGTAGTTCTTATCGGCGTTTACGTTGATGCATCCATCGTGTTACTTTTACATCCTGCTCGACCTTAACAGGCAAGATTCAACACGCCTACATCGGCTGAAGAGTAATAAGGTGAGACGCTGTATATCCGGCTGTATGCAAATTAAAACGCTGTTTTACAGCGAGCGCATCGCAGCCGTCGACTGTGTTCGAAAAAAAAAAAAAAAAACACGGGTGCGCGCTGTGCCTCTCCACGCTGTATAGGCTGTGGCAGTGCCCGGTTTATTTCTCTCTCTGTCTCCGGTGGCGGCGTCAGCTAGGCGTGACGGGTTCCCCCAAGGAGCGGTTTTCGTGCTGTTCCCGTCTAAACACAAACTACGCTCTCGCGGTACACCCAGAGAGGGTGTTGCTTGTTGCCTCCGTTTATTTTGCTTAAGTGGCCCCCGTGTTTGTTTTTCACGCTTGCATGGCCACGGGTTGTGCTGCCGCCGCTGGTTTCCCAAAGTCAACGCCACGTCATCTATTATTATTTTTCTTCACGGTTCTGTTTTTTTTTTTCTGTTGGAATTCCTACGAGCCCGCTGCCTGTCGTTCTTCGCGGTTTAACTTCACCGCTTTACCGGAAAACTTTGTTGGCACATTTAAATCGGAGCATACATAAAGCTTGCAGACTGGCCGCATTGTTTCAGCGTAATTTGAAGGGTAAGGCATGACGACGAATCTCGGTTCATTTTCGTCCTTTGTCGCCGTGGCACCTTGCACTTCAATATAGATGTGGCATGGCGCAGAAAAACAAGAAGTGAATGTGTGGTGTGACACGTCTCTGGCCTTTTGCGAAGCACTCGTGTTTACGAATGCTGTCGAAAAAAAAAAAAATCCCTGAAGTTGGGGGGGGGGGGGGTCCCTTGAGCCGACCTTTTGATAAGTAGACTTGTGTTCTTCAAGGCATCAAGCTTGATACCTTGAACCACCAGGAACGGCAATGATGACAAGGATAATAATAAATCGTAGAGAAAAAAAAAACAGTAGATAATGCATCCGAGTCCTGCAATGCGCAGTAGCACTCTGCCTCTCTGTTGTGTGATATAAAAGGAGACCGTAAATTTGGAGTACAAGCCGAAGAAATGAAATTTTCTTTACACCTTTAAGCGGGAGGGGAGTTCCCGATGAGGTTTACGAAAAAAGCAAGGAATCATTACTTTGACATTGATTTTTCTGCAACACTGGTCAAGTGCGTTATCTTGTAGTTCTCAACGAATAAACTTTTGCTTGATTGGTAAGAACAAATTGTTCTGTGGTGTCATGAACACTCACTCACTGTATACCGAGCATCACACCCACAAAACTGTACTTCAAGAATCTGGGTTCACTTGCCTCTAAAGAATGTTTTTACGCGTGACCTTTCCGTAGCCTCATCTCGGATTTCAGCTTTTCGTGGTCATGACCTTGGTCTACGTTCCAAAACAAAGGTCTGCACTGATTCGTCGTTTTTTTTTTCCAAAAGCCCATTAGACGTCTCGTCTGCTAGAAACGCGTCTGCTGTCCTTATCTCTCGTCTCCCATGTCTCTGGTATGCATTTTTCTTTTTCTCGAAGAAAGCCCATTAGAGAACATCAAACGAAAACGCCGTGTAGAGTGGTGTGGGAAAGAACGAGCCTAATAAACATCTTGCTTCACGGAGTTCCCAGCGAGGAAAGAGAAGTATGGGGTCTTTTCCGGAACAATATGTCTGTCTCCCCCCCCCCCCCCTCACCTCTACACTTAGCATGGCCGCGAGTCTCTCTTACGTCTGTTTCCCGTTCCTTTATCATTTCCCGTCGTTTATTCCTACAGGACCACTGTTCGCCCTCTTCTTCTGTCTCGCCTCCCTTCATTTGTCCATTATCGGTTCGTCTGTTATTAGCCTCGCAAGAACTACCACTTCCGCGTTTTCTCTGTTTCACTTCTCCCCGGCCGTCTGTTGCTCGTCTGCTTCGCTTCTGGGAAAGGGGGCGAAGGGCGGGAGTAGCAGACGACACGCATAGTTTTTGTTGTAGAAGACTACAACCTCATGGCAGCGTGCCATACGCGGCGGCTTGTCGCGACTCACTCGTCTTTCTGGATGAATACTCACCTCGCTCGAAAACTTACTTCTTCGTTTCTCAATTTTCACGCCTCTAAAACAGCACCCCTCTCCCCCCGTTACCATTGACCCTCTAAAGTAAAACACTTTTCTTCACCACACCCAGGAATTCTCGCCGCCTGATCTTCACGAGGTCTCCGGGAAAGTTTAGTTTCTTTCCCTATGATACAGCGACCAAACAGCGGACTCGGAACTGCAGCGGTGGCTGGGTTGCGCCTGTTTCTGCCCTTCCTTCAATTTTGACGTGCGATTCACCAAAAAGACACCCCTCCCCCCTCTTTCTTCTTCGAGAGGGTTCCTGTTCTTCAGCCCGCGCCTTCGTTATTACTCTCTTTTCTTCTTCCCCTTTATCCTCTAACTGTTCCGTGACGGGGGTGGGGGACCCGACGTGAAAAAAAAAAAAATAGCCAACAACACCACAGTTCCCAGCCCACCCCCCGGTGTTTCGAACAAACCCACAAGAGAGATGAAGAAGGAAGAAGCGAGGGCGGCGTAGAGTTTCCGCACCCTCTGTCGGCATCCTTCTGAAGAACCGCGTCGCATCCACCGTTCCCTCTTGGGAGGGTGGAGGGGGGGGGGGGGTGACGCGCTATTCATCATGCACCCACTCTACCCCCCTTCCCTCGTTTCCAACTTGCTCCCCTCTCCCTTCCGACAGTCTTTGACGTACTTCGCACCGCCGTAACCGCAGTTGGAATTCAGCAGGAGAACCACCTTCTCTGGCCAGTGCACCAGATCCAGAGGGGCACACGCCCCTGTTCTCAATGCGTCTTTCTTTCTTTCTTTCTTTCTTTCTTTCTTTCTTTCTTTCTTTCTTTCTTTCTTTCTTTCTTTCTTTCTTTCTTTCTTTCTTTCTTTCTTTCTTTCTTTCTTTCTTTCTTTCTCGATTACGTGAAACGTGGCACTGCTTTGGCCGGTCCCTGGGTCGCCCAGCACTGCCTGCAAGCCTGCCTGCCAAGAAGGAGAGAGCACCAATGCCGTGACAGCGCGCTTAGCTCGAGCATTAGTATTTGTTCACGGTCCCAGTTTCATTTGCTTTATTGATTTTGTTTCCTTTCTTTGATCCACCGCGCGTCTTCTGCAGGATCCTAATCCTCCACGAAGGGAACCGGCCCCCATCTTTCTGGAGTGCGAAGTGAAAGCTGCCAGCAGTGCCCAGCATTAACGGAGTTCCCCTGCTTGGGGCGCGCATGCCGCCTGCAGACGCAAAACTGAGTGCGCGGCGGACGACTCTGTTCCGGGCAGATTGTGATGAGCTGTGGACTGGGTGGCTCTTGGGATTTGGCCACATCTCGTGGAGCTGACTATGAAAAGGAGTAAAAAAAAAGTGCCGCCATATCCACGAAGTGAATGATGATGAGTGGGCGAAGCTCCGGAGGTAAACCTGGTAAACCATGAATCCTCTGTACATTTTGCCCACTCGATTTTATTACATCGCTCCCCCTAGCGTACGTCGCCGCACTAAATCGAACGATTTCCTTCAACCAAAGACACGCGCCATATGTGACATCATTCCTATTTTATAAGATCTCGCGTCTTTCATCAACTACAAGTACCGCTTTCTAGTTTATAACATCTTGCATCTTTTCATCATCAGCTACAAGTACCACCATCTAGTAAACACTACAAGAACTAAACGAGAGGTGGCTACATACAGGAGACGGTACCGCCATCTAGTGAACACTGCAAGAACTAAACTAGAGGTGGCTACATACAGGGGACGGTACCGCCATCTAGTGAACACTGCAAGAACTAAACTAGAGGTGGCTACATACAGGGGACGCACAGCCCACGCCCTAAGGAGCTTCGCCCCTAAAAAATTTAAGCGGTACAAACGTGTGACGCTTTGGAGTGACGCAGATTCAGTCTCAATTGCGGTAAACGTCGGCCGGCTGCCGCAGAGGTGTGCTTGACGGGGCTGTTAGGTGCATTATGAAAGCCAACAAAGCAATGCCTCGGACAGGACGAAGTGAAGAAGAGTCAAAGTGGAAGACAAAGAGTGCGTACAAATGAAGAGCAGGATGAAGACGAGTCGAAGTGAAGGACGAAGGGAAGACCCAAATGAAGGTGAAACCGAAGTGGGGGATCAAGTGGAAGTCCAAACGAAGGACAGCATGCAGTGAAGGATGCAGTGAAGATCAGTAGAAGTGAAGGATGAAGGGAAGACCCAAACGAAGGTGAAGCCGAAGTGAAGGATGAAGTGACAGTGCAAAGAAAGCACATGACAAAGTGAAAACGCAACCGTGTCTGTCATCCTCGCTTTGTGCTGTCCAAGGCACTGTTTTGTTCCGTATCATAGTGCGGTTGCGTCGGTTGCGTGATAAGCAGCTGGGATACCAGTTTCACGGGTTCTATATCAAAACTGCCACGAAGACCGCATTTAAAGTGAGAATAATTGCGTATACAAATAACGACCACGTTGACTTGGACTCAGGGGCAAGCCAAAAAAATGCTGGGGGTTCAAAAATGAATGCGATTTCCGGCAGTTCCCAGCGAACATCATAACAATATGACTTTTTTTTTTTGCTCCGAAATTCTAGTATTCCACGTTGAGGACTTTGTATGTTTTTTTAATCACAACAGAATTTTGAGACAATTTGTTAACGTCTAAACAGCGAAATCAGTGTAGCGAACCGACGCCTTTAGAAACAAGTCTAATGGTCCCTTATTTATTGGCCTAAGACGACTAGAAGACGGAATTCAGGTAATGATCGCCCGCTCCCGAGAACTTTCGGCACCCGATGGGGTTACACACTGCCTTCGGTATTGGATGCATGTTAAGCTTTTTTTTGTACCTCACGGAGTTTTGGGGTGCCTCCGGGAACTGGCCCGTCTTTGACCGAGTGACGAGGTCTTGTGTTTTGAAAACGTTATGACACGTGACTTGACACATGAAATCTGTCGACCTGTGGTCACGACACCACATGTCGGCATCCCCCTGTGTTGACGCCGACGTCTCTTTTTCGCTTTGACGTGGCATCTAAGGCTTTTGCTATAATGAAGATCACACCACGTCACTTTGCAGTTCCGCCCACCCGAACAAGTTTTTGTTCCACCCGCTTCATCATCCGCACAACACATCGTATTTCTCTCTCTCTCTTTTCAGTAATAGCTCGAAGCTAGCGCGTTTCAAAAGAGACACCCTCCCCGTGTAGAATTATACGTTTACTTCGGGAAAAATTTATGCGCCACCTCCCTTCTTTCCTTCACTCGTTTTAGGCTCGATCATTCGCGCCGCTTCTCTCGCTGCCACGAACAGCGTCTCGCAGCAAGCTGCCGCATCGCTGGCGGTGCCAGAGCCGCCTTGCGGCTGGAAGGCGGCGATGACAGGTCTTGAAAAATAGAGCAGAGTTGCGCTCGTTTTCGTACCTTCTCGCGTCTTCCGTTTACTTTATTTTATTTTTCGATACATGCCACTGGTGTAGAGAGAGAGTCCTTGTAAGTGCGAATGCTCGCGGACTATGCACGCGTAACTGGAAGAAGGAAAAAAAAAAAGGATATGCGATGAAAAGCAGTCCTACGGAGGAACGCATTCTTGACACGTTGTGAGGAATTTCTCAAAACAGAACTAAAAAGGGCCCTCGCGTTTGCTGTCAGCCCCGCAGAGCGCACGAGTGAAGAGGTGAAACGAGAGAAGAAATAGTTCGAGACAGGAGACGTGCCGATGTCTGTTTTATTTATATTCTTGAAAACAAGAAATAAATATCGACGGTGTGTTTCTTCTCAGAAGAGCCATCAGTCTTCTTTCTCCTACCGCGGAGATGCCACGCTAGGCGGACGAGCAAAATTTCTCGGAGCTATAGTGTTTTTGAGCAGAAGTAACATGATAGCATCGTCTCTACCAAGAGTAGGCCATGTATACAGTGCAAGATTTCTGGGAGATTACTGATTAACTCGAATAAACTATCAAATGATGCTCATGTGTGTGTAGGTTTGTAGCAGCGCGCAGTGTTATCTCCATTCCCGAGAGATGTTTCCCAGCGATGTTGGTGACGTGGCTTTCTGGCACGCTTTTTTCATTGGCAAATGTAACTTTTTGCATCCAGAGTGCTGGGCGAGAAAAAGTTAAAGAATAGAAGGCTGCAGCTTGCCTCGTGAAACAAATGATTTTGTATGCTTGCAGGTATCTCTTTGTGAATGTGCGTACCAGTGGGGGCATATATAGGGCCCACTTGCCCTGTAGCCCTCCATATTTGTGGTTGAGGGAAAGTCTACGAAGCATACACATGCACCCGCTATAG
Source organism: Rhipicephalus microplus (assembly GCF_043290135.1). Taxonomy (NCBI): domain Eukaryota; kingdom Metazoa; phylum Arthropoda; class Arachnida; order Ixodida; family Ixodidae; genus Rhipicephalus; species Rhipicephalus microplus. The sequence continues at coordinate 30,218,829 of NC_134708.1, read as the reverse complement.
AGTGGGTATTCGCTCCCGTGTAGAATACACGCTGCGGAAGCGTTGGCTCAAGTGACATTCCCTGTTTGAAGATATTACACTTTTCACGTCTCATATTCTACTGAACTTCAAATTCGGAAGAAAAGGTGGTTAATATAGTAGCCGCAATATACTCCCCTGAAGCAATCGCAATATCGCAATTACTCCCTTCTTTACTTTACAGGAAGTATATTACGACAACACGCCCTTTCTCTGTGTTCCATGTCCACGCTGTCCCTGTTGCATCTCGGTGGGCCTGAGGGGACAAAAAGGTACACAATGGTCGTGCCACTGTTTTCTCCAAATAATTTATGTTCCTTAGTTATCCTGGATGCGTGAGCCCTTTTGCATTGCCCTTTTTTTTCCTCCAGCATAAAATACATTCCTTGATACGTTCACCTTTCCCCTTTTTTGCCTACTTATATATACCACTCGTACGTGAGTGACTGCTCGGGACACACGGGAGCGTCGGGATAGTACGTGTCATTGCTCCCTACTGGGGGTGCACCTCGTAATCCCGCCGCTTCAATGGCGCGGGGATCTTCACAGAGCTCTCCATACTCCCGGCTTTGTCCCTATATCATCCCGGTGTATAGGGAGAGGAGCCCGGCCATTCCGTCTTGTACTCCTCTTCACCACCACTTCCCCCACCGCGCGGAGAAACGGCGCGTGGTCTTCACATTAAGGAAAGGATCGCAGCAGAGGGAAGCGGGGGGTCATCTCCCTATATATGATTGCCGTTCTCCCGCTTTCTTCCTACGTGGTAAATTGTTTTGTTCCTCTTTCTGTGTAATCACCCTGCTTTGTTGTTGTTGTTGCAATGTTGCGCGTTTCTCGTTGTCGATGCTAACGTCTTGTGCCTTCTCTTCCTCATTCGAGCTACTGTCTTCTTAGTGGGAAGCGGTCTTTAACGAGGGACCCGAGACACTGTGCGTACAGAGCTCGTGGCGGGAAACAGGGTTTGAAACAAATGGACTTTTTTTCCCTTTCCTTCGCTAATGTCCTAAACCTCCCGTTTACTGTTACGCGTTGCCAGCCATCGCTTCCAAGATGGTTGGGTTGTAGAAAATGGGGAAAGGGAGCGGTGCCGTCTTACGCTGCAGAAAAAGAAGAGCGGTCCTGCGTTGAAATCTCGAAGAAAAAAAAAGGAAGCGAAATGGGGAAGGGCGTAATTGATGGGAAGACAGCGAGAGCCTCAGTTCCGACGTAATGGATATAAAGACTCCCGTCTCTGGAAAGACTTGGAAAGAAACGGGTAATTTTCTCCGGCCTCTTCTAAAAATGAAAGCTCTGTACGAATCTTTGTAGTTGCTGAAATTTTCTCGCTGCTGAAACGAGGGAACCTCGAAGAGAGAACGTGCTCAGGTGTGTCTTGAGTCATATGAGAAATAAAAAAAAAGCAAGACTAAATAATTTTGCACTGGCCTAAATAGTTCTTTTTTTAGACGTGGAGCACCAGAACACAGCTGATTAACTATGTATTTTGAGGCCTTCGGTAGCAGTATTACGTTTCCCGTCATGGTCATAATCTGGCCAGTCTGTACTTCTACCTCATCCTCACCCACGCATATTTTTACTCAGTTCTCTTTCTCCTTCCTTCGTTCGTGTTGTATACGAGAAAAGGCGAAACATACGCAGACACATGTTAACGTAGTCTACTGCAATCTGAAGACGGCTTGTCAGAACGTTGGCTCCTGCAAAACATTCGTTGCGCGAATTTTTTTCAGTCGCGTCGTGTTTGTTATGGGGCGTGAATGTGAATATTTTGTAGGGAGCTGTTCACTTCTCTGCCAGTTTTTTTTTTTTTTATTGCTGGCAGGTTAAGGCTGCGATATACTTTCGAAATCCTGGGTAGAGGTAGCTCAAAAACATTACGCAGAAGGAGAAAGGGAAATATATGTAGCGTCTCTTCTTCGTTTCCAATTTCTCGCGAATCCTGTACTTCTATTTTTCTATAATATAGCTTCTTGCGGTGCGTTGAAACAAGCGCGCAGATCAAATTTACCAATGAGTTCACATTGATGCCAATCAGATACGTTGGCCGAGTGGAGGCAGATGGTGTTTAAACTCCCCCTTATTTTAGTTTTGGAAACCACACAAGGAAAAAAAATATTGACGGTGAAGCCATCTTTCAAATTATGGTGCCAATTGCTATGAAATCTAATATGTCGACACTGCATTTATCGACGAAAATGCATCACAATGTTTTCCGTAAGGAATTGGGTTACATATCCAACATACCATGAAGTTTCCAGATGCGTCAATGATCTAGGCCAAAGTGGTCGAAATACCAAATAAAGAACATCGAAATCGGTGGCGTAACACTAAGATTGGCGTTCTGGAATTTCGGCGCTAAAATAAATCAAAAATGACTTGGGGCTTCATAATATTTCGGCTAATAGCGAAACAACGATGACAAAGTTGAGAGCAACACTGTCCCCAATAAACAACACATAGCCCTCAACAGATTCACAGCTTCGTTTTGGTGTTCCTCCAACTTATATACACAGAAGAGCAGAGCTCATAGATCTCGTCACAATCCAGTGTGCACACTGTAAAACTGTGTGCCGGAAATAGCGCGTGGGCATCTGCGAAGCCCTTTCCTTCATCGCCCTTGCCGAAAACAATAAAATGACGAAAGAAACCGAAATTATAAACGAGACGCTCCACCCCCGGGCAGTGCACGAGGGGAACGTGAAACAACGAACGTGGAGGTCCAACGCGCTGCATTTCTTTTACTTATTCAGTCTTCCTTTTTCCTAGCTGTACGTACAGATTATACACAACCATCGCTGGCTGACCCTTTCGCGGTTCGTTCTAGCCTTCTCCTCGCCCTCTTTCATATCGGGGAAGCGCCCCCCCTTGCGGTGCGGGCGAAGTGTAAGCAGCAGACACTGTTTACTTTTTGCCTGCTATTACGATTACAATTTTTGTTTTACTGAGACGTGTTTGCATATGCGAAAGAAAGACCACTCTCTCTCTTTCTCTCCTTTTGGTGAAAGGGATGCTCTTCGTGAAAAAGCGAAGACCTATGTAGCTACACGGAGCGGACGCTTCGGTTTTGCCACATTGAAGGCGTGCCGCCGGCGCCTCAAACCATGAATTTGCGAGTATAGAGGAAGAAAATAAGGGTAAGTGGGGAATTACACGGTGAGACAGACAAGAAATGAGCAGCTCTTGAGCTTTTGCTCGTCACGCACAAGATGAATTGAAATAAACTCCCACCGCATTGAGATCTTCGTGTGAAACTATTCGTATCAATGAGGTATGATTTCGAAATAGAAGTAACAGTTACTACTACAGCAGTGGACGTCGATGTAACTGCCGAGAATTCCTTTCACTCGAGTCATCCGTGACTTGTTCCAGTGAACCCTTGCCTATATAAGTACCTCATTTCACTTCGCTTCCTCATTCTTAGCAACGTTCATTCGTTAATTAGCGACACTAGCTAACGCTGTGCTTCATTCTTTTTTTCATCTTTACTATCTTTGTTTACTCATGTCTTGCCATCATTCATTCACTCTCTTCTTCGTTATTCTGTTGGTTCGTCGCTCGATTCTTGTCTGATCCTCTGGCAACTATTTCTTTATCGTCAGTTGTTCTAACTTAGTCACTGATACGCTGCTTCGTTGGTTCTTGCTACACATTATTAATGAAGCATAAATATAACTCAAGCATGCATGCCTCGTTTCTTTCGTTATTTTTCTCTCAATTTTGTTGTTGTCTTACTCATGCATTCATCTTACTATAGTTGCCTATTCTGTTACTCGCTTCAGTGCGTCAGTTTCTCATATCAGTCATTTATATGACCATTCGCTCATTCACTTCCTCCGTTTTTTTTTTTTTTGTTGCTTCCGTCTGAGTGTTCCACTAGAGTTTTGATCTTGTCCGTATAATATTTGACGCTACTGGCTCAAACAACGTGGTTGTAATTGGCGCCTGCTCCTCAGATTATTTTGACTTTGCGGCTGAAATCTCTGTGAAGCATCGCGAGTAGCCACGAAAGACGTGAATACGCTAGATGTGGTGGTAAACGTAAAATGTATTCAGCTAGTATATAGTTTACGTTTTGTGAAAGCAAGTCTACGTTGAGTGAACATGCGCGCATGCGCAGATTCTATCCGGTATTCCTGTAACACGGTAACGTGAAACGTTTACGGAGATGCTATAAATCTGTATTGCTTTAAAGGACAAGAAGATAGCAAAGTAGGTCTCAAGGACAACATAATTGAAATAAACAAGAAATGGACATGGGTCGGGTATGTAGACCGTATAGGCAAAATAACCGCTGCTCATCAGGAGCAACTCACTGGATTTCAAGAGAAAGCAAACGAGCAAAAGGGACACAAAAAAAGTTAGGTGGGCAGAGGAGATTTACTAAGCTAGCGTGTACAACGGCGCAGCAGCAAGCACAAAACCGGATTGATTGGCGGAACATCAGAGAGGCCCTTGCCCTGCAATAGACGTAGTCAGGCTGAGGATGATCGTTGCTCCAGTAGAACACAACTTCCTCTTGCGTAGTACGTCCACTCCGTGGGCACCGACGTCGAGCACCACTTCAGCCAAACACCAGCCCTTGTTTGGTGCCGCAGTTTCCTCTTTTGAGCCGCCAGCAGCAGAAGCCGTCGCTTCGACTGCGGCTTTCAAGGCTTCCGCCGCTGTCGGCAGGAGCCGAGCTAGTTTCTCTCGTATTCAGCCTAATTGGAAAGATGGCCGCCCCCGCCAGCCTTATATACACTATACACAACTACTCCCACCCTTCTTCCCTTGTAGAACCACGTGGCGGGCGCGTGGCGGTGAAGTCTAGCGGTCCACGCCGAGATCCCTCGCGTCAGCTAAGTATAGCGCCCTCTAGGGACTCGAAATGGACAATAAACGCTGCCTTCCACTCTCGCCGCTACAGGCGCCCTCGCACCTTCCCCCCTTCTTTTCTGGCTGCGCTTCCAGTTCCCGACCTCGACATTTGGCCCGCTGTGTTGGCGTCCTTTCCGAGATGCCTGCCACGTCCTTCGCAGTGACACTTTTGTCGCTGTTTCATAATTTAAAAAAAAATATATTAAGCTTCTAGTAAAAAAATGTAGTATTATAGGTACGCCTGGCTATCCGTAATCTGGACATCTTACTTGAAGAAAGAAACGATTCCTAGTCTTTTGCGAAAGGGAGAATGATTACTACAGATTGCTGTGAGAACATACATACATACATACATACATACATACATACATACATACATACATACATACATACATACATACATACATACATACATACATACATACATACATACATACATACATACATACATACATACATACATACATACATTTTCACGACTTCTGCAGCGAGGAAGGATGCACCGCACCGAAATGGCCAAGACAAGGCGTTAAAGATAGTAACCACGCCCACTGGACCCACCAGCAAAGTATACGGTAGGGAGACAACTCAATGCAACCGTTCCCGTCACCTAGATCGAACGCTGCCCTTGCAGAGAGAGAAAGAGAAATAACATGCGGGTCCTCTTGCTACACTACAGCACCTATACGGCCACCCTCCTGGCTCGCGTGACACGTCGCCGATGGAGACCTTTCCGGTGGGCTACTTTTGTTTGTGTAAGTACTTTCTTTCACCATCGCGTGGCTAGCTGGTCAGCCGAGTCCCACACATCCTCCTGCTACGGCTCGAAGAGCGTCACCATCCATCAGGGCACAATTACTCGGCATCCGAAGCCACGGGAGATCGACCGAGAGTGAGTACGGTGCGACTGGTGCCTCCACCCTGGAGGAGCTAGGTCAGAGCTCCTGCTGTATCTTGTTCGAACACAGGAAGTTTTAGAGAATCGCTTCATAGCAGTACATCTATATCTACTTGATATATATATATCTACTTACCTCTATATCTACTTGATATCTATATCTACTTGCATCTACATCTACTTTATCTCTATATCTACTTACATCTACATCTACTTACAGTGATTGTATTTGGAGCTTCAAAAACGTTTATGCTGCCTGTTGTATTGTTGCACCTAAGATAGAGCGCGTGTTAGTGGTTCTCTGACGTCACGCCAGGCTTTGTGTGTCGCACCTTGGATAAGATTCACGCGTAAATGTCTGGCTCTCTGACGTCGTTGTTTTGTTCTCTGTCAGCTTATTAAATGACCACCGCGCGTGTGTGTTGGAGGTCATTTCGTTGTATTGCAAGTAGTAATGAAAAAACATCACACTGTCCATGAAAATTTTCAGCAGACTGTTTCACCGTTTGCATGCAGTGTTAGTACGCTCCTTGTAGCAAGCATTACAACATTCGTCAATCAACTTAATCTTTGAATTTTTCGCCTCATACTGTAGAAAACTATCACCAGTTCGTATGCGATGTCAACATTATAGCTGTGGAAAGCTATATGCGTTTCACCATCTACAGTCTTCCGAAAATCACGCACAAAGAGGTGTTTCATGTGCGTGAATGACAATTCATACTTATGGGAATGAGAATTACAACTTGAGCGAGTTGGAGCGGATGCATCTTGATTTTAACAGTGCACTGGAGAATGATGAACGTGTTGTGCCCTTACTTTTCTTCTAGTCCTCGTTCCCCAGTGCGCTGTTAAAATTAAGATGAACTTTCGGGAAGTTTACACAGGAGATGAAGTTCAGTGCTAAGGCAATGCAGTAAACTGCTGAATATGATCTAAAAAGAATTGAACAGCATAAGCAATGCTTCGAATACACATTTCCTTTCAACGGCACGGCTGGTCAAAGCAACATGTTCACAACAGTGCCGGAAATAAAATTCGCTGTTGAGTTGTTCAACATTAAATCAGTGCTACAAGATATGGTAGTCAGGATTGCGTGTGCTAAACAACATATTAAAATAAAAGCTAAACACCCTTAAGTAAGTGGTGAGTTATACGCTTTTTAAAAAGATTGAGCAACTTGCAAAAAAATGCAGTGGAGGTGGCATCAAATTTCCCATCACTCATTCGATGTGATTACAATCTTTTCTTCAGCTGAGACAAAAATGCCTTCAGTGAGCCGTAAGCCACTAATACTGTCCAGGCCCCCCTTTCATCTCAGACAAGGAAATCCTTTTGTCGGCCTCTTGGCGGCGCTCGTATCCATCCTGAAAGAAGAAAGTCGTTAGCTTGATCCAATTTGTACGCCATATGGCCAACCGCAGAGTGATGGCACCCTTTTTTTCTCTACCATTCCATCTCTGTCTCTCTCTTTCTCAAGCATACGACGTTTTAACACTCGTGGAAGACGGAGAAGTTTCACCGTAGCAAAATATGGAAGCCCACATCGTTCTGCGAATGAAGTATACAGGAAAAGCGCTTCACGGGTTTTCGCGACGCTGAAATATACGAACATTTCGCGTCAGAAAAGAGCTTTCACTCCGACGTTTATTATTATTACATTAGGGAGGCTGTCTCAGTCACAGCAGCCACGGGCTAGGTCCATCCTGGCCCACCCAGGCACACTAGCTAAGCCCATCGCCGCAAAGAGATCTATAACTTACTCAGGCGGCGAGAAACGTGAAAGTCGTTCGGCAACTTTGAGTCCCTGCTGGTCTGCTTCCCCACTAGGGACCGTAGCATTCTTGCTGCACCGCGGCGAACCAGACGGCGCGCAGCAGACGACGAGCGGCGCCGGCAATTGCTCGGCCAGTCCTACTAGCGGCGGTTCGCCAGATGGCGTCTTCGACGGCTAAATGGCGTTCCCTTTGAAGTTTGCCGCCACCCTCGTCTCGCACCGGTCTATACCTACACCTATACGTCTATCGCATGCGGAGCGAAGCCGAAACGGCTTCACGCACCGCCGTTATGGATTCGCGGCGCCCCCTCACTTCGAGCGGGGAGAAGAAGACACGTGCCACAGAAGCCATCAAGATGGCTTCCTCCCTTGACGTACGGCGCCACAGACGTAGCTTTCACATTAACTGCAGGGGTCTGTCTGTGTGTTCTCTAATAAAGATAGAATTGTGGGGAGGGAACATTCCGAATTTCGATGATCGACGATAAGATGAAGCGATGTCAATAAATCGCGCTCGAAATACGTGAGACCGTTACGGATTGCTGTTCTTATGGAGCCGAAGGCGATAGCCAAGCCAACGGGTGTGCAAATGCAACGACGCTTCGGCTGTGCCGGTATCCTTTGAGTTTCTTCCCGCTTTTTTTCTTCTCTTTCTTGTTCTTCAGAATATTATTTGATTTTTGCGGCTTAGTCTTTAGGTTGAAGGCACGTGTTTATGGGGCTGTGGGAATGGCCGCTGGAGGCCATTGTATCGAACAAAAAACCACTCATCGTGTGATAAGTATGCGATCCGTTACCGCGGCCTCGTTATAGAGTCCGAATCCAGAAAGCATTTTTCTAAGGCCGTACACCGTAAGATGATCTCATCGGTTCGATCTCGCCAACGCTGGCCAATCGTAAATGCGATGGTCACATCATACAATGGTGGGTGCGCCAATTTGAACGCTGGTATCTGTAAAGTATATACCAACCTGAGCTCCGGAAACACTGTTAAAACGGGGACAATGACATATTTCAACGACGCCCTACGCATTTAATGCCTTCCTACTTCCCCAACCCCCAAATAAAAAGTAAAAAAAAGCCGAACTCATTCCCTCGAGGCACTCGTAATGAATTTCTTTTTCGACGGTAAAACCACGAGCAGAATATTATTCTGAAATTTCTTCTTTAATAACTTCTTCGCTTCACCCAAGAGCTTCGGACCTTCTCATCTCTCTGCAACCTCTTTTCTTCCCTTCATCCCTTTCCCAGTGCAGGGTAGCAAACCGGATGTGCGTCTGGTTAATCTCCCTGCCTTTCCTTGCATCTTTATCTCTCTCTCTCTCTCTCTCCAAGAGTTTCGAAGCCGCAGGGTAGCAGACGTTGTCGTGATTGCGAGCGAAACCATTCGCTTGCTGTCGCCTGGTTGGTCCGCACCGTTCTGTTCACGCAAGCGCAGCTTTAGCCAATCACGCCAGGGCGAGCGAGTTTCCTCTAGAAGCGTTCTCAGAAGAAGTGGTGATAACAATAGGATACACGTACTCTGTATCGTTTTTTTAATTCGGGTATAGCCTACCCACCACGGTGTTCTAATGGTGATGGTGCTCAATCGCTGACCCGAAGGTCGCGGGATCGAATCCCTGCCGTGGCGGCCACATTTTGCTGCAGTCGGAAGGCTAGAAGCCTGCGCACTTGGATTTAGGTGCGCGTGAAAGAACACAAGATGGTCAAAGTATCCGGAACACTCCTGTACTACGACGCCCCTCATAATTAAGTCCGTTTAGCTTGTACGCATGCTTCTTTACGTTACAGATACTGGTTTAACGTTTACTGTGTTACCGAAACGCAGGATCTTGAAACCTTCAGCTCTCCACACGTAAAGAAATTACGTAAGAACGTAAATGTATACCTTTACGTTTTAGCGAACCGTAAATTGTGATTATAACTGCATCTCAACTATACTTAGATGAGATGACATTAAATCACCGCTGCGGCAATATCGCGAGATGTTTTTTTATCAAGTACAGTGTCTTCGTATGCGCAAAAAAGAGTGCAAATTTACAAAGATACCGAATAATGGTGTCGACATCTTGTGACATTTCGTGTAACCACAGTCATGAACACGTTTGTTTTCGCCCAATGCTCGTGAGGTTAAAAATGATCAAGAGGTAACTACTTTGTTATAAATCTGCGGCGAGGCATTTACACCAGAAGTAGAATGCGCGATGTTCCTGCATTAACAATTTTATGCTTGCCTGGTTCATTCTGACCCCGTACAATGGTGCCGCCTGTACAGCCCTTCGGGGGCTTTAGGGCTTATACGTTTAGGACCTCGGTGATCTCGGCCGCTCTAGCTTTGGTAACCCGCCTGAAGCAATGCGATCGTCATTGTGGCTCTCACTTCGGCTTATCACTCGACGGCTGGAGTCTCCGCAACGCGGATATCGCGAGCAGCCACGGACGAAGGTCGATTTGCGAGATAGGGCTGCAAACGTAAAACCTATCTGGCGAGTAGTTTACGTTCCGTAAAGGTTAACGTTCCGTAAAGACGCGAGCGTGCGCGGATTCCATCCGGTGTCCCGTAACACGGTGATGTAACAAAGTATATGAACAAGCTGAAAGCCCCACTACATTCTGGCGTTGGGTTGTAAAACTTTTGACTGATATAGAGAGACGTTTATTAAGACAGGAAAGCTGAGAGGTGGGCCTGAATCAATTTTGTGACCTGTTACTCGGCGTTATCAAATGTTAGTGGTTCAAAATAGAGGAGAGATAAAGTGTTGGTCTTCAAGAAGAAGGTGGTGATGAAACAAAGCCCTGAAGGTCCAAAAAAACGAACACATGCTTGGTTAGCCTCCCCTGTTTTTCACTCACGTGGAACTCTCTCTCTATCCCTCTTTTGTTTCAAATCGATGCAGACGACGATTTCGAAGAGATTCACCAAAAGACACTTGGAACGTCAAAGCAAAGCAGCTACTCCTCGTTTTCAAACAGTGCACGCTATAGAAGCAGATGACCAGAAAGCCTAAAGGCCTTGAAATGAAGCGAATTCTCTGCGCAATCGTATACGAATGTGTACCGGTTGTCCACAGCAAACCGTTCACCGCTACACTAGCTACGAACAATATGGCTTCGTCTGCTACGCGTCTCTTGCTTCCAAATGCCGGTTTGCTGTGTATAAAAGTAACGCAGAAGAAAAGAAGTAAAAAAAAGAAAACCTCGCGTGGGTGATGTCTGAAGCGCTCGCGGCCATGCTCGCACCATCTGATCACCGCCTGAGAGATTCTCTCGCTAGAAAACTCGCGACGATCCACATATCCGAGGCCCAGAATGAAACTCGATCTACGGAAAGGGGAGTACGGTTGTCTCTCTTTTCTTCGTGTCGACTGTATCCAAAGACGATCCGGCCGTTGAGACTCGAAACTCTAATGACCCCAGGGGGGTGCTTGCTTTTCTACGCACTTTCGACCCGAATCGAGGGCCTGCCTGCTAGAAATAAAAAAAAAAGAAACTAGTAAAAGAATCCGGCCGGAGACGTGATGCTTCGAGTTTTCAATGGGCGCGCCTGGCTGTATGTTTATAAGTCGTTGCTGGAGCATCACTTTGTTTACGCTATCCGTGATGCACACGTACAGAGCACCAGGCGTCTCTTCATTTCGCATTTCGGGCCGTTTCGTGTGTATATGCGTGTTTGGCCTCCTCTCCGCCTCGCAAAGCTTTGTTTTGATGGACTCCCGCGAAGTATAACCCAGAACCCCTGAATGCGGCGCTCGGTGTATCGTTTCTCGCGCCCTCAGTATCGCATTACACTTTCTCGCTTCTTCCGTTCGTGCCTTGCACCCTTTCGCGCGGACAAACTTCCGGAAACGTGAGACGCCTGCCTTTTCGCCCGTCTTTTCGCTTTTTCAACAGCTGAATGTTTTCAAAAAAGAAAAATTAACTAAGCCCTTTTTTCACCGTAAAAAGTGTCGAAAAGCGAAGGTGTAAGTAGGTGAATGTTTTATTCGCTAGCGAGATCACGTGCGTCCTCCTCCTTTTCATAATGATTATTACGAGCACCATTAGTATAATAATCATCATTTCGGGCGTGACGGTCTTTTCACTTTATTTAATTCTTTATTCACAGCGCCCTCCGGCCACGTGACCTGCATGGCGCTTATACTACTACTACTACTACTACTACTACTACTACTACTACTACTACTACTACTACTACTACTACTACAGACTACTACAGACTACTACAGACTACTATGGCAACGATGGCATAGAGTAGACGAAGCTTCAATGCAATAAGACTTGAATACCACATTTTGAACTACATGCTTTCGGCACTACAAATGGGCGTGAAGCATTTTTTTTATTTCGGAGCAGGAGATGGGTGTAACGTTTGGGAAGGAAGGAAAATAGGAGGAAAAGAACGGCAGGGTGGTTCACCAGCCTATAGGCAGCCCGTTTGCTACCCTGCGCATGAGAAGGGGATGGGGAAAAGAAAGATAGAGAGCAGAGAGGGAAGAGAGATAAACAGAGCAGGTGTAATGTTTAATACTGCGAGAAGGCCAATCAGAGCAGAGGATTTAACGGTGCGTGCCTCTGCGGTGTGCAAGGCGCATGCGTGTGGCTTCGCTTCCGTCTGGCCACTCGTGAAGGCTGAACAGACGGCCCACTTCAAACAGACGGCCTGCAGAAGTTGGAAGTGCATCGCGGATGACTCTTGTACCGCACGAAGTAACAACGAACTCGGAAACTAGGCACTATATACACAGGCACAATGCAGTCACTTTCGAAGTACACAGCATACCGTTAATGAAGGCCAAGGGGCAGGGAGGGTGCTCTGTTTAGGAGATACCGCGTGCTTCGGATTAAGTTGTTTATGCTGAGACGTGACGCGACACAACACGTTTCTGCTCTTCACGGGGTGGGTTCAGCAGCCCCGTATAGGAGGACGCCGTGTACGCTATGCTGAACGAGAGACCTATACAGGCCTAAACCGACCTCTGTTCCACACGCTCAACCACTTATGTTCGCACGAGGACACGGCTTTTTTTTCTTTCGATGTTAGGATGCAGATGCGTTGTTCGTGTTACAGGATGCAATACGGGGCGACCGAGTTTGCGTTCTTCAAAGTTTCTAGCGTCCTCGTGAAAGAGGCTCGTATACGCTTCGATTTTTACGTTCGAGGGAGGGCTAGGCCTAATCGACCCCCGCTTAGCCCCGTGGAGCGCAAGCGTGGTATTCTTGCTATAGTGTGCTTCGAAAGCGTGAGGACGATACCTGCGGTGCTTACTGTACAGCTACAAACGTTAGAGAAACGCAGAATATAAAGCGAATATCGAATTGAACAAATCTCCGTCGCACGGCCCAATCAGGTATTGTTTCTGTCCTTTTGTTTTCTTTGTTTGACTGTTATGACCTTTTTGTTTTGTTTTCCTGTGTTAAAAAGGGATTCCAGACTGGTGTTTCTTGAAGGATCGGCTTCAGCAATGTATCCTTAAGCGCTATTTTATAGCCGAGGCACTGCAATTCCCAAGTCTCGCTTCCGCGTGTAAAGCTTTCCAAAAGTATTCATTGGAAAGGTCCGACACGTGACTTCAGCCTAAGCACACGCTCAGGTGCATTAAAGCGACCATTTATTCTTCGCAGGTAATGTAAACCATGACGTACGTTAAGCAATTACTCCACACATGGTTTATCGAATTACCATGCATCTTTTTTTTTTCGGACTTTTTCACGCCATTCCCACTATAAACACTGCACGCCTTTAGCCAACGAATGTGTTCTTTGCCTGTAGTTTTCTTCCCCACAACAATAATCAGGTCAACCCGAAATTCTTCATACACCTTAAAAGCACACACTGTTTTGAATGGTGGACGTAATGTACATTCTCATCCCCACAACAACAATCAGGTCGACCTGAAACCCTTCATACACCTTGAAAACACATACTGTTTTGGTTGGTGAACGTAATGTACATTCTATAGCAGGCGTCTTCTGAGTAAAGCAACATGGATGTATACGCCCTTTATTGCATTGCACACGACGCTGCCTCCTCTGAATAGGATCAAACGCTCACAGGTAGAGTGGAGAGGGAAACATTAGAAAGTGCGGTAAAAGTGAGCAGAAGACGGCTGCACAGTATCGACTAAGAAACTCGCAAGTCACTGGGCATCTCTGGGCAATCTTGATTTTGTTATAAGCGGGCTAAGTGCTTCCGCTAAAAGCACAAGTGAGTTCTCTTTTTTTTTTTTCAGGTAAAAGAAAAAAAAAGAAATTGGATTTTCTCTCTTCGACTTTCGGATGTTTTATCTCATCTTTCCAGAATGCATTGGGAGAAGCTCGAACTCGCCAACAAAACAAAAACTTTCAGCAGTCTTAAGCCTCTAAAGCGCATTTCTTTCGTCCGCGTGTTTGTGTACATGCATATATACTCATATCTCTGTGTGTATGAGTGCGCGCTCGAGGAACAATAAACACAAAATGTCACCCTCTTTGTGCCGTTTCTCTTCGCTATTTGTTTTCCAGGCCTGCCTCAGAGACGACGGCTGCAATCTCGTACATCAGGACGGCGTTGAAAGCGTCTCTCGCGTTACTTTGTGATCGCTATCTCAAAGGGAAGGCCGGCGCACTGCGTTGCGCTTGGTCACCGCTTGAATTCAATTTGCTTCCAAGCTCGAAGAGCTTTCTTACTTTTCTCTCTCTTTCTTTCTTTGTCGTTCGGACATTGTCGTCTATCGAGGCCCCCCTTTCCCCCATTTACCTTTATCTGCGTCATTCGAAGCACCCATGTTGTTTTTCTCTGTAGAACTAAACGCTCAAGTCGGGTCTTGGCGAAAGAAATTCAAAAGCAGAGCTGCATGATTTTGTAACATCTTAAAAAAAAAATAGCGGCGAGATGATTTGTATAAAGTGCGTTGGTGTTGCACCCATTACGTTAAGTTTTCTGTAGCTACTTTTTTTTTCAAACTATGTTTTTGAGTGTTCGGCATTCAAAAAAATTATTGTTCATAATTTTCTGAACGCCATAGGATGTGCTTATGCACTTTGTTTATTAAAATAAAAAAACAAATAAAAAAAACTGCTATCGCAATTCCCTAGGGAGAGGGCATTGTTCCACTAGTTTGGTAAAATAAAAGTGAAGAGTAAAAAAAAGTTTACGTATTCAGATGTACGTACTCTCTATTGCTACACCATACAGCCCTTGTTTTTACTGGTAATTAAGCTTCTTTGTTTGTTTCTTTTGTTCTCCAATAGGGCCCACGTTATTGCTTAGCAACCAAATGATGGCACATAAGCAATATCGCAAAAACTTAATGAAATCAGCTGCAGAAGGAGTTCTGTTAACGCTTGCTAACGTTATAGCTTATATATAGCTGGTGCCTGTGCTGCAGGCATAAAACTTGATAAGTAAGTAAATAGGTAAATAAAAGAATAAAAAAACATATTCAAAGAACAGCAGAAAAAGCCATTAAATTTGACAAGCACTAATAAGGAAAGTGTATTTGTGGCGAAATGCTGTGGCTTTCTTCATTCCTACGTATTCAGGCTTCGTTTTATACTATTCTTCAAAAGTTCCCGGCTGAAGCAAATATTCGCCTTCGTCTTTGCGTCAAAGAGATTTGCTTGTATTTCATTTATTTATTGATTTTTTATAGTTTTTTTAAGTTAGAGTCGGCATTCTTCACGGCCCTCACAAACGTGCCTGCGACGCTCTTTTTGCGAGCTTCAATCGCCTTTTCCTATAAGCGCGTATTTATGTACGCTGTCCTTGCTTGTTTGTCGTATAGATTTCTTTACAATTGACACCCTTTGCTTTTCTCGTTGTTCTACATCGCTTTAGTGCTACCCGACAGTTTTCGATATAGAGACGCTTCACTCTATAGAGCGAACCCATCACGGCGACTTTCGCTGTGCGACTCAAAAGGCCTTAAGCCCTTTTGTGCTCCCCATGGGTGGAGCGGTTGGGATGGGAAGGTTTAATCTTCTTACGCGGCGCTTTTATTCCATTGTGTCTCGTTTTAAAAATTCGTTTCTAGGTTGGTGCTTCTGCGCGAGAATTCGCTTCGAAAAAGAAGGAAGGAATCGAATGAATTGTGGCTGTGCTTCAAAGGTTTTTATGCGCTATCTGCAAAACGTCGCTCTTAGAAATGTCCATTCTATATAGAGTGCTTGGCAGTAAATGCGGTACTTTCAAAGATGGAACACCTCAGTCATGGCAATAATAATAATAATAATAATAATAATAATAATAATAATAATAATAATAATAATAATAATAATAATAATAATAATAATAATAATAATAATAATAATAATAATAATAATAATATAATAATAATAATAATAATAATAATATTAATAATAATAATAATAATAATAATAATAACCACTACAACTGTCGTTGCGTTCAATGTAGTAACTAACTTCCGCGTGCAGGTTTAGGAAGCCTGGACTAGTGCAGTGACCATTGATTCGTCCGTCCTATTTTCGTTAAACTTGGAAAGCCGTTCATGCGCGCGTCCTGCAAAGCGTATCGGGCGGCAATATGAAGGCAATTGATTGGACACAATAAAATGACAATAAGAATAAACAATGAGCGGTTATCGTGGCAGGAATTATGATTAATTTTGCTTAACATCTGTGCGCAGTTCCGCTATGTCGCACTTCCGAAACGTGAAATTGAGTACTGTGAGGCCGCCGCCGTGGTTTAGATGAAAGAAGCGGGATGGATCGAATGCGTCATTGTCTGTGCATAGACGCAGCCTACTGAAATCAAGAAAGACGCGCAACGCGCGTAATTGGTAATTTTTAATTGAGGGGTAGTAATTTCGTATAGCAAAAGCAAACAAATAAGGCACTTTTGTCACTGGTTTTATTGGCCGAACCCTGAACTCGTAGCAGTGTCTGCGATCAGCTTGGCGGTATTCAGTGCGTAGTATTTATTTATTTATTTATTTATTTATTTATTTATTTATTTATTTATTTATTTATTTATTTATTTATTTATTTATTTATGACATATGCATCATCCCAGTGAACACTACAAGAAGGAGGTTGCAGTCAAAATGAAACAATGTAATCACACTCACAAAGCATGGTAAAACAAACAACTCTCCAAAGTGTTCACAATGTCAGGCCAGCGTAACGTTAAGTTGCCTCTCTTCTAATAATGATATCGCGTGGAAAGCTCGAGTGAAACAGAACCTAATAAACAGGATAGCTATCACCCTTACAACTGTAGAATGTATTTTATTTTTCTAGATAAAACTCGTTGGAACATGCTCTACACCTGCCCCCTCTTTTTCTTTCTTAGTGTGCGCATCCGTACCCTCTGCATCCGTATACCATCAAAAAAGCACCGCTAACAATTAGTTCAAGGTTCAACACTCGCCCCATTAAGCAAGAATAATGGGAGCACGGGGATTACGAGATTTGGATTAAAAGAAAATAAGAGGAGTTGAGCAGGTTATACGCAATCGGGAGAAGAGATAAATGTTCCCGGTTCATCAGAGGCAGCGGAATGCAGATCAGGGCAAGCGCGACGCAGCCGAGTACGTTCAAGCGTGCTCACTACAAAATTTGCATATTTAGAGAGCCGCATCAAAGTGAAGCAATGAAGCAGTAAAGTCTGATAAGTTTCGCTTCGATAACTCTGTTTTTTTTTTACAGTTTGGAATTGAAGACTCTCATCAAAAGAAAAAAAATTGAAGTGGAAGTCAACTTTTTTGTTTATCTCTTTTTTAAATTCGGACCAAAAAGACGTACGCCAGAACACTTAGGCGAGTGAAGGGTTCTGTATGAAAGTGGAGAGAGAAGGGAGCACACTTTTGTTGCAGTACCCGCTCCCCCCACCCCCCGCCTTCTTATAGTGGGCGCGTCATAAGGATGCCAAGGCTCTCGTAATGCAAACAAAGCAATGACGTCCTGCACAAAACAGCCTGTCGTTGGTTCCCAGTTTTAAGGGGGGAGGAGGGGGTGGAGGAGCTGTGAAGTAAGTCGTTGTTTGTTGGTTGGTATTATTCCCGAAAACTTGCCTTACCATCATTCTTCATAATGGACAATGGTAGGACAGGTCCAACAGAGTAATGATGTAAAGTTGACTTTGCGTCCTCCTAAAATGCGCCAGGGGGGGGGGGGAGCATCCCTCTCTCTTTGTGTACATGCCTATGTGAGTACATGAGTGGGAACATAACCAATAAAACAAAATCAACTTCGAGACCCCGAAGTGGCGTTTTTCTAAAATGAATGCTGAAACGTCCACAATGTCAAAACCGTTTTTCTTTTCCTTCCAGAACTTGAAATGTCTACGATGCATGACACAAACACCTAGAGTTTCCCAAAAAAAATAAGGGGGGGGGGTGCAAAACTCGCAAGAATTTGCTTTTCTTAGCAGCTTCTCCTCTGGGCAACTCCCGAAAGGATAACAACGCAAATAAGAAAAAAAAAACAATTCTCGTAGTGACACAGAGAAGACAAAGGAAAGCGAGAAGGACATGGTGTTTTCTTTTGCCCTTTCTGCCTCTCGGGCTTTATTCCTTATTGTTCCGTAAACACAGGGCGAGTACAGCGCCTCCTCGTATACACTCCTGGCGCGGGGACGGCACGTCCTCTTATCTTGACGTCCTGTCGGAGGACCGAGTCTTGTGCGACGTCGGAGAGCGAACAAAGACGGCGAGCTGCAGGGGCTGCCCAGACGAAAAGAAAAGCAAGACAGCCGTGCCAGCGTCAAGAAAGAGAGACAGATAAAAGTGAAACTGTTGTCTGCATGCACCGATATGTCCTTTGAAGCTGCCGCGGCTACGGATTGGCTGCATACATACGGCTCATCCGCTCAACAATACGAAACCCGCGCGGTGCTGTATTTTGCCTAAAGGCACGGCTGTATATGTTTGGTGGAGTGCGCGACTTTTCGTTACGCTGAAAGCTATTACGTGGCTTGCGAGTGCTCAGTTTGTTGGTGCGTCGTAAGTATGGGAGCATCTAGAACTCCACAAGCGCACACAAAGAAAAATAAGCTCATAACGAGAGTGATCTAAGGGTATCGGGACGCACGGCCCGCCAGCTGCATGCGGCCGTGGGACGTTTCGCTAGCAGTTCTCATCTTCACAGGGAACAAAATGTTTGGGACTTCTCTAGATGACGCTGGCATCATTTGCTCGCTTATTGCCGTAAGTGACGCTTTGTTCGGGTAACTTACAGAGACGGGACTGATCGCATGGTCGCAAGCATAATTTATTTTATTTATTCTAACTTTTTTTGCGAGACAACCGCGTGCTGTCGCTGTGTGTTGAAACATAACCGCAGAACAAAAAAAGAATCGCCGTTCAGAGTTGAGTCATTCTGGAAATCAGTGTTGTCATGTTTCTGAAATCCTGACGACAAACGCTCCTCAGAAATAATCTATGTATGAGATGCGGGAAGTACGTAATATCGAAAGGAAATTTAAGTGACACTTTGTTCGCTCGCCATCACCTCTGCATTTTATAAAACTTTTTTTTGCTGCCTCGGCATTGACTGAAATTTCGTTACTGCGTCCTGCAAGCTGAGCGGAGTGAGATTACCGCTACATGATTTAGGAAATTTTATTTGTTTATCTATTTTCAATACTGCCAGTCTCGATTAGATTAGATTTGTGGGGTTTAACGTCCCGAAACCACCATATGATTATGAGAGGCGCCGTAGTGGAGGGCTCCGGAAATTTCGACCACCTGGGGTTCTTTAACGTGCACCCAAATCTGAGCACATGGGCCTACAACATTTCCGCCTCCATTGGAAATGCAGCCGCCGCAGCCGGGATTTGAACCCGCGACCTGCGGGTCAGCAGCCGAGTACCTTAGCCACTAGACCACCGCGGTGGGGCACTGCCAGTCTCACTTGGAAACCAAGGCAGGTGGGCATATTGATGGCAACGCGAGCATGTAACAGAATACACACATTGCAGAGTACAGTTGCATTTTATACAACGAAATTTTCTCTCTCACTTGGTACTTGCATTGGTACTTACAGCGAAACAATCAAACATAATACAATTTAAGTCAGATTAAAAAATGGCAGCATATCCACGGAGTAAATGATGGAGAGTGGGGTGAAGCATTCTTCCGTCCATTCGTTCTTGCTTCCGTCCGTCCATGCATCCGTCGTTGTGACCGCCCATGCGTCCATCCGCCCGTCCGTGCGTGCGTCTGTTCGTGCGTCCGTTCCTGCGTTCGTCCATGCATCCGCCCCTGCGTCTGTTCATGCATCCATCCATGCATCTGTCTGTGTGTCCGTTCGTCCATCTATTCAACACTCCAAGTACCACCATCTCGCAACTTTTCATCATATATTTCCCATATAGAAGCGCCGCCATCTAGCGGACATTCCAAGGACTAAACGAAAGGTGGCACACGCACACTTTCTTACGGCTTGCGCTTCGGGTATACTTCCCACCTTTAACCACCTCGAGTTGATGGTATATACTAGTTCACTGTATTCATGGCACTGCGGCCCAACGCTCGCTAAACCTTTCTAAAACCAAGGAGGTTACGCCGAGCGAGTATAACGTAGCAATCCTTTCTTGTCAGATAGTGCTCAATGTACATGCTAATGGCTGCTAATGGAAATCGCAGCGTGCGCGTTAACTAAAAGCCAAATGTTCCTGTCTCTCATTCCCCCTTAGCAGCCATTGGCATGTACATTGAGCACTATTTTTTATTGTTCAACAACGCACAGAAGAAATCTCTCACCGCCACCACCTTGGAAGTCAAAATGTTATACATGTTACACACTTCAACGGCTACGAGGGATGAACGGGTGCCGCTATAAAGAGCTTCGCCCCTAAAAAAGTCATGCAAACAACAAAAGAACTATTTCAATACAAGTGAAATCCTTTGATGGGCTTTTGATGCCTGGTTGGGGCTTTATTTTCTAATACTTCAGAAAAAGGTGATGATTCAATGCTTGCTGCTGTTTGGTCAAGGTGGTTTCACTTCTTAACTGTTGTAGGAAAAAAATAAATAAAAGAAAACGTTATTATTTTTGGTGGCCGAGCTTTGAACGGATCTGTGATTCCTATTCCAACCACTTCTGGTCTAGCTCACGTCCGGTTTTCCGAATATTGGCTGAAATTCTTGTAAAGAAAATGAAACTCGTATAAAATGGATGGTTCCGGTTGTCTATCGTTGTAAAATCTCGTTGCCATTTCGCAACTACGAGTCATAAGAACGGATACTTGACCCGAGACTTTTACATTCTCTCCGTTGCTTCAGTTGACTGGACCGTTTGCAGGCGGGTCATGCGAGAGGCAGAAGCGATAAAGATAACAAATGCGGCGAAGACAAGACGAAACATAATAAGAGTGCTTGCATGTGGCCTCAACAAGAGACCGCAGTTCGGACTGGAGTACGGCCGGGAAAGAGAGGTAGTCTTCGGCTCTTTCGGCGATGTCGTAGGAACGGCTGGGGCCTTTGAAGTGTCTGTTTACGTCCTTCGAAACGGGGAGACGCGCTCCTCCGCGGGGACCTTATACGAGCGCGTGGCTGTGAGCAAACGCCGGCCGCTCCTCTCCTCTGACGTGACCGCTCTGGGGTCCACGGCACGCACTATGCCATTGTTCAACGAGACCGCGTTCGACCACTCTCCCCAAACACTCATGTATGCGAACACGTAAAAGAGAGAAAACAGTATTTTTCTCGCTCGTTGGATTTCGTGCCGACCGGTTGCGCCCCCGTGGTCTCTTGACGACAGCACAGCTCTGGCCGACTGGGCTCTTCCTACGCCATCTCCTGACGCCGACAAGAGCTCTCGCCGAGTGGTGCCCCGTCCTCGGACTTCCTGCGACCGTGTCCCTTTATCCTATCTCCTCTTTACTTCCGTCGTTTTCTGTCGCTCGCTGTCCCTGCGTCTCGCTCTCTCCTTCCTCTCTCTACCTCTTTACCCTTTATTCCTATTGTTTTAATCCCTCCTTTACCCCCACCCCTGGTGAGCTACTGTTGAGGTGTCGCACTCTGATGCAGACAGTTACGGGGCTCACTTTTCTCTTCTTTTCTCACGAAGAATATTTAAGAAAACAGTATTTTGAAAAACCTAAGGATGTATGCTTCTTGGCTGCGGCTCAGCCGTAACAATTTTTCGGGAGATGTGACATGGCGCCGACAAGGAAACAGCACGGGAAGAAAAGAGAGAGAGAGAGAAATAACGAGATGATTGCTCACAGCATTCGGAGAGCGGGTGTAATTCGTTTTAAATTGAACGCACTCCCCACCCGCCGCCTCAAGCTCTGTCAATGCCACTGATTTTGGCAAGGTCTATAAAACCTTTAGTATGCCTGCCGTAGAAGACCATAAAAACAGGACCACCCAACTGTCATCTACAAGCACCGTAACGGCTTAAGTAGCTGGTAAGATTGTCATGCTGATAACGCCGAGGACGCGGTTTCGATTCTCAAACCCAGCGGCTGCCTTACAGTGAAGGCGGAAGTGCAAGACCACCCGAATGCTTATGTACATTTAGGTGCACAATCCCAGAAGGTCGGAACTTAGTTCCGAGTGTTTGCAGTCCGGTACACCTCGTAGTTATGTCATAGTGTTGGCACGTGAGTCTCTATTACCTGTCGTCACCACCACGACGATCACATTATCATAATCCTGATATTTGGGTACGTGCTCGTCAGCACTGGAACGGCAGAACAAACGCACGCCACGTTTAGGATTTGCGAGCAGTTGAAACAAAACAAATATACTCTTCAAATATGGTTCACTTGTTTTCTTCTTTGATAAGATCACTGTCAGCAGCGGTGGAGTCCAAGCCTACGCTACTGCAAAGACCATGCCAAGGATTGTGCCACTGCAAAGATTCGAGCAGAGCAGCCACGTTTCATTCATTTCTTCCATTTCCTTTTTTGTCCTATTTCGCCCTTGCATTTTCGTGTAGGGTGGCGACACAGAATCTATTCCGAGTGAATGATTATGTCTTGCAGGACATCATCAACAGGGTGGGTGCGAAGCAGTGGCGTGTACTCTGTAAGATTGGTTGGCAGCCCTTCTTGGGCGTTTACCAAGAAGCGAGCTATTCCGAAAATGCGGGTACACCTTTCATTCCCATTCTCGGCATCTCTGAACAACTGCGCCATCTTGTACCGAACAACTGCTAAACAAACGCTCAAGATTTCCTCCTATACTCCAAAAAACTTTCACTCAAGTTTCTTCGGCACGGTCGTCAAACAAACGCCACCCTCGGCAAAGCGTCCTTCCGTTTGTAGAGCAGGAACGCCTGACAGCTATAGCTCGGTCCACAACGGAGCTTGCGAGTCAATGCAGCTTTCCGATAGACGCTACGGCGGGCATGGCAAGGTGCCGTCTCCTACTAAAGACACTGGAAGCACGTTTCCCGCATGAAAGCCTCGGGGGGAAAACGGGGTTTCGAAGACCGGGACGGAGTGGCAGCGTTGTGCCGGTTCCTCCCGCCAGACATCGAAAGCGAGGGGATGAAGCCACCTTTTGATCGATTGGCCTCGACGCGACGTTGTTTGGCGCAAAGGTTCAGCGGGCGCGTTGACCCGTTCTAGCGATAGGTTCGTGACGCCGGGTCCTTTTCTGTCACCGTCGTCGCAAGCTCTTGCTACCCCCTACTCTTCCGGCTACCAGAGAGAGAATTAATGAATGAAATGAATTTTATTTGGACCAGGCTCTTTGTACTTCAGCCCTAAGGTGAGTGGCCTCCTCAGTCCAGGTAGCCGTGGCTCGCTGCCGCTGCTCGAGCCCGGTTCACTAATCGTGGCTGGTTGTCAGGGTCTTGCGTCACCAGCAAAGCCACAGTATGGTAGGGAGGTTAACTAGACTAAGTTCAGTTTGCTACTCTACACGGGGGAGAGGGGAATGAGGAAGAAAGAGAGAAAGAGGAGGACGAGGAGATACGCATTGCGCATAACACACACACCGCACACACAGTTCAGGTTTCACAGGCGGTCGCACAGTGATGTTGCCCTCAAGAATTGTAGAAGGGCTCGTGTGGCTTTCTGGGTTGAAGTACGTGAAGAGCACGCTCCCAAGATCTTCTCCAGAGTCAAGGGTCGATCATCCAGCCTTCTTAAGGCAGACTGGAGAGTCCGGCGATCTTCTCCAGAATCTGGACAATGGCACAGGACGTCGTCGAGAGTTTCTACACAATGGCAGTCATCACAGCCGCACCGCGCATAATACCACACTAATGCGTTGGAATCTTCCACTCGACGCCCACGGAACCTCGCTTCATTACTGCAATTACAGCTGCCATCAAAGACTTCGCGACGGGATGCTACAATACTGTGTCGGTTGTGGGTTGTCGTTGCCTTCACCAATTCATTAAGTTATCGCATTGGTATGGCTGGATTCCGTCTACCAAATATGCAACTACGTCCATATAGGTTGGCAGCAAGTCTGCTTGTTTCTTTTCTTTTTTTTTTAAAACATCACTGCCAGTGTTCTTAGTAGAGCTTTTGTCGGCACCTTTGTAACGCTTCAAACTCGCTTACATTTGCGACTTGCACCAACAGAGTGACCATTCTTGACTGGCGATCAGAAATTGACCGAAGGCGACCAATATTCAACCCTCGGCGCGCTTCTTATACCCGTCGCCACGCAGAATACACGTCTGCGCACATAAGGCTCGCATCGGGAATCGCCCCGCAAAATAGGCTGGCATACTGTTCCTGCGAATTCGATTGGTTCAGACGCTCGCGACCTCAGTCGCGCTACTGAGAAGCCGAGCAGCGAGCGACTGAGCAAAAGCAGTTGCATTGCGACCAAAGTGGCTGTTTGGGACTAAACAGACTAACTATATAGGTCGCGCGATTGGTGCTACTTCCAAGCCTGAATGAGCCCTCGGGGCAGGAGGCAGGCACGTCATGCACAGCGGCAGCGTTTGCGTTCCAGCATGCCTCTGCTTGCGTTCCCGCGCAGCCGGGATGCGTGTTTTTGGGTGAATGGGCGTGTAAAATGGGCCTCGGTCACACTTGAATGCAACCGCGCGTCCTTGAATGAGCATATTGTCACGCAGGATACACTTGGGGTAACATTAAAAACACAGAAAAAGCGAAGCCATCGTTGGTGATAACTGTTCAAAGCAGGAAAGGCGCTCCCCGCTGCATAATACTGAGTGTCATTTAAAACGCAATAATGAAACGCAGACATACTTAGAAAAGACTTTCAAAGTGGAAATACTTAGAAAGACTTGCGAAAAAACAAGAACATAGAAAGGCTTCGAAAAAAAAATGGGAAGGGAGGGGTGTCGTCACCTTGCATGGTCGTCTCGATGATTGTCACAAAATATTAGAGCTGTCTGCATTCTTTTTTTTTCTCTTTTTAGCGTACGTCGCTTATGCGGAGACCTCTCGATACAGTGTCTCGAAACTCGGCACGCCAAGTGACGAGAGATGCCTCCGAGATGCCCGTCACGCCTGCCCGACGTTGTTTCTCGCTGCCTCAGAGACGAGACGAGGTCCACCGTGCTCTTGTCCCCCGCCCGCTGTTCCGATAATAACCCGATCGAAGGAGGTGCCAGACATGACAGTGCAGAAAAGAAAGTAGCCTGCCATTTGGGCTTGCTCAAGCGTCTATATACGTATATGTAAGGGCTGTGCCCTCCAATCAGAGTTGACGAGTGTGCGATGACACGTCGGCTACGTCAGCAGCACGGACCACTGGAACGCCTGGCTTCCCGTGCTGACGCGTAGGAGTGGGCCGATGACCCGGCTGGCACGTCTTTTATGTATAAGAGCAGTGCTGACTTAAAGAATCGGTTCAGCGCTCCGTTTGTGTGGTAACGAACGATACCATGAAGGAAGGACATTATCGCTAAATAGAGATTAGGATAAATACAATGGATTCGGGGGAAATAGAAACACTCATATGCATTCGACAAAGACGACTCGAAAGCAAATGCCATTTTTTTTTCTAATTCCATTTCGATGAATCGAACCTCCCCCACTCCCTCTCGATAGCTTTCTTTGCCTAACGGTTTCGCATGACCTCCGGGATAGGAGGCATGGCAAGCCTTCTGCACCTAACCTGGTTTTGAACGGCCTCCGAGATCAGGCCACATTTGACCAAGTGACGACGTCATGTGGAAAGGTCATCGTGTGAGGTCCTAGTGACGCCACAAATTCTGGCGATTTGTGACGTCATGCCGACGTCATCAGGGACCGTCCTGGCGCAATGATTTTTTTTCTGCATCGCTCGTGCTGGCGTCGTGGACGGTCAAATTCAGCGTTTGATGACGTATCTAAGGCCTCCCTATATATACGCCTTAAAAAAAGAAAATTGCTTCCGCCTCCGTGTTTTATTAGGTGGATGCACAACGGAGAAGGGGAAGTGATTTTAAATGAAAAGAACATAAAAGTGAGCCCCGTGACTGTCTGTCAGGGGGAGGACACCTCAACAGTAGCTCACGAGGGATGGGAGTAGAGAAGGGATCAAAAGGATAGGATTAAAAGGTAGAGAGAGAAAGAGAGGGAGGAGAGAGCGAGGCGCAGGGACAGCGAACGACGGAAGTAAGGAGAGGACAGGAAGGATGGACACGGTTGCAGGAATCCGAGGACGGGGCACCACTGGCGAGAGCTCTTGTCGGCGTCAGAAGATGGCGTAGGGCAAGTCCAGTCTCGGCCAGAGCTACGCTGTCGTCGAAGATCGGCGTCAGGAGATGGCGTAGGGCCAGCCCAGTGGGCCAGAGCTATGCTGACGTCAGAGATTGCGAGGGTACAACCGGTTGGCACGAAATCCAGCGAGCGAGACGCACTGCGGAGCGTGTGAGTTATGCTGTCGTTGTAGCCACATTATGTTTATTTTCTATGTTGCTTCCTACTAGCAACACATCTTCATTTACTCTCTGTCCGCCGCGAGCGCTCGCGCATTGTGTTTGTTGCGGAGGACACGAGGCACAATACGCGATTCTCGTTTTGGCGTTCTTGTTCGTCGAAGTTATGAACTTTACACACAAACGGAAACGAATTTGCGAGGTCATCATTACACCTATTTATGGGCATACTTCTGCGAAGTTTTCCTGGAGACATTCTTTAAACTATTCGAGAGGATGCCCGTGTGCTTCCATTAAGCTCTCGCGTGAAACCCCTGCGAGAAAGACAGCCTCGCTCATTGTGCAGCATGCGTTAATTCTGCCCGCTTCATCAGACGGAAGGGTCACCGACCCGCTCTCGCAACTCACAAAGGCGTGCGCTTTTGTCACCAAACTTAGTTCGCCTTTCCGGAAGTTGAACTTGCGAGCGAATCGCGAACAAACAGAAACCGAGCATACGCGTACACACGGAGCTAAGACTAACTCGAGTTCACTGCCACAACAAACAGTGGCCCGTATTTCCTTTCTTTTTTTCTCCCCTCGAGACAGCATCATTCATATACTTCCTAAATGACAACGGGGGGCGGACCTGGTGACAGTTGGCTAAATCTGTGCACAGACGCTCGAGTTGTGTACTACGCTGACGTGTACACAGTGTATGCCTACGAAAGCAGAGGGGGAAAGTGAGCGGTGTGCTAGGTTGTGGAAGCAAGTCTGCGTATCCCAGTTTCTCTCAATCATTCTCTCTCTCCCCCTTTCTGTATCTATGCTTATATGATGGGTGTGTGCGTTTTCGTATGCGTGTGAGTGATAGTTTGCGCGAGAAAGATTACAGGGCCGTTTGTGGCGGGTAGCGTAGGTGAGGGGAGGGGGAGAGGTCACCACACGCGACCTCAGTTGCAGGAATTATATAATGAGACAAATGCGCCCCACCGCGCGAGCCGAATGACACAATGCGTGGCACACTGCACACTTCCTGGGAAGCATCCTTCTTCCACCTGCGAGCGAGAGAGAGGCACGTCATGACCGGAAGACAGCTATGGTTGGGGTGCATGGAGTCTAAAAGTACGTGCGCCGTTGTGCCGTTAGAGGAGGGATGGGGGGAAAGATTTCGAGAGAGAGACTCCCTAGAGTGGGTTCATCGCGTCTGGATTTCGGGCTCCATTGGAGGAGAAATTGGAAGCGCTACGGCTACTGCGGAGGACGCGCGCACGGCGAACGTTGATGTGTATATATAGGCACGAGGGCGCAGGCCGAGCGTACCGCGTTCACCCGCGTATAGGGATGCCAAGACCCAGTGGCTTTTCGGTTCTCTTCATTGGCACGTTTCTATAAAGGGAAGAGGACGGCGAATGTGCACCCAGAGATTCACTGCGAGGCTTGTTTTTGCGGAAATATTGGTGGTGTACCCATTTGTGGTTGGCTCACTCTTCTATACATTCACCTGAACATGGCCTCGATGATATTTTTTTTATTCTATTCAAACAAGCAACACACCGGTTTTACTAGTGTATACCGTAGGTAGATAGAGAGATTACTCGGAAAAATTGTTATGCACTTGTTACAGAAAAAATCAGTTGTGACGTTCTCAAGCACTGCGACGGAAGAGAGAGAGAGAGTGAGAAAGGAAAGGCCGGGAGGTTAACCAGATATCGGCATCTGGTTTGCTACCCAGCGCTGGGGGTGGGGAAGTAGGGGCAAGAAAGAGGGGTTAGATAGAGGAAAAAAAAAAAAACGCACGCGCACTCATAAAAAAAAAAAACGAAAACACACACAGGAAGGGCGTCCCAGCTTTTCCTGTGTCGATTTAGAAAACCACTATAGCAAGTAAACGCGTGCCAGTGGTGGTCGGGTCCTATTCATTGTACGACATTCGGTGGCTGGTGAAATAGGGTTTGCTGGCACCAAAGTAGCTCAGGATATGCGTACCAAAAATAGGCCAGGCTGTTGGTGCGGGAAAAGTTAACGATTAGAACAGCAAAATTTGCATTCTGCAGATGACGTTTATCTGAAGCGAGGTTCATATGAAATTTCCCCAACTTCTGTATGAGACACAGCTGACTGACACCTCCCTCCCCCCCCCCCCTCAAAACGAAGGTGATAGATAAAGGCACCTGTAATTTGGATTGTTGGGGAAAATACCTTGCCTCTATGTTTCGAGCTATGGCATGCATTCAAGATTGCATCCAAGTTCTAGACTCCCGTTCTACCCGTCATGGTGAGGCTAGTAATTGAAGCGCTCGTCACGGGGTCGACTCCCGGCCGCGGGACCGATTACCGGTTAAAACGCTCAGGACCCATGTACTTATACATTTAGGTGCCCGTTAAAGAACCCCAAGGGGCCGAAATTTTCCAGAACCCTCCAGTACGGCGTCTCTAGTAATGATGTCGTGGTTATGTTTTGGGGAGCCTGTACTAGAACCTCATGGTTGTTCCATGGCATTTTAAATAAATGATTGGTTGAATAAATGAATACGTAATTAATTAATTCATTAACTAAATAATTGTATGGTTATTATTATTATTATTACTATTGATTCCCGTTCTTCCAAGTCACGCCTTAAGCAAGCATGTGCGCATAATGGCGCGACTGTCGTGGAATGGCGTTCGTGTACTACACGAGTGTATACGGTATACAGGGACCACCACGAAACGAGCGTACAATTAGTTAATTAACTAATTACCCTATTGATTAGTTTGTTATCATTATTAGTATTGATTCCCGTTCTTCCAAGTCACGCCTTAAGTAAGCATGTGCGCATAATGGCGCGACTGTCGTGGAATGGCGTTCGTGTACTACACGAGTGTATACGGTACACAGGGACCACCACGAAACGAGCGTACAATTAGTTAATTAACTAATTACCCTATTGATTAGTTTGTTATCATTATTAATATTGATTCCCGTTCTTCCAAGTCACGCCTTAAGTAAGCATGTGCGCATAATGGCGCGACTGTCGTGGAATGGCGTTCGTGTACTACACGAGTGTATACGGTATACAGGGACCACCACGAAACGAGCGTACAATTAGTTAATTAACTAATTACCCTATTGATTAGTTTGTTATCATTATTAGTATTGATTCCCGTTCTTCCAAGTCACGCCTTAAGTAAGCATGTGCGCATAATGGCGCGACTGTCGTGGAATGGCGTTCGTGTACTACACGAGTGTATACGGTATACAGGGACCACCACGAAACGAGCGTACAATTAGTTAATTAACTAATTACCCTATTGATTAGTTTGTTATCATTATTAGTATTGATTCCCGTTCTTCCAAGTCACGCCTTAAGTAAGCATGTGCGCATAATGGCGCGACTGTCGTGGAATGGCGTTCGTGTACTACACGAGTGTATACGGTACACAGGGACCACCACGAAACGAGCGTACAATTAGTTAATTAACTAATTACCCTATTGATTAGTTTGTTATCATTATTAATATTGATTCCCGTTCTTCCAAGTCACGCCTTAAGTAAGCATGTGCGCATAATGGCGCGACTGTCGTGGAATGGCGTTCGTGTACTACACGAGTGTATACGGTATACAGGGACCACCACGAAACGAGCGTACAATTAGTTAATTAACTAATTACCCTATTGATTAGTTTGTTATCATTATTAGTATTGATTCCCGTTCTTCCAAGTCACGCCTTAAGTAAGCATGTGCGCATAATGGCGCGACTGTCGTGGAATGGCGTTCGTGTACTACACGAGTGTATACGGTATACAGGGACCACCACGAAACGAGCGTACAATTAGTTAATTAACTAATTACCCTATTGATTAGTTTGTTATCATTATTAGTATTGATTCCCGTTCTTCCAAGTCACGCCTTAAGTAAGCATGTGCGCATAATGGCGCGACTGTCGTGGAATGGCGTTCGTGTACTACACGAGTGTATACGGTACACAGGGACCACCACGAAACGAGCGTACAATTAGTTAATTAACTAATTACCCTATTGATTAGTTTGTTATCATTATTAATATTGATTCCCGTTCTTCCAAGTCACGCCTTAAGTAAGCATGTGCGCATAATGGCGCGACTGTCGTGGAATGGCGTTCGTGTACTACACGAGTGTATACGGTATACAGGGACCACCACGAAACGAGCGTACAATTAGTTAATTAACTAATTACCCTATTGATTAGTTTGTTATCATTATTAATATTGATTCCCGTTCTTCCAAGTCACGCCTTAAGTAAGCATGTGCGCATAATGGCGCGACTGTCGTGGAATGGCGTTCGTGTACTACACGAGTGTATACGGTACACAGGGACCACCACGAAACGAGCGTACAATTAGTTAATTAACTAATTACCCTATTGATTAGTTTGTTATCATTATTAATATTGATTCCCGTTCTTCCAAGTCACGCCTTAAGTAAGCATGTGCGCATAATGGCGCGACTGTCGTGGAATGGCGTTCGTGTACTACACGAGTGTATACGGTATACAGGGACCACCACGAAACGAGCGTACAATTAGTTAATTAACTAATTACCCTATTGATTAGTTTGTTATCATTATTAGTATTGATTCCCGTTCTTCCAAGTCACGCCTTAAGTAAGCATGTGCGCATAATGGCGCGACTGTCGTGGAATGGCGTTCGTGTACTACACGAGTGTATACGGTACACAGGGACCACCACGAAACGAGCGTACAATTAGTTAATTAACTAATTACCCTATTGATTAGTTTGTTATCATTATTAATATTGATTCCCGTTCTTCCAAGTCACGCCTTAAGTAAGCATGTGCGCATAATGGCGCGACTGTCGTGGAATGGCGTTCGTGTACTACACGAGTGTATACGGTATACAGGGACCACCACGAAACGAGCGTACAATTAGTTAATTAACTAATTACCCTATTGATTAGTTTGTTATCATTATTAGTATTGATTCCCGTTCTTCCAAGTCACGCCTTAAGTAAGCATGTGCGCATAATGGCGCGACTGTCGTGGAATGGCGTTCGTGTACTACACGAGTGTATACGGTATACAGGGACCACCACGAAACGAGCGTACAATTAGTTAATTAACTAATTACCCTATTGATTAGTTTGTTATCATTATTAATATTGATTCCCGTTCTTCCAAGTCACGCCTTAAGTAAGCATGTGCGCATAATGGCGCGACTGTCGTGGAATGGCGTTCGTGTACTACACGAGTGTATACGGTATACAGGGACCACCACGAAACGAGCGTACAATTAGTTAATTAACTAATTACCCTATTGATTAGTTTGTTATCATTATTAATATTGATTCCCGTTCTTCCAAGTCACGCCTTAAGTAAGCATGTGCGCATAATGGCGCGACTGTCGTGGAATGGCGTTCGTGTACTACACGAGTGTATACGGTATACAGGGACCACCACGAAACGAGCGTACAATTAGTTAATTAACTAATTACCCTATTGATTAGTTTGTTATCATTATTAGTATTGATTCCCGTTCTTCCAAGTCACGCCTTAAGTAAGCATGTGCGCATAATGGCGCGACTGTCGTGGAATGGCGTTCGTGTACTACACGAGTGTATACGGTATACAGGGACCACCACGAAACGAGCGTACAATTAGTTAATTAACTAATTACCCTATTGATTAGTTTGTTATCATTATTAATATTGATTCCCGTTCTTCCAAGTCACGCCTTAAGTAAGCATGTGCGCATAATGGCGCGACTGTCGTGGAATGGCGTTCGTGTACTACACGAGTGTATACGGTATACAGGGACCACCACGAAACGAGCGTACAATTAGTTAATTAACTAATTACCCTATTGATTAGTTTGTTATCATTATTAGTATTGATTCCCGTTCTTCCAAGTCACGCCTTAAGTAAGCATGTGCGCATAATGGCGCGACTGTCGTGGAATGGCGTTCGTGTACTACACGAGTGTATACGGTATACAGGGACCACCACGAAACGAGCGTACAATTAGTTAATTAACTAATTACCTAATTGATTAGTTTGCTATCATTATTAATATTGATTCCCGTTCTTCCAAGTCACGCCTTAAGTAAGCATGTGCGCATAATGGCGTTCGTGTACTACACGAGTGTATATGGTATACAGGGACCACCAAGAAAAGAGCGTACAAGTATTATAAATATTTAATTATCAATTAATAATTATTTATCTATGGTACCTAATTAACTACCTAATTATATTGGTTATTATTATTATCATTACTATTGATTCCTGTTTTTCCAAGTCACGCCATCTATAGGCAAGCAAGTGCGCATAACGGTGCGACTGTCGCGGAATGGCGTTCGTGTACTACACGAGTGTATACGGTATACAGGGACCACCACGAAACGAGCGTACAATTAGTTAATTAACTAATTACCTAATTGATTAGTTTGTTATCATTATTAATATTGATTCCCGTTCTTCCAAGTCACGCCTTAAGTAAGCATGTGCGCATAATGGCGTTCGTGTACTACACGAGTGTATATGGTATACAGGGACCACCAAGAAAAGAGCGTACAAGTATTATAAATATTTAATTATCAATTAATAATTATTTATCTATGGTACCTAATTAACTACCTAATTATATTGGTTATTATTATTATCATTACTATTGATTCCTGTTTTTCCAAGTCACGCCATCTATAGGCAAGCAAGTGCGCATAACGGTGCGACTGTCGCGGAATGGCGTTCGTGTACTACACGAGTGTATGCGGTATACAGGGACCACCACGAAACGAGCGTACACGGTTCGCGCGACGACGTGGGGGCCGACGCGTGCGCCGCGAGAGTGACTTATCGCCGACAGCAGCGCCGCGGCTCCATGGGGTCGGGACCTCGTCCTCACGCGAGCCCGAACCCCGCGTCGACAGGAATCACGGATAGCCACGGAGGGCCTGCCCGTTTCTCACAGGCCTCGCTGCCGTGCCAGTCAAATCTTCGAGAGTGCGAGCTGTGATCTAACGAACTATATCGTGTTCGCTTCCGGGACTGGGGCGGAATGCGCAATGCAGCGTCCGGGTACTCGGGACCTGAATTACAGGGTACTCGGTTACTCGGGACCTGAATTCAGGTCCCGGGTACCCGAGTAGTGAGGCGAACGTCTCGGGTACTCGGGACCTGAATTACAGGCTGCCTCACGAGCGGCAGCCTGTAATTGCTTGGCGGCATTGGCGGTGCCCTTCGAGTAAAGAGGGTGGGGGTTCGATTCTCGCCCTGGCCGCGGCAGCAGTTTCATTCGATGAGTGCAATGCAAAAAAAAAAAAAAAAGGAATCACACATTGTCTCTCATTTAAGGGTGAGCAGTTCACAGACTGCCGTCTGGTCGGGAAGCAAATTGCATTGGAAAAGGGAAACCAGACAACATATTCAACTAAAGTAATGACTTCTTTTTACTTTAAAATGAGAAATCCCGACGTTTCGGGTTAAACCCAGACCCTTCTTCTGGGGTGAGTGAGGGACACCCAGCGTAACACTGTTGTTCCCTAATGCTCTTCACTCAGCATCTGAAGAAAGGTGTGAGTTGAACCGAAATCGTTTGGTTTCTCGCATATCAAATTGAAATGTTTTTACTTAAACTGAACACTTTGGTTGTTTTTACCTTTTACAATGTTATTGTTTCTTGTCCATTCGGCTAAGATGATTCGAAGGCGGTATACAACATCTTTTTCTTATGATTTGACGCATTGATCTTACCTTGCCCGTCTTCAAAGGCCTTCTGCACCGAACGTGGTTTTTCATCGCCTCCAAGATTGGAGGCACTGCCCGCTTTCTTCACCTCGCTTGATTCTGCACTGCCTCCGTGATCGGCCCACCTTAGGCCACGCGATGGGGTCATGTGACGTCTTCGCATCACGAATATGACGCAACGGTGACTTTAAGACGACGTCACAAATTTTGGCGGTTCACGACGTCATGATCACGTCATCACTCGTGTTGACGCTGACACCATGGGTCGCCGGGGTTTCTTATCGCGTTTGGTAGGGACGCTAAGGTATTCGCCTTAATAACATCCGACTATAAACATTGTGAATGTTAAGAAGCTTCGTGTAAATTAATGTGTAATTAAGGGGCTATATCTGCCAAAAAAGCGATACGAATATGAGGTGTGCCGTACTGGGGATCTCCGGATCTTGTTGACGCAGAAATGTTAGCCCATTTAAAAAGAAACACTATTTCAAATATAGTATGCATATCTCATTTGGAGAGCAGAAGGTTGTCTCTCAATCTGAGAAACAAAAGGTTATGTCACTAATCATAGGTTCGGAGGAAAAGGCGGACGAACTTTAACTGTTTTCGTGCTTATAGCAAAAGTTGGTGCTATATAGTATGCATACTCCAGTATCGGAGTGCCGCGAGGCCGTTGGCGTTAAATATCGAGCGTGTTTGGAAAAGTGGTTGACCGTTAAGGTCCGTATTCCCTTACCATCCTTATGTTTATCGCTTCGTTCTCTTATCGTTTCTCTTCCCTTAATGCGCTTCAAAAAAAAAAAAGGTACACCATCTGCCACTAAAAGCAACCACGAATAGCATGCGAAGCAGTGCATGGGTCGACCTCATCACGGTCAACTTGCCCCATGTTAGCACGTCCTCGCAAGTCGAGTACACCGTGAATTCGCTGTAGTTTCGGTTGCGGTTATTCGTCCCGAACTCTTGCAGGAAGCACGCCACGAGGGTTCATCGCCACGCCACGCGGGAGCGCTTGGGTTCCGTCGCGCGTCTCCATAGTTTCGTGTCTGGGCGCCATCACGTGATTGCTGACTCGCTGAGAGAGTGTAAGGGGGGCCACAGCACCTTACCCAGCCCCTGCACACAGGCCAGAATGCACTAGTGCGTGAGCACATTCTGGCAGTGAGAGAGAGAGAGGTTCATGAAAGGAACAGACGCAACTTTCGCAGCCCTAATCGGGAGCACGGCTCAGCGCAGTTTGGAGGGGGGGGGGGAGGGGTGCAAGAGGGCATTAAAGGCGTGAAGAAGAGAGAAGAAGAAGGGAAATGGCGTCCATGACCTAGGACGTGGCTGGCGGCTTCTACAGCCGGTTGTCTAGTCCAGTGTACTCAAGGAAGCGAAGAACCGCCTTGAAGACCTGGGTGGGAAGCCGTGAAGGAAAGAGAAGGTCCCTCTGTGTAGCCGCGGGCAGACCGTGGCGATGATTCTGGCAGTGGTTGGGCCAGCTGTTGCACAAGCGCAGTAAGGCTGGTACACAACAGATTGAACTTGGTCATAAGCTGCTTCGCATCTCAAAATGCCCCGCCGCGGTGGTCTAGTGGATAAGGTACTCGGCTGCTGACCCGCAGGGCGCGGGTTCAAATCCCGGCTGCGGCGGCTGCATTTCCGATGGAGGCGGAAATGTTGTAGGCCCGTGTGCTCCGATTTGGGTGCACGTTAAAGAACCCCAGGTGGTCTAAATTTCCGGAGCCTTCCACTACGGCGTCTCTCATAATCATATAGTGGTTTTGGGACGTTAAACCCCACATATCAATCAATCGCATCTCAAAATGCGTGGGTAACATTCACGATTCAGTCTCAGTTATCTGTTGTCGCACGATGTCACGCTTCGTGCATCTTGCGTTGGTCCACACCCCCTCACTGGGCATTGCTCGCGCCTCGCGTATCGTGGCTAGCGTCTCGTGCCAGCTGTTTGCCCCCCCCCCCCCCCTCTCTCTCTTTCGCCTCACAAGGCCGACGCAGGCAGTGTCTGGTAAAAACGGACTGCTCGAGCTACACAACCGTTCCCGGCCACTCGATCGCACATCAGGGTCCGTCCACTTTTTGAAGACTACGCTTATCCTTCATTCAATAAAAAAGAATGATATGGACGAAACAACAATTAAGCATTCTCAAACCGTGTCCAATTACGCAACAATTACACGCATTTACTCGAGTTCTCCCCGTGGCAAGATGCGGGGGCATTTTTTTAGGCTTTTAAAACGTAATAAAGGGGCCCTCTAACGCTTGAAAACATCGGTGCCGACTGCAGACCTCGTAGTGGCGCTCGCCAGAACTACTGCGAGCGGAAATCACGCCGGAAGGTTGTCGCCATATGATTGGATAGTTGTAACGTTAAATGTGATCGCAGCATTGCATCGAAATAGGGATTACTATTGGATTTATGTTTTCATTTGCATGATTTTTCACTCAATGCGACAGAGAATAAAGCTCTCCGGCTTTTCCTGTTTGAAAACTGCAAACTTAATCAAAGAATGTGCCGAACGCCATGTGCCGGAGGAAACATGCCGGCGACGCTCCGGGCACCGTTATTTGAAGAAACTAAAAAAATGTAAGAGCAAGATATATATACTTCTTTGCAAAAAAAAAAAAGATCAGTAAAGCTGCAAAGCATTATAGAAGCGTCCGCGAGCTGACTCGTTTCGCACGTGTCGTTCCCTCTTCAAGTACCACATAGTTTGTTACCATCGCAACGGCGTCCTCAATACGCTGGACGTAACAGGCAATATGTCATGCCAGCTTCCTGCATGGTAGGGCTTTCAGTTAATTTCATTGGGCAGCCTTCCAACGTCAGAGGGCGAGGGAAACACGGTAAGGTGAGCCCGCGTAAATCGGGTTGAGGGTAAGCATCCATTTCACTGTATTTTGACATCTCTACGCTGAATAACTTTGCACTGCGTGGCCCTATCACTGCCGTTCTTGCAGCACTTCTCTCTTAAGCCACCAGTGTAAGCAACGAGCTAGAAAAACATGTAAAGGTATGAAGTCATGAAAAGTGTTACAGAGGCCCTTTAAGGGTTCACGAACAATACCGGAAAGGAGATACAAGGGTAAGGTTCACTTGTGAGTAGCGAATTTAGAGTCAAATACGTAATCAGTGGTGTGTTTCTCACATCAGCCGTCCCTTATGTGCGAAAACCTCGTTTAAGAGAATTTTATCACCAGATATATCTTACATAGCTTATGTGCACACAGAAAGATGGACAATGATCATGTGTATGTACAGTGCAAGCTGTTATGTACAGCGAAAAAAACTTATTTGTGTGTGCAGTGATGTATGATGCAAAAATTGCACAACAAGGACGGGGTATTCATGATCTTCGAGATGATTAAACCTATATAAACAGTGAGGCTATATGCACGAACAAGGGGGTCATTCACAGTGTAAGGTGATGCTTTTGCATCAACCTGTGAGGACAGTTTGCTCTCGTCCTCAAGAACAATATTTCACAAAAAGGACGTGTTTCCAATAAAGAAAAGAAGTATTTACACGGTGGTTTCACAGTGGTAC
Source organism: Rhipicephalus microplus (assembly GCF_043290135.1). Lineage (NCBI taxonomy): Eukaryota > Metazoa > Arthropoda > Arachnida > Ixodida > Ixodidae > Rhipicephalus > Rhipicephalus microplus. The sequence goes on along the minus strand of NC_134708.1, from coordinate 30,181,284 downwards.
AAGCTCTAGCCCACCTCCTCAGTAGGGGATGAAAGGCATGGACACTTTGCTGTTTCTTTACAGTAATGAATCGCGTAGACCAGTGTCAGAGGAAAGCCTCCTCTCCCAGCATAACTAGTTCTTCATTAAGATGCATAAGCATTACGTTTCTTAAACGATGTAGCAGAGGAAACATGGCTTCTCTGAGGGCGTCCCCTCAGGTGGGCCAGTCCCCTCCACTTCCGTAAGACGAAGGCTCCAATAGCCATTAAGAGTTCGACAAAGTTTTCCCTGTGGTGAGACTTCCACTGCATACTTATTTGGAACATACTGGTAACCATGCGCCAAAAGGTGCGTGCTACTATACATTCATGAAAGACATGGTTCAGCGTTTCCACGCGGCCACATTGCGGACATGTGGCGCAGGATGCCACGCCTCACGCCATAAGGCGGTCGGCCGTTGGTAGAGCCTCCCTTTGCCTAAGCCAGTGTAGATCACGGACTTCGGAGGGGAGAGACGTGTTTCTGAGAGTCCAACGTCTCTTCGCGCGGCATTTCCGGCACTGTTCCTCAGTTAGACTTTTGAATGCTATTTGTTCACTGACGTCGGTGGGAGACATTTCCATGAGTTCTTTAACTAGAAAATCGTTTAGCCATTGTTGCATAGATATTATCACATGCGTGTAATACACCGGTGGCTCATCAGGGGCTAGTGTGTTTAGAAAACAAAATGTTTAACGATTTTGAGTACTTGGTACTCAACCATGGTAAAGCAGTAAGTCATCCTTAAACTATGTGTAATATCGACCGGTCCCCCGCCTGAACATGGTAACTCACATATTATTCGACTAATAGTTACGTGCGTTTCCAAAATTTATATGATGCAAGCACCCACGTCAGATCTAGTTTTCTTGATTAAGGCTACCTAAATACTCATTCCACTTGCTCACTGCGGTAAATCGCTCTCATCCCCTGTAAACTGTTTCACAAAAACTAGTTATCTCTTAATCAAAAGTCTGCCTAAAGAGCTCGCTTGCATTGATACGTTCTTGATTGTATGAGCAAAGTTGGCGCCATGCGGAAGGCTTTCCACCTCTCTGTGATATATGCCATTGTTACCGTCTACCCCACACGGTAAACAGGTGACGTAACGGCAGATCGAAATATATATATAAACACTAATAATAGGTTCGAAATGGAATTAATAGGGGAATAGAATTCGCATGCACCTGCTGTCGTCGCAACAAGGCGCACTTTAAAACTACTCGTAAAATTGTTTTTTTAGGGACGAAGCTCCTTAAGCCGTGGGTCTGTGTACATGTCTCTCTTGGTACGGGACCGCCTAGTTATATGACTCACTCAGCAGGTGCGGATGGACGGATGGACAGACAGACAGACAGACAGACAGACAGACAGACAGACAGACAGACAGACAGACAGACGGACGGACAGACGGACGGACAGACAGACAGACGGACAGACAGACGGACAGATGGAGAGACAGACAGACAGACAGACAGACAGACAGACAGACAGGCGGACGGACGGACGGACAGACGGACGGACAGACAGACAGACAGAAAGACAGACACTTTCATGTTTTTCGCTTACATGTTTCCCATGAAAGCGAAAAATGTTGAGCAATTTATTTTACATTCCAGTTCATATAGTAGCATGCATATTCCGCCCCCGTTGCGCGACGTTGTTGTGCAGAAGTTTGCATAAGGGTTTGTCGCAATATTTCCGGGCTAATCTTAGTCCTCACAGAGTGTTCAAGGAAGACGCAAGAGTGAATTAAACTGCAGTAGTAGTGTTATCGGCTATTTTTGTAAAGCATTCAGTTCCACTGCGTTTAGTCTAAGGTTGTGGCTGATTTTGATGATGTTGCTCTGCACTGGTGACGTAAAGTGATTAGCTTTCATGTAAGTCCTAATTTATGATCCCGTTTTCGGCATACTTCTGTACGGTGGGGTCACCGTAGTCTGTGAAGTATCTCGCCATTTCCGTGCGTCAATTTTTAATTTTATTATTTCTAGACGAAAAGCGTCAATACAGGGAAAGTCATGCGAACTATGTCCTGGAGTCGAAAACTGATAGGAGGATATTTCCTTACAGAAGTTAGAAAGGTCACATGTACAAATTGCATAAAATGGTTACCTAAATAATATAACACTTAAGCACGACAGAGTGATATAATGAACAAATAGAGTGAATAATTATTTTGTAATAAACTGCAGGGGGCCATGGGACAGCGATATTCAAGATCTCAGGAACTGATGCAGTAGCTATGATGACTGAAAATGAGTACATGATAAAGTGTGCAGAGAGTGAGAGCTAGAAACAGTGCAAACTATTTACAAAACGTTGCTATTTCTGTTCGTCTCTCTACTGGGAAGGAAGTAAAACAAACTAGTTTAGTGTTCTGGTAACCAGTGCTCCCTTCATTAGTCGAGCTCTGCGTAGCGGTAATAAAAAGGTGATTAAACAACAATCGATGCAATAAGCATGCGAGAGTGTTGGTGCTACTATACATTGCAAACGCAGGAACGTCAAGCGTGACATAAAACATTTTTTATTATATACTATTCCCAAATGCACCATGGGCGTATGCTACTCAAAAGCAGCAAAACGCATTGTTTGCAACAGGCTGAAACAATATTGCTAATAGGCAAGCCGTGCTCATTATACCGTTCTGGGGATCTCCGCAAACACTACGCTTGCCGTTCACGTATTCTTTTTGATTAAGAAAAAATAGCCAAAATGAGAGAAAAAAAACGAGAACTAGTTTGTGTGAAGTCCTCGTACTTAGCTGACTGGTACCAGTACTATCGTTCATTGTTGGCTGTAAGGTGGTGTAGAGTCAGCTAGTGTTGTCAGGCTATATATAAACCTGAAGCAATTGAGCGTCTGAGCGCTGAAATAAATTGGCTTTATTTCGTATAGTGGGAATGGCTTTTGCGAAAAGAAGAATCGCCACCCGCCTGATTGTTGCTGTAACTACAAAGAAAGGAAATCCGAATGAATTTCGCAGAAAAAGAAAGCTTCAATATAGCTGAGAAAAAAAGTGACTTTACTCCCCCCCCCCCCCCCCCCAAAGACGTTGGTGTCGGGTTAAATCTCCAAATAGGGACCCATTTTGCTTCAACTTCAAACTTACTTCGTGGCTTCGGTGACTATAACGCTTCCGCCACCTTGTGGGATTCCGTAGAACTCATTTGAAAGTGGCCCTTTCCGTTACGTGAACAACCCTTTCAGACCTACATCGTAAGTTTGTTGGTATCACGTAAAGAAATTATATGACGTTCGAACGAATAATGTGTGCAATGCTCTACCATTGAGCTACCACGGCGGCTATCCACCCCGCCACTTTGTTATATATATATATATATATATATATTCGAAGGTCGCAGGTTCAGTTCCTGTCCACGGCAAGTTATCTTTTCACCCACTTTTATTTCTTCACATTTACATTAAAATTCGGTCTAGTAAACTCCACTATACTTTCTTTGGCATTATTGTCTGTTATATCTCAATAATATTGTATCAAAACACCAAAAAATGAGCCCTTAAACACCTCTTTCCCTTACAATATATATATATATATATATATATATATATATATATATATATATATATATATATATATATATATATATATATATATATATATATATATATATATATATATATATATAGAAAAAAAAGAGAACTAGTTTCTGCATATATATACATATATATATATATATATATATATATATATATATATATATATATATATATATATATATATATATATATATATATATATTGCCACGAGGAATTGTTAAGGCGCAGTATATCCGTTACAATATATATTAGCATTGCACACAAAGGACAACCATTGTGCTTTTTCTGTTAGAGTGGCTCTTCTCGCCGAGACTCCAAAGCTTCTAAACGATTTTGAAGCGGTCGTCTTTCAAGAAGACCGTCCAATGCCGCTCTCCCGTCACGAAGAGTTATGAAATGCCGCGAAAGATAGCTCTCGCTATTCTTATCTTGTTTTATGTAAGTCCTTACGGTCCTCACACAAGCCCGCCTAGGCTTCTATCCGCGAAGACCGTAAGAATGAGAGAAAAACCAAGCTCAAGAAAGGCGAGAACCAGAAGCCGCTAAGAGCTGTCAACTGTGCGAGTGTGCACGCTTGCCCCTTGAAGCGGCCGCTTCACGACACTTCGCTTTTCGGGTCTTAAAATGTGAACCCCCCCGCCCTCCTCAACTTCACTCTAGCAGACGGTGCACTTGGTAGTGAAAACAAGGCCAGAAAGTAAACAAGCAAACAACTTCAATCAAAGAGAGCAAGGTCGCAGTTATAGAGTAAATAACCCCGGGGGAAGCACATCGCTTTGCTTAAAGACTCCGACAGCTTCTTTCCAAGTGTTCTCGACGCTCAGGTTTTGACGGCTCGCTGTGGATGGGAAATATATATCTGTCTCGGGAGTTCCCAGTGCTTACTTTTCTTGGAAGTTAGCGTGCCCACATTTGCCGAATTACGCCGGCAGGCATACGACTCAGCCTGGAGCAGAAAATAAATGTGAGCTTTTTTTTTTGTTTTTTTTTTGTAGTACGTGTATACATGACCACGTAACTTAACCTCCTTTTAAAATGACAATAAAGAGAAAAAAGAAAACGAAAAAATAACGATCTCGCTACATCGAAAACACCAATCTTATATATTCCGAAAAACTCACGGTATAAACGAAAAAACGCGAGAGAAGAAAATGCGGGCGGTTGCGCCACCTTGAAAGTCACGCATCGAACGCCGTGACGTCATAGATTTTGACAACTTCTACTAGGTGTTACGTAGAGTCTAATCGGTAAAAAATGAAGTAAATTGTCCTCTGAGTGGGCCATTCAGTTAACGTACCTAGTGTCGGGAAACTTGGGTGGACCCGTGTCGCCAAAAAATGAAAAAAAAAAAAAAAATACGCCTTAAAATCCTTTGCTTCACACGTGGAGAATGAGGCGCGAAATTTAAAAAAATGAAACCTTGAGCTCAATTTGTCTCCTCGATCGATGAACCAGCGATGGTGAAATGAAGGACAATGGAGTTCTCAGAGTAAAATTTCTCAATCTAGGCTGATCCCTTGTTGCACATAAGTGTCCCTTTAAATTGTTTTGGCGTACTGAAAACACTGTGTCGACCTTACTTGACTCTATATAATCCTCCACATGGTGCGTACTGGCCGAACAGAGGGACGCCTGCACCCCCCTAATCTTCTATAGGGGGTGGGGAGCGCAGGTCACTCCCACATATTAACTGAGTCAGACCTGTCCCGTGATGTTTTAATGTGTTGTCTTATGGAAGTAAAGGTTTTGACGATAAGGGGGTCTGAGACTATAAGCGCGTGCCATATCAACACAGCACCACACGCCAGTGACGTGAGCGTCTATTTAGCTTACGACCGCTAGTAGAGTGATGCATCATGGCAGCGCAAAATATAAGTCAAAAGCCACATACAAACAGTGTAATTGCTATCAGTGCTTGTCTTGTCTGTATGTGTCCCTTCATCGATGTTTCGCGCTGCCGTGGTTCATTAATTTCTAAATGGGCTTCTGAGCAGTGTTTTCTCAGTAGTTATAGTCCGCTGCACTTGAAAACAGTAGTATCGCTTTCGGTTATCCCTGCTGCGATGTGCTTTATGCGGTCAGCAATCCCGAGTGTTGTTCTGATAACACACTGCGAATAAAGCAAGCTACCGCGCGTCTGGCAAACGACCATCTTCGGAAGCCACAGCAGAAACAGTGACGTGTAACTTGACGTACGGTATCGTTTCGCAGTTACTGTCTTATTACACTCCATAACTGTAACTCAGACACACACACACACGCACCCCTAACCTGGTGCTCGAAATAGCATGAGAACGATTGACGATCGTGAAGCTACCGCGACCATTCTTTATTGCAGAAAAAAAAAAAGAGTGGGCCTGTAGTCGTTCCAAATGACCGTTCGGCCCCCGATGTCGACTTCGAGGGGGCGTGAAAATCTCTTCCCTCCCGCTCCATCTTTTCTCGTTGCTCTTTCATCTCACCGAAAGGGCCGCGAGACCGGGCGCGTTCAAACCGGCGCGGCACGCGCCATCTGGTTTCGCGCACGTGCGGGACACGTGACCCCACCCGGACGCCGACGTCAACACACAATGCCGTAAATAGATCGCACCGCGCGCTGCTACCCATGGATGACGTTGCTTACTTGTAGAGCCGAGGAATAAGGAGTGAGAGGGGAGGAGAGTAAGCGATGGCGGAGGAAACAAGTATAAAGCTCACGAGAGCTTGCCGCGTTCAATGAAAACGGGAGTGTGAAAAAGAAGAGGTGTCATGTGTGTGAGTGAACATACACACAAAAAATAAATGAAAAAATGAGAGGAGAGGTGAGAAGACCAATGGAAGAGAGGAGAGCAGAGGCCGCCGCAGGGGTCTAACGGGAGAACTCTGTCGAGGACACAACCGGGGTTCACAGGCAGGGTCAACAACCATGGGCCGAGTCCTCTTCGATGCAGTCGGTGCATGATGGCATAATGCTCGGAACCTTCAGAGTATATATATGCACAGATAGAAAACGTGTCTCGTGGCGTCAATACTTCAGTTGGTAGCATGTTGTTACGTGAAGGAGCATCAGAGAAGAACAAAAACCTTGATGGGCAACTCAGACGTTGGATAGATAGTGATTCAATACAAGAATAGCCGCCCCACCGTGGTGGTCTAGTGGCTGAGGTACTCGGCTGCTGACCCCGCAGGTTGCGGGATCGAATCCCGGCTACGGCGGCTGCATTTTCGACAGAAAATGCTGTAGGCCCGTGTGTTCAGATTCGGGTGCACGTTAAAAAACCTCAGGTGGTATAAATCTCCGGAGCCCTCCACTACGGCGTCTCTCATAATCATGTGGTGGTTTTGGGACGTTAAACCCCACATATCAATCAATCAAGGTAGAGCCAACGTAAACTTGCAAAATATTGATTGTCGAGAACTGACCAAGAGCGGAGTCTGAAGCCAACATTCGCCGCCATTCAACAAACATCAGCTATATCAACAGCAATGACTTAACGGCAAGTAATTTTCATCCATTCAATTTTTTATCCAGGTTATCGCTGTGGCTTAACATTTCACAAGGCCAAACTTCATTGCTGCCTAAGTAGGAGCGCGCGGCCGTCAATGTTGCCGGTACGAAGTGTTGTCACCGCTAAACTCGTCGACAAAGCGTATTTTCGGCATCGGATTGATTGAATGATATGTGGGGTTTAGCGTCCCAAGTCCCGGCATCGGAGAAGGAAACTGTTTGGAAGAAGCATTGGGTAATGCTAAACAAAGAAAGAAAAGAAAGAAAGACAAGTGCTCCGACAGGCACGCACATGCAAAGATCCTTTTTTTGCCATGGCAGGGGAAAGCCTTCCAAGTCTTCTTTTTTATCTTTGCGTTAGAAATTAGTATTGGTAGTTACATAGAAAGAGTATTCGTCAGTCTTATTGCGAACCCTATACCCTTGAACCCAAATGCATCAATTACGCAAAGTTTACACTCCTTTTCGGTGACGCAATGAAGGAAACAGGCAAAAGTGTATTTGTTGGTGAGACACTCATTAAAGTGATTTCATCTTATCAGTCGATCTGCATTCAGTCAACTCACGCTACTAACCAACAAACAAACATTCGTACGCCGCTTGGTAGTATCCTCACGTTTTTTTCCTTGCTTTCACTGCATCCCACGGTGTCTGGTCGGCCGGGTCGATCGTGAATGAGCCCATTGTCACCGCGGCGGACACAGGAGGACGGTGGTCAGCGCGATCGCCCGCTCTGATACAGCAACGACCTCGAGCTGTCGCCAGACACCTTTTCCTTTTGTTGTTTTTGTTGTTCTGAACTTATTTTATATTCGCGCTCATCATCGGGTGCGCCAGAGATCGTGCACGTACACATGCGACAATGCGAGAGCAAAGGAAAGAAAGCAAGCTCCGAGTCCAGCTGGGAGCTTGCAGCTGCTGCCGTTGTTCCGTCTTCGATGACCTTGGCATCGACAGCGGCTGATAAAAGAATTCTCTTCTTTTGTTGACCAGCCGACTGCACGCAGATGTGACAACGGTACACGAACGAGTGCGTTGCAGTGCGGTCGACCGCGTGTAGAACCGTCCGTTCAGGAGGTGACGCTCAGGAGGTGCCAGCGACATTAGATGGCCGAGGGCTATTCTTCCGCAGAGAAATTTGAAAATAGTGAGAGCCACGGATAAGAAAACAATGCAGCCAGCTGCATTACGTGGAAGTCACCGAAACAGCGGCGCTCATACCTCCTTCGCGAGGCTATTGCTTTTCTCATGCTTTGTTTATGGCGATGCTTTCTAAGTACTTCTATGTATTTCAATACTTTTTGAAGTATTCCTGCGCAGCATTATTGTTTTTTACTTGATGCTTATGATAAGTTATGGGACGAAGATGTGCCGCCCCAAAACGCTACTTGAAGCGTTCCAGAGCGGTCATGTCCCATTTCGCCTGTCCGCATGCGTAAAATTCATGTTACTGTTAGGGATGTGCTGGAACGCAAGCAGTGAATCAAGCGCTGCCGGCGTGTGTGACCTGCAGCCGACGGCGAAGGGTAAACTTAGAACATCTTCAGCATTAAAAAAAAAATTCACATAAAATTGCATCTGAAGTTAAGCCAGCTCGTATATATCAGGCCCTGGATTATTTTCTCACTCAATTCCACTCACACACTGTTTAATTAGTCAGACAAGGTGCATGCCGCATAGACAAAAGCATGTTATCAAGATACGCTTATATTCATGTTATCTATAAGTGTACTGAACTTCCAAGCAGTGTCGATCTGTAAGCGTCAGGCGTTCATCATGCCTTCTCGAAATATACCGTAATGGTTTCAGAGTCACCTCACACTAATTCGGTAACAGAACTTCTGATTACTTAAAAGAATCTACGCCAGATGACACAGAATATACAAACAAAAAATTAAACCAGAAAGACTACCGAAGAGCAAACAGAATAAGCCGGCGACTTACTGATCCAATTTCATGGTCTGCGCTTGATTGATTAATCTGCTCAGGAGATTAAAATTCCTCTATTCACTTCCCGCATGGAGGGAACTTAAGTTCTTGGAACACCATGCGTGTAACGCAGCTGTGGGATCAACGTAATCTTCTTATCCAAAACTTGTGAAAATAATCAGCCTTTAAGAAAATATGATAGACCTGGTTTGCAAGGGAAGCGAATTAGCAAGGGAGACAACTAGAGTAAAGAAGTTCACTAAGGAACCTATTCATTGGTCGTAGAGGATACGAAAGCCCGAAAGCCATCTCTCAAAGCAATATTCATCAAACCAGAGCTTCATTGCTTGAGCCGTGTCGCGTGATCAGCCGGTTCAATCGATCTTAATTGAATGCTAGCCCAAGTAGACGACACCATGAACACGGTGTCAACCGTATTTGGGACGTCTGGACGGTATTATTCAGGCCACTGCAGGGAACGGCTCAGTGAACTTGAAGAACTTGCGGCTGAAAACAGATATCAGCAGCAGCCCACTTCAAAGGCATTACTTGTTACTATTTTTTCTTTGCACTTCAACAGCACTCCTCAGAGACTTACAGAAGAAAACGTGGCAACAATTGTGGTTAGACGGAGCTCTGTGATATGCATCTTCCGTTAACTGGTAGTGGTATAACGTTCGAATAAACATGGTTGAATTCCACGAGGAATTATTGTCGACGTGTAACATCGTCACAGAATGTGCTAAGGAAAACTCCAATCGACATCGTTTTCCTGAGTGTCAGGACAAAAATATTAAACACTCCTAGGGCAGAGAAAGCCTCTGCAGAGAGCAATCAAAAGGAGCTGTTTAGGACAGCAACAAAGCGATACAAAGCAGAGGCCTGTCTCGACCTACAGAGAAGCATATATGCCCGAAGCTCACGTCCCAACTGGTACGTCCTTAGACAGAACAGTACTACAGCGAGAGATACAGCACACGCGCTTTATCCTCTATTGTCTGCCACGGCTGCGGGCACAATGACGAAAAAAATTCTCGATTGCCCTGCACCGTTTGGCACCGAGCCCTGTCGGTTCCTTTCTCACGTCGTCGGCGGGAACTTCTTTCGGCCCGCGAGAACAATGGCTTCTTCCTTTTCATCCGATGGTATACCTTCTTCTCGCGAGTCCTTCAACGACGACTCGCCTTCTTGATCTTCGGGGCATCCCTTTTGTTTCCGAACGCGCCCATCTACTGATCACCCTTTGTCTCGATGCCTCGATGTTTCTGTCATCGTATCATTGTCTGTTACTATTCCGGAGGTTGCGTGCATTCGCAAGGCGCGCATAAAAAAGATCTAAAGTTGGCTCTAACTTCAGAATAGGGTGCACTGTCGACAGTCCATTTCTGCTGAGCCTTTCCGCACCACAGGTCGGCCAGTATTGTGGAGCTCACTCATACATCTTTACTCTTCGTTGCTCACTCGAACTAAGATTCACCCAAGTTTTTGTTGACCGCAATCAGCCGTACACAGACTCGCTAAATTGTTTCTCAGATGAGACTCACTCGGACTCAAGCTTGCCAAAGAGTTCACCCTCACTCACTCAGGGTCAGACTCGCGACATGATCTCAATCGAAGTGGACTGTTTCGTTTGCGTGTAATTAGCTGTTTCGATCATGGTCTCAATGTACTTCAGCGTCAATATCGCACAGAATCGGTGCTGTAGTTACACATTTCAGTCTCGCGCCTTCACAAAGAAGTTATAAGTGGTTGCAATGCAGAGAGGGCATCTTCACTGGAAGATGTGAGTCACGAGAGACATTTTTTTGAAGGACTTCCCGTGAAAGAGTTAGCGAGGTGGGGGGGGGGGGCAAAAGGCATTTCCCTCTCCAGGTAACACGCGACAGTGACCCTGATCAATAAATATTGTGCTGCCGAATGAATGCTGGGGCGTCGAAGTACTTGCAAGTAGACGTGGCTATAACCATCAGCCGACTTGAGGCTCATCGTATAGGCCCTAATACTGAAATCGAGGGCCTATCTGCACCTTACGTCGTGCTGCGCTAAGATCGGCGTACCTTTGACCGATAACGACGCCAATTGATGACGTCACGCATTGCGACAATTACATCGTCATATGATGAGTCATTATGGCCCATAATTATTCTAATTTGTAAATCTGGCCCGTCAGCCTTATAATCGGCAAATCGGCAATTTTCGGCGACGTGATATCAGCGTACTGTCACGTGTTTGTCATGCCGAACAAAGTGGCAGTCAGACTATGAAATGCCAAGTGTTTTAAGGAGTGATCTAGTGCCCGGAAAATCGATAAAAAATCGTGACACGATGGCACTAGCTTCGAGTTCGGTGGGGTATTTTCAAAGGTTCTGATTGTTGGTACGACTCGCATTTTTTTATATGCAGCATCGAAGATTAGAGTAATTTAATCGGGGTCAACATTAGTTTCCGAGCAACCTGAACTGCACCCGCTGTGTTATCAGAAGGTTTCCGGACCTTCCAACGTGTCTGGAACCGAGCAGTTTTTACGCGTGGAGCGGGTTGGCTAGATAAAAATACAAAAATAGGCATGAATATGGCATTATCGAAGCCTCCTGCTGCAGCTCACGCGAAACTGATCCCAGTGACATGCTTGATCAGACCAACCGAGCAAAGTGGAAGCTGCGCTAACGCGTACCAAGTCTTCGTAGTTTTATCCGAGACGGCTTGAACGGCATGTTGAAAGAGACCTGCCGATGCGAGAGCTCAAAATGGCGTAACCTGCAGACCCTGTGCCGCCACGACCGAATGACGTTCGATTTGTGTGAGCGTGCCTACCTGTGTTGAAGTACTGCTTCTCCTGAGGCTCCTCTCCTGATCGCCTTGTTCTTTTTTGTTTTTTTTTTTGTGTGGCACATGAACACGACGAGCACAGTCACGGTTCCCATAGCAACCAAACAAGAGCATGGTCGACAGGGTGAACATAAAGAGGAGAGGGGGATCGTTGGTGTTATTTTCTTCGGAATTAAATTTGAATACGTAAAGGCCGGCATGCGAGGAAAGCTCCAGCAAAGGACAAGCGCTTGCGTTGTGTGAAGTTTCACTCCCCTTTCGTCTCTCCAACATTTCTAGTTTTTTTTACTTTTTTTACGATATAGCTGTAAAAACTTTGATGCAGTGTCAAGTTTTTAGAATTAAGTGGGGTTCCTTATGATTAACTTAGACTTACTCCTTTATTAAACGTGCCAATTCTCCGTCTTTTTTTTTTCCGCTGTGACAATGACACATCGCTATACCACCCATTACCTTTAAATATCACCCGAAAAAAAAAAAGAAAGGGTTGACGATGCTCTGACTTACATTGCGCGACAAATTTTATCCGCAGTAAAATACACCTTCACAAGCGCGACTCGCGCTGGCGCAGTCTATTAGAAATTGACTTCTGCATCTGGTCGTACACTACAGACGGTGCCTCCTCTCAACTTCGACGCCACAGCCCCGTCATCGAGCAATCATCATCGCAAGAAGCGACAGGCCCATGCTAGATTTAGGCGCACTTTACAGAACCCCACTGCGGCGCTCTCTACTGCGGCGTCACCCATAATCA